>NC_135501.1:74962148-75262148 GCF_052857255.1 Amblyomma americanum
TATATTATCGGTTATTCGATACGTCCACAATGTGTGCTATAGGCTTTATGCGCACTTTATTAATGCGTTACGTATCTATATTTTCTGATCGCCAGTTTAGGACAAATACCAAAGGAAGAAATTAACCACTAATCTTACTTTGCAAAGCTTAGGCCTTTCATAGACTGCACTAATCTTTGAGGGTTTTAACAGAATATCCTCGAGCAAGATCACATTAAATTTGTTTATTGCACTTGTGTCGACTTGCTAAGAAGGGCGCCATAATATTTGGCGTCGATATATGCAAGGAATCTATTTTGTTTTTGTCTCCAAGCTGTGCAGAAATCGCCACCTACAAATGAATTTCCGTGGAGTTCAAATCAGGATGGAGGCGAAATTCTAGAAGACCTTGATAAGGATGAAATTCCACGTTAAAGAACGCCAGGTGGTCGAAATTTCCGGAGCCCTTCACTACGCGGGTTCGATCCGAGCCACGCGCCGTACGTTGGTGGTGGCGAAATACAGAAAAAAGCCCCAGGTGGTATACATCAATCGGCAGCAGTCCTCTACAGCACCCCCTCAAAGGTCATGAGCCGCTTCATGATTTTAAACCCCGCATTTTAGATTTTTTTTTTGTTTCCAGCATTGGCGTACAGTTTGACAATAAAATATGTGTATCTCGTGCATTCGATTTAAAAACATTCTTTTTGTAGCGTTATCTACATTACGGTAGCATTTCAAGCCTTCAACGTGGGGGCGCCGAGGCGGTGCCCGCGCCGCCACGCCGTGGCTGCACCACCACGCTGTCACGTGGTTGGTCACATGGTGCAGAGCAGCTGCCGGTGACGTGGCGCCGTGGCTGAGCACGTGGCTGGTCACGTGACCAGCACGTGGTTCAGAGCAGCTGCTGCTGCCGGCGGCGAGGCGCGCCGGCGATACCGAGCTGCCACAGTTGTGAGCATGCGCCGTGTCATGTGGGACGAAGATGAAGAATGAACGTCCAGCTAAACGGGGAGCGAGAGACTGACTTTGCAATTCAACTGAGCGAGTTCCACTCGGCCAGAGTAGCTATCGCGTAACTACAGGTTCAACCAGAACTAAACCATCGCCATTTTTTTTAGTGTACTGCGCCGAGAAGGTGGAGCGCATAAAAGTCTGGCTATGAAATTTGCCCACGTCTGATCTGCAGTGTGCAACTAGCTGTAGAGAAAGGCAACACCGCAGCAACTGCGACAGGAGTTGGTTCACTGCAAATGACCACTGTGATAGCTTCTCTAAGGCGAGACTTCCCACGCACGGCAAAAATTTTCCGGAGGATGAAGATGGAGAGGAGAGTACTTGGGTGGCGATTATGAAGGGTGATAATTATGTGGGAAAGCATGCCGAGATTGGCGATGGGTGATTCTTTTTGAAGACAGCTGGCTTTCCTACTGCGTCTTTGAATCCAAAACGTTCGCGCCCTTTCTGCTTCTTGAAGCGGTGTATCATTTCTGAAAATACAGTTGCAAGTTTGCACTGTGTGCGTGCGTGTTTCTCCCTCCCGTCCTGTGTTATTCGGCGCAAAGTTTATTTAAATATGTCGCTACATCAACTGGCTCAACTTTCTACCCTATTAAGCTTCATTCCTACTGCGGCTTTGAATACAATCTTTTTACTGCACAAATTTTCCCCCGTGCATAAGGAGTGTCATATGGGCACATGCAGGCCTGTGTAGCGTATAGGTGGTAGCAAGGCCCGATGCTGGGGCCCATGGGTCCAAGTTGTTGGGTCTGTTGGTCGGTTAGGGTGCGAACCCTGGCTTTCGAGGCAACCTAGCAAAAAGTGAACTAATGTAGCCTCTGCAGCGGTATAGGGGCAGAAGGGGCAGGTCAGAAAAGCAGTGTGCGCAGCACCCACCCAGAGTTTCCGCAACCTTTCCTCCTCACGACGAGTCAAATCGCCGGTAAGGTTGTATCCACGCGATGGAATTGAAGCAAGCGTGATCATCTGGATCGATTTGAGGCAGTAAGGCGTCTCATGCCGATAACGTGAGTACAGGCAACAGGTATGTCATAACACTCACGACGTTCTTGCAATCTATATACAAGGCACTTTAGATGCAGTCTTCACTCAACAACTTCTTGACAAGCAAACCAAACAAATTGCGGGTCATATCCGCAGAGTGATCACACCCAACCACAGCCTGTCGGAGAGAAAAACCCTTGATATGAGAGACGCCATCATCATCAGCTGCTTGACATATCACCTTCCTTATCACTTGCTCCTCAAAACGGACCAAGACAAAGCTGAAGTGCTCATGAGAAAATCGACCACCTCAGCTCTCCGCCTACAACAATCCGTTACCCCAAATGTCTTACTCGCAACGCGCACATGAAACACGATCTCGGAGTCACTCGAGGCCCAACGAAGCAACTAGATGCTCCGACTACCTCGCACAGAAACCGGCCAACACCTCCTACGGCTTCTGCACCTCGCCACCACCACATGCTCGCCTGCATCTACTTATCAAATCATTCCAAGTAACATCTAGAACCAAATGCGCATCAAACCTCTACCCAGAAATATGAACACCGAGCTACACAGCGACAAAAACCCTGCCTGAGCTTCATATTACACCATACACTACACAGGCATATCTGACATCCTCTACTTGGGCGGGGCTCAGCACACCCTACCAGGCCGCCGCCGCGGTGGCTCTGTGGTTAGCGCGCTCGGTTGCTGACCCTCAAGACGCGGTTTCGATCCCGGCCCCGTCTGCCGAATTTCCATGGAGGCGAAATTCTAGAGGCCCTTGTAGAGATGCGATGTGTGCACGTTATGGAATCCCAGGTGGTCAAAATTTCCCGAGCCCCTTACTACGGTGTCCCTCTTAGCGTCAGTCGCTTTTGATGTTAAATCCCCATAAACCAAACCAAACCACCCTCCCAAGCTCTTATACCACTGTCACTGCCTGCGAGGATGGCGCTTTGAGGGCTGCAGCTACCCTCAACGCCAACCAACAACCCTTCGGAGGCTGAGGGCGCGGCGGTCGCTTTGGGGCTCATACACGTTACACAATATCAAGACGTCACTGAAATCTGCACCGACTGTCAAGCTGCGTAGTGTAACTATCAGCAAAACATTATCACACCAACCGCCAAGACGCATTCTGCCATTAGGATCACAGGCTTACCCAAAAGATAACCCTCACGTCGGTTTCTGGGCATGTCTCGATCTCCGGTAATCGACGCGTTCATGCTCTATGTCGAGAACTATCTCTCCGGGCCCCTGAAGATCGAGTCCGCAAATCCACGCAGGAAACCTCACGGGCTCTACTCACATGCCACCAGATAACCACTCAATACAAAAACAGCAGCTTCGCACCCCTTTGATCTCGTCGCACATTAGATTCTAAATACAGCGCGGTCCGGCGGCAACTGCAGACAAAGTGCTGCGTTTCACGTTGCCTCCTTCATTTCTACCACCCTGCCTTGACTCTCACACTTTGCTCGACGTAAGTGGCGGCCACGGCCACCCTCATGCACTACCTGCTGGAGTGCCTGCAAAATACGGAAGTATTCCCCATACCCTACCCATCTCTCTCCTCGTGGGAGGCTGCTCAACCAACTGGCCAAACGTGACGAGTGGACAGAGCTCTGCGTGAAAGCCCACCTTTGAGGATGTTTTGTTTTTTTGTTAAGTAAAGTTGTTCCTCCTCCTTCACATCCAGTGGAGGAGATTCACTTTCTATTTCCCTGAGACGGTGTGTACTGCGTCGAGCCCACACAGCTCGGACAGAAAATAGGCGTCATTGCTGTTCCTTTAGGTCCAGACGTACGGGAGTGGGGAGCGCATCCGCCGGCACCCTCATATCAGGGCACACTCTGGGATGGGAATTTGTAGCTTCAAGGATCCGAGGCGCCATACATGTGCGCTTTCACCACATCTCCTCTAGAACGACTAGCAACGATGACGCAGGTCTACAGACACTCATAAAAGGCAGATAAGAATAGCGTTAGTTGCATGACCCTCATGACTGACAGAGATAAATAAAAATCTACAGTAGAGTTAAGGCCTGCTATTTCCTTCTATGGTACCGGAGTAATTTCGGACGAGTGTGGACAGCATTTCGAAGCCCCGGTCGGTTGAAAGCAGTATGCACGCTCTGGGCAAGCAGCGGCTATAGGCGTGAAGAAATACGGAGAGAGCATAGAAACTGTTGCAGCAGCGCTATCTGACGGATCGCGCCCGTTAGCGAGATACGCACTGTGCTACCGAGATACGTCGTGTGGATAGGCGCAATTCTGTTCGGTTCCGCGTTTTCCTGAATTCATCCGCATACACCACTTTTCACTTATGCTTTGTCTACGGCACGGACGAGCCGTTTTATCAGCATGCATAAATACTGAAAGTCATTAACATGGAACAGCTTTGTACGCCTGCTTTGCTAGGGTTTCTGACGGAGCAATTCGTGGCCGACCTCTGTGGCGATAAATATTCGCTCTGCGTATCATCTTGTAAACAGAGCATAATAGCAGGACGTATTTTCCCCACAGGCCGAAATTCTCGCGGCAGTCGCAGCTCTGGAAGAGTAACTGTCGCTTATAGTCGTAGGTTGCACTTTGTGTCTGCACATACCTCGAACCAGGAAGGCGCCGTCAGATAGCGCTGCCTAGCTTTTTTATTGTTTTCGGGGTGCTTCCACTTTTGTGACGTCAGATGTTACTCACGATGTCTCCTTACTTTAGGTCTTTTTTTTACATCGGAAGTGATTACTCCATGACCAGCCTAGAGAGACGAATATAGCCGGTAAAATGTTATGTACAAGATTTTCGGCACCCTACTTAAGTAGTTTGGGTTTTTAGCGAAGTTTTCTCGGCGAGAAAGCTTGACAAAGTAATGTTACAATCATTGATATAATTTTTTTCTATATGTAAATGAATGAATAAATAAAATCGCGCAAATAAACAAGTTTTTTAGGCACCCGCGCCTGCATGCGCTTCATTTCTTCTTGCACATAGCACACGTTTTGAATCTGCGTGATGTTGTCTGTGCGCTAGGCGTGAGAGCCCAGAAGGCGCGTAGGCTTCCGGAGAAAGATACAGACATGTTGATGCAGTTCCTGTTGCTCGTAAATTCAAGCGGTTATGTTAGCTTTTTTCTTCCTCTCGTTAAGTTCGCAAACTAATGCTCGATATTTTTTTTGTTTTTCTTAGCTTCACTTGCCCACGTTCGGTTCGGTAGTGGTTTGGTAGACACTCTCTGTGACGTTAAATGTTGCCTTCTTGTCTTGCTCGTGAAAATTTTTTTTCGTGCCGAAACAGTACTCCACGCTAGAAAGTCAAAATGAAATTTTATTTTCCGCAAGTTACATCCACTAACAGCTTTGGTGTTGATGGGGCAAGCAAAAAGCCTAACAAGGGCTTCACAAGGCTTGCACCCCTTGCATTTAATAGAGTGACGCTGAGCTGACGTGTTCCAGAATGTGTTAGTTGTTGTGTTGAACGAAAAGTTCAAGTAATTGGAGAATATATATATATATATATATATATATATATATATATATATATATATATATATATATATATATATATATATATATATATATATATATATATATATATATATATATATATAACCGTGTTGAGAAAAGTTATTGCTAAAAACAAACAATATAGAACCAGACCATTTCCGCTTCAGGTGCAGTAAAACACCAGACATGGGGAGAAGAGACAAAAAATTGAGCACGATTCAAAAAAATATAAAATAAACATCAATAATTCTATGGTGTCTTTGCCTTCATCGATTGCATTATGGATGTCGCTAGCATAGACGTTCCTGATCGTGATCTAATAAAAAGGACACAGAATGCTCACTGGTGCGCAGTTTGTTAATTCCTTATATCATTATTTCAAGTGTCAGTAGGATTTATCACTTTTTTGGTGCTATCGCAAACAATTCCGTTCGATGCTGTTTTTCTGCAGTGATCTCAGTGCCAAACATTCCCTTGAAAGTATTCATAGTTGCGGATTTTCTCTCTGCCTGCAAGTCTGCAGCGCTAAAGGGGCTAATATGTAGCTGCAATTTGTAGTAAAGTTTAATTGTAAGGGTGCCGCATATCTTTTTGTGTTGTTTTACCCTATTTTGAATGCGGCTTCTTTTCGGCCCACGAACAACTGATGTGAGCTTGCGGCCTACTGAGGGAAGTTTTCATCGGCTGCGCTCAGCCTAGGGTAGCTTAGTGATCTTCCCCTTGGCATTCTTCCTGCTTT
Source organism: Amblyomma americanum (assembly GCF_052857255.1). Taxonomy (NCBI): domain Eukaryota; kingdom Metazoa; phylum Arthropoda; class Arachnida; order Ixodida; family Ixodidae; genus Amblyomma; species Amblyomma americanum. The sequence continues at coordinate 74,968,379 of NC_135501.1, forward strand.
CAATACTGAGGGAAGTTTTCATCGGCTGCGCTCAGCCTAGGGTAGCTTAGTGATCTTCCCCTTGGCATTCTTCCTGCTTTCTATATTTCTGATACAGTAACATTGAAAAAATATTTTCTGGCGCTGCATTTATTTTAACCATGCTCTTATTATGCAAACAATAAGTAAAGGGCATTTATTCATAGGTTATGCGCTTTAACCGTATTGGTTAACGTGTGCGCAATGTGGATTATACAGTGTATTTTGTTGGTGGTGCGTGAACATGCATATTACTTTTATATTCATGTATCTGTTTGCCTGCATAGAAGTTTTAATTATACAATGCTGCTGGGAACAAGTGATTGGTTTAGTTTTATAATACAGTTGGATGAGACATGTAATCATTTGTTTTCCATTTTTAGTGTGTGGTCTCGTGTTCGTGCGCGCACTCTTCCGCCTCAGCCGCCGCGGTGGCTGAGTGGTTATGGCGCTCGGCTGCTGGCCCGAAAGACGCGGGTTTGATCCCGGCCGCGGCGGTCGAATTTCGATGAAGGCGAAATTCTAGAGGCCCGTGTATTGTGCGATGTCAGTTCACGTTAAAGAACCCCAGGTGGTCGAAATTTCCGGAGCTCTTCACTCCGGCGTCTCTCATAGCCTTAGACGCTTTGGGACTTTAAACCCCCATACACTAAATTATCTTCCGCCTCACTCTTTCATATTCATGTGTTTGGATCCGTTACTAGCCTTTGGCTGTGGATCCGCTCAGGTTTGTGCATTGTAGATGTAACTGAAATGAGAATAAAAATTAATAAAAAAACAATCTCCGCACATGGACCCATCCCTCACGCACCACATGCTTCAAATGACAATCTACGGGGTCCGTCTGCATCAGCGCGTGTTTTCCATAGTGTCAAGTAACCATATGGAATGGTTTATAATAAGCTGAACGTAATAGTATATCGTAACTGCACAACGCGAGGTGAAACTCAATAAAGAACCTATGCTGTAAGAGTATTGTAATGACGCGTTTTCTTCGGGCATAAGTTATGTCAATTTTACAACATGCAAGCTTTGCGTTTTTAATCTAGCCGCGTACTGCAAGAAATGCTTGGAGATTCGTCTTTCAAACCCGGTGAAAGAAGTTTTTCCGAGACGAAAGCGTGCTATATATATGACATCATTCCTCGACAGTGTTCTCTCTTGGCGTGAACACATATGTCATTTGACTCAAAGTGACCTTTTATATATAGTGCATCACTTGTCCCAAGCACCTTAAGGTTAACGTCATACGTCTGCGCATAGAATCACATTCTGTGCCCATCAGCCTCCCGTTAGTGTCACTAACCCCGCAAAGTTCGAACTCTGGTTCCAAATTCGACGCATGCCAAGACGAGACACCGTCTCAACAGTTAACCAGTGTCGCGCGGCCTATAGCGGATAAAACATTTGCCCGCGCCTGCATGCGCTTCATTTCTTCTTGCACATAGCACACGTTTTGAATCTGCGTGATGTTGTCTGTGCGCTAGGCGTGAGAGCCCAGAAGGCGCGTAGGCTTCCGGAGAAAGATACAGACATGTTGATGCAGTTCCTGTTGCTCGTAAATTCAAGCGGTTATGTTAGCTTTTTTCTTCCTCTCGTTAAGTTCGCAAACTAATGCTCGATATTTTTTTTTGTTTTTCTTAGCTTCACTTGCCCACGTTCGGTTCGGTAGTGGTTTGGTAGACACTCTCTGTGACGTTAAATGTTGCCTTCTTGTCTTGCTCGTGAAAATTTTTTTTCGTGCCGAAACAGTACTCCACGCTAGAAAGTCAAAATGAAATTTTATTTTCCGCAAGTTACATCCACTAACAGCTTTGGTGTTGATGGGGCAAGCAAAAAGCCTAACAAGGGCTTCACAAGGCTTGCACCCCTTGCATTTAATAGAGTGACGCTGAGCTGACGTGTTCCAGAATGTGTTAGTTGTTGTGTTGAACGAAAAGTTCAAGTAATTGGAGAATATATATATATATATATATATATATATATATATATATATATATATATATATATATATATATATATATATATATATATATATATATATATATATATATATATATATATATATATATATAACCGTGTTGAGAAAAGTTATTGCTAAAAACAAACAATATAGAACCAGACCATTTCCGCTTCAGGTGCAGTAAAACACCAGACATGGGGAGAGGAGACAAAAAATTGAGCACGATTCAAAAAAATATAAAATAAACATCAATAATTCTATGGTGTCTTTGCCTTCATCGATTGCATTATGGATGTCGCTAGCATAGACGTTCCTGATCGTGATCTAATAAAAAGGACACAGAATGCTCACTGGTGCGCAGTAACAAATTCCTTATATCATTATTTCAAGTGTCAGTAGGATTTATCACTTTTTTGGTGCTATCGCAAACAATTCCGTTCGATGCTGTTTTTCTGCAGTGATCTCAGTGCCAAACATTCCCTTGAAAGTATTCATAGTTGCGGATTTTCGCTCTGCCTGCAAGTCTGCAGCGCTAAAGGGGCTAATATGTAGCTGCAATTTGTAGTAAAGTTTAATTGTAAGGGTGCCGCATATCTTTTTGTGTTGTTTTACCCTATTTTGAATGCGGCTTCTTTTCGGCCCACGAACAACTGATGTGAGCTTGCGGCCTACTGAGGGAAGTTTTCATCGGCTGCGCTCAGCCTAGGGTAGCTTAGTGATCTTCCCCTTGGCATTCTTCCTGCTTTCAATACTGAGGGAAGTTTTCATCGGCTGCGCTCAGCCTAGGGTAGCTTAGTGATCTTCCCCTTGGCATTCTTCCTGCTTTCTATATTTCTGATACAGTAACATTGAAAAAATATTTTCTGGCGCTGCATTTATTTTAATCATGCTCTTATTATGCAAACAATAAGTAAAGGGCATTTATTCATAGGTTATGCGCTTTAACCGTATTGGTTAACGTGTGCGCAATGTGGATTATACAGTGTATTTTGTTGGTGGTGCGTGAACATGCATATTACTTTTATATTCATGTATCTGTTTGCCTGCATAGAAGTGTTAATTATACAATGCTGCTGGGAACAAGTGATTGGTTTAGTTTTATAATACAGTTGGATGAGACATGCAATCATTTGTTTTCCATTTTTAGTGTGTGGTCTCGTGTTCGTGCGCGCACTCTTCCGTCTCAGCCGCCGCGGTGGCTGAGTGGTTATGGCGCTCGGCTGCTGGCCCGAAAGACGCGGGTTTGATCCCGGCCGCGGCGGTCGAATTTCGATGAAGGCGAAATTCTAGAGGCCCGTGTATTGTGCGATGTCAGTTCATGTTAAAGAACCCCAGGTGGTCGAAATTTCCGGAGCCCTTCACTCCGGCGTCTCTCATAGCCTTAGACGCTTTGGGACTTTAAACCCCCATACACTAAATTATCTTCCGCCTCACTCTTTCATATTCATGTGTTTGGATCCGTTACTAGCCTTTGGCTGTGGATCCGCTCAGGTTTGTGCATTGTAGATGTAACTGAAATGAGAATAAAAATTAATAAAAAAACAATCTCCGCACATGGACCCATCCCTCACGCATCACATGCTTCAAATGACATCCTACGGGGTCCGTCTGCATCAGCGCGTGTTTTCCATAGTGTCAAGTAACCATATGGAATGGTTTATAATAAGCTGAACGTAATAGTATATCGTAACTGCACAACGCGAGGTGAAACTCAATAAAGAACCTATGCTGTAAGAGTATTCTAATGACGCGTTTTCTTCGGGCATAAGTTATGTCAATTTTACAACATGCAAGCTTTGCGTTTTTAATCTAGCCGCGTACTGCAAGAAATGCTTGGAGATTCGTCTTTCAAACCCGGTGAAAGAAGTTTTTCCGAGACGAAAGCGTGCTATATATATGACATCATTCCTCGACAGTGTTCTCTCTTGGCGTGAACACATATGTCATTTGACTCAAAGTGACCTTTTATATATAGTGCATCACTTGTCCCAAGCACCTTAAGGTTAACGTCATACGTCTGCGCATAGAATCACATTCTGTGCCCATCAGCCTCCCGTTAGTGTCACTAACCCCGCAAAGTTCGAACTCTGGTTCCAAATACGACGCATGCCAAGACGAGACACCGTCTCAACAGTTAACCAGTGTCGCGCGGCCTATAGCGGATAAAACATTTGCCATTCAAGCAGTTAGCTGTGAATCATGTATTCGGGGTAAAATACTGAAGTGCGAATTTATGAGCAACTCTTGATGAGGACATTATAGGGGTCCAGGGAAGGAGATTTTCGTAGCGCATATCTCGACCTTTTTTTGTCTAGAAAATAAAGGGGCCAAAGTACATTACTTGTTGCATGTTTCTCGCTTAAAGGACATGGGCATTATGATGATGATGATCTCGACAAGGAAAAGAAATCACTGAGCTCTGCATCCGAAATAAACGTGTGGCAAACAACATTGCTTCTCGACATTTCTTTATGGATAGGTGCCCTGCAGATATAACCGCAAATTTGTTCACTACTTTGTGGAGGCCAGACAGCCCAATAAAGAGCTCTATTTGAAAGCCTTTAAGTGCCTTCCTCACGGTCGGACTGCCGTCAACACTGCGTATATTCAAGCATTTCTTGCAGTACGCGGCAAGATTAAAAACGCAAAGCATGCATGTTGTAAAATCGACATAACTTATGCGCGAAGAACCGCGTCATTAGCATACCCTTACAACATAGGTTCTTCATTGAGTTTCACCTCGCGTTGTGCAGTTACGATATCATAACAAAATGCGTGCAAGGACTTGAGCTTGCCTTCGATTGCAAGGGCTCAAAAATTTTGTCCGTTCGGGAAAAAGCATTTCAGTGTTTCTTTCTTTTTGTTGCAGTTCATGAGCGCACCTCGAAAAAAAATACTAATGCCATCAGGTGTCCATGTCGTGCTTTGTCTTACGATGTGGTCGTAAAGCTCAGCAAATATTGCAGGACACGCTCGTGTTTTGTGAGGTGTCAACACACGTAAAACGAGCGCAGTTGGTCTAAACTGTTATTATGCACTCGTTGGATGAAGCCGCATGCCGCTGTAATTTACGTTCATAATGATCACTGTTATGATTATTTATCAAAGGGGACAAAGTTGAACATTCGTTTGGGTAGGTTGGATGCTGGGATCACATATTTTTGATGCGCCGCTGCTACATAGCAACCTAAAATAACGCAGAACAACATAAAAAATTCTAGAGCCACATTTACAAGTTTTTTACCGCAACAGGGTCTCGACAAGGATGAAAAGAGACGATGTTCTCTACTTCTTCTTTGGTCTCGCAATCTCCTTCCTGGTTACTTTAAATTTTATTGTATGCAGGACCAACTCGCCAAACAATATCCTTTATTAATCTAGAATACCCCATTACGGAGTCTCCACCGCCGTTTACTCCGTGTGTTATCCTTACTCTCACGGCGCGGTCGGGGCGTCCAGTCTAAGAGAGTTTGTCTTTCCTTTCTTGATTACCAATCGCTTCAAACGGCACCGCCTGCATGCAGCTCCTTTTCAGCAGTACGCAAACATTTAGCCCATCGCAGCAGTGGCTGCACGCGTGCATTGAAGCTGCAGCACTGACTGCAATGACGCCTGCTTGCCCCATTCCTCATTTTCTTTCATCCTGTGCTTGACTACGCGTCTAAACAATGAACGACGGCTTTTCCCAAAGTAGAACCAACTTATTTGCTTTCTACTTTCTTTTGCAATCTTTTAGTTTTCATAAATACTTCCGAAAAGAAGTTAAATGCTTTGAGCTTATTATCGAAAGCACTTTGCGGATTTGACGCCAAAGTCACGGGTCACGGGCGTGGCCTCAAAATCTCCACGCCGAAGAGATGTGCGGAACATCACAATGTCCGCGCGGCAGGCATCGGCGTGGCACGAACATTTACACACCAAAGATATTGGCGTGGCACCAAACTTTCACTACCAAAAACATGGTTGTGGTATCAACACATGTTCCCGGAGGACATGGGCATGGCATCACCATAACCACGCCATTGGCATAGGCGTGGCATCAACATCTCCTTGCCAATTTCGCCAGCGTGACATCAACGCCCATGCCGAAGCCATGGGCGTGGCATCAACACATCCTTCTGGGAGACATGGGCGTGGCATTAACATAACTACTCTAAAGTCATGGGCGTGGCATCAACATCTCCTGTCGTTGGTGCCCCATCTGCCAGACGCAAATGGGCTTCGAGTGACGCAGGCACCAGCACGCCCCATTAGAAGCCTTCTGAAGGCACCCCTGTCGACTGTTACAGATGCAACGGCTGCAGTCATGTCGTACGCAGGGTAGACGAAAGCGTGGTAAATGTCAGAATCAGCGCCTTCTATGTCTTCGTCCTTAGATTTTTCAGGGCGCTGACTTGGATGTCCCGTCGTGGGGTACCTTGCTAGGGTCTCCTGATGGCAGGGTGCTCCTTTAGGCATGACAAGGAGAAGGCGATCCCCGAGGCCATGCGTCGCATCCAGATCACCTGGAACAAGCATCTCGATGGCAACCCCCTGCGAGTGGACTGCGTCAGGTGCTTGAACAGCGACCACGGCTCCGTTGGCGACCGTGCCGACAGGTACTTTCGGAACAACCGGAGATGTAGGTCGAGTCCTTTGAGACTGGCAAGCGGCCGGCACGCAAGATCCCGGGCAAAAAGTATCTTCCTCAGTTGTCCTCCATGAACGGTGTAGGTGAGGAGCTTACGGTTCATCGATGTCGGTGACGTACGTAGGGCCCGGAGCATGGCGTCCCGGGACATGCTCGCAGGTCTTCCTCCAGCTGGTTTGGAAAGAGTCGTTTTTAACAGTATTAAAATGGGATGTGATACCGATCGCACTGAAGCAGCTCCCCGCCAAGGCTTCATGACTGGCAGCGAGGCGACGTGTCCTTTGATGGCCTCCGATAGAGCGAGGCCTAGACGGGTCCTGGTCCATGTGATGTCTCGCGGCTTGCCGGGGCCCTGCTTCACATGGAAGCTTTCTGACGGAGCCAGGCTCACCCTCGTCCTAGCTGCTTCCGAGAACATAGATGATGAGGTCTTCTCTGGTTTGTGGAGCGGAGGACACTCGCAGCGCATGATCGGTGGGGAAGTGGTGGCTCTTTGCTCTGCTGGCTGCTTCAGCGTCCGTTCTAATGTGCGTGGAAAGGCGTCAATCTCGCGGTTGGCTGAGCACTTCATTTGTTTTGCTGTCTTCTTTCGTACTCGTCTTCCTCTCCGCAGGATTCTTAAAATGTTCCTTTCTTTCAAGGTCAACATAGGTTGGGTGAACACTGCAATGAGCTTGTGTTGGGGGTAGAGCACCAATTCGTGCATCATTCAAGAGGTCTGGAATACGTGCACCTTAATGAGAGGAGAAACAATGTACTTCCCCATCTCAGTGGTTCAGCGGTCAGCGAGCTCGACTACTGAGCGGGAGTACCCGGGTTCGAATCATGGTGCGACGGTCGCGTTTCGACGGAGGCGAAGCGCAAATAGGCGATGATGTGCTGTGTGATATCAGTACACGCAGAAGATTCTCAGGTGGCCACAATTATTCCGGAGCCCTCGACTACGGCACCTCTTTCTTCTATTTATTCTTTCACTCCCTTCTTCAAGCCTTTCATTACGGCGCAGTTGAGCTGTCTCCCGAGATGCGAGACAGTTACTGTGCCAGCTACTTTCCTAAAAAACCACTGAATACGTTGCACCGAGTCCGCCATACTCTAGTCTGTCAGTTTGAACTCACCGATGGGATCCAGGCTCTTGTTATCTGTAAACGCATTTCACGCCAACTCCATCAGCAGCACTGGAAAAGCTTAAGTGGGTACAATGCATAGCACTAATGCATCGTACACTTGGCTCGCCTTGAACGACGCCCTGGCTTCCCGTTATCTTCTTCCTATTGCAGTTGTTCTGTTGGTGCGGTAAGCGAAGAAACAACCAGAGCGGCAGCAGCTTCGAAGTCTTCGACGGTCGGGGATATTCCAAACTGCACTGCCATCCCCTACACAGATGCACCTATTTTTAAGCGGTGAGTCTGTCGACTACATTGGCGTTCTACCGACTGGCTTTTCTTCGAACTGAATACTTGTGTGCAGACACCTGCATGTTTTTTTTTCTCTCCAGTTTCGTCTCAAAATGTTCAGTATAGTACAGATATTCCACTCTAACTCTTCATGCTGGTTTTAATTTTTCTTTTTTGTAGAACCGTAAAGGGGTTGCCCCGCTAAGTTGTGACGCCGCTGGTTTTTGTGAGGCAAGTCTTTTGTCGTCTAATGGTGCGCGCTCTGAGGACTAAGAAAAAATAACGACTGAATTGTGCCCAAAATACGAGAAAGTGATTAATGATTTTGTCGTAACGACAGGTTTTTCTTTAGCATTGTAGTGTTTTTCTGGCCTACTGCAGTATTTTTCTCTGGGAAGGACGGCAGAATATTAAACAAAATCCGGTCGTAGCGACAAAAGTTTTTCCTGTTACACCAACTACATGGCAAAAATATTACGACAAATCTGTTGTGACGGCAGAAACACTTCTTTTGTTTCCGAATAGGATTCTAGGGGATGATCCTGCTTTGTTCTGACGACGTTGGTAGCATTGAGTGTGAGTCGTTAATGATCGCATTTTGTGCGCTCCAAGGGCTCATTAGTCAATTGTACTTATTTCCCATGGCTTACAACTTATACAGCTGGGAATCCCTATAGCAGCCCCAAGAGCACCGGCACACAACCGCGCAGCAAGGCGAAGCTTCAGCCCCAAGCAAAAGGTTCACGTGAAGGGAAGTCGGCGCAGCGAAGTTTCGACGCAGAGCAGTCTCGGTTGAGAAGTCCCAGCAACATTAAAAAAACCTCTTTCTCGTTGACTGCTCCAACGATATGTTCATCATGGGCGCCCCATATTCCGAATGTTACTGCCCGGTATGGGTCCCCAATTATGGTGTTTTAGTCATCCTACCAATATTTGCCATCGCCGGCTTTATCAGCTACTTATATAAACCATGTTGTTTACCTTTCTATCTTATCTTTATCTTGCTAAAAAAGAGCATTGAGCATTCTATCGCCTGTTGTGACACCGAAGCTCGATGTCCACTTGCTTGATAGTTGTCCTTGACGAGAACTAAGCCACTTAACTTCCGAGTTACTGTTGCCGAGAGGCAAAAATATTGAAGCGGGAAGACGACGACGAGACTGAGCGAGTGAACGGGTGGACGAAGACGAAGGCGACAACGAAGTTCTGTTCAGCAAGGCGGAAATTTGGGCGAGTTGGTAAGTGTTCATTTTCGCTCTCAGCGCAACAAGAACGGAACACAAGATGAGGGACTACACAAACAGGCGCTGACTATCAACTGGTTTTTTATTGAAGAACGAAAAGCGTATAAATACAAACAGTGAACTACTTATCAATCAACAAACGTTATCTGGAAGGCACGTGGGAGGTCAGTTAGCTCAATTCCCTCTCGGATAACATTAAGGAATGGCTGCTGATACATTTTGTGCCGTTGTGGTGAATATAAAACGCTTCCATTACCTCGCGTGTTAATTTATTGTTATGTCGGAACAGGATGCACGTGTTCTTGTAATCGGGAACACATTGGCACTTTTTGCACTGGAAAGGGGGTCCCCTTTAGTTCTCCTTTCTGCATTATCCTATTCATGCCTGCATTGGCATTGCCTGCTGTGGGAGCCTGTGTGAGACAGGGGGTCATTTTTCCTGGTGTTTTCATGCTCCATCAAGCGTTTGTTAACGCACCTGCCAGTCTGGCCAATGTACATGGCACCGCAGGAGAAGGGACAGGTATACCACCCCTACCTCAGAAGGTATAGATGGCGACACATGACGCACCTGACAAGCATTCCTCTTGCTCTTGCCGTAGTGCCTCTGATTGACCTGTTTGCACTTTGCGCTAAGTTTTCTAGGTGCAGAAAAGACGACATCAACGTCGTATCTGCCCGCAACTTTTTTCAGCACATGTGACAAGCAGTGTGCATTCGGGACCACAGCCAGCTTTTTCTTCTTTTTGGCTTCTTTCGGCTGAGCCCCATTCTTGAGCTGCCTAAGAAGGTTCTCCGCTGCCCTGGAAATGAGTTGATCTGGGTACCCGTTCACACGTAACCTTCCTGTTTGGGCCAAAATGCTCTCTCGCGTCCATTCATGCCAAGATTTCCTGAGAGCTGATTGCAGGCAAGATACGGCAATGCCCTCCTTTATGAGCTTAGAATGGCCAGACCGGAAGTTTAGCAATGATTTGGCAGTCCTCGGGCGATACCACCAACACAAGTGTCCCCCCCCCCCCCACCACACAGTGACAAATTAAAAAACTGCAGTTCTTTGTTGCTGGGAACCTCAGTTGTAAACTCCAGCCCACGTCCGCATTCCTTAAAAGTCCTCAGAACGTCGACCAGGCTTCTATGCAAACTGCCTGCTCTGGGTGAGCACCAAGTAATCGTCGACATACCGAAAAATTCTGACAACTACCCCATCCTATGCCTTTTCAATTTCCCTATCAACCCTACTTAAAAAGATGTCGGCTAACACATGTGCCACCCTGAAGCCTATGCAAATCCCCGACGCTTGTACAAAAGCCTTTCCCTCCCAATCAACCACTGTGCGCAGATAGATAAAATGACAAGATTTCTGAAAAAAACGGTCAACCGAGACACCGCTTCTATCGATAAAAGCACTTTCATCATTGTCCTGTGTTATGCACATCTTCATAGCTTCCATGAGTTCACAATGTGGCAAGGAATAATAAAGGTCCTGATAGTCAGCGCCTGTTTGTGCTAGTCCTTCGTCTTGTATCCCGTTCGTGTTGCGCTGAGAGCGAAAATGGACAATGAAGCTCTGACTGTGTTCTGAGTGCCGCTCGTAGCTGTTCCTTCGCTGGTGTACATAGCTGTAAATATTTTCTTTCCCGCAACATATTTGGTGGAGGTGCGGGGTAAAAGTAGGCGAGAAAACCACAACATCGTCAAGGTAGCAGAGGCAGGTCGGCCACTTAATGCCGCGAAGAAGGGAGTCCATTATTCGTTCAAAGGTAGCCGGCGCGTTACAGAGTCCGAATGGCATGACTTGAAATTGGTATAAGCGATCAGGCGTCACGAAGGCGGTCTTTTCGCGGTCCTTTTCATCAACGGCAATTTGCCAGTACCCCGATCGAAGATCAATTGAAGAGAAATATTTGGCGCCGTGGAGGCACTCTAATGCATCATCGATCCTCGGGGGAGGATATACGTCCTTTTTTGTGATGCGGTTTAGGTGCCGGTAATCAACGCAGAAGTGCCAGCTGTCGTCCTTCTTTTTTACCAGGACAACTGGTGAAGCCCAAGGGCTTCACGAGGGCTCGATGATGTCTTTTGCGAGCATCTTGTCCACCTCTTGATTGATGACGGTGCGTTCAGCGCTGGAGACGCGGTACGGGCGTCTGTGGATAGGAGCGGCATCACCAGTGTTTATGCGATGCGTCCCTACAGAGGTACGAGCCAAAACACGGGCATCAAAGTCGAAGATGTCGCGAAAAGATGATAAAAGGCACCTAAGATCGTGAGCTTGCATTGGCGGTAGGTCAAAGAGATCATGTCGGCGTAGTCGTCCGTTGGTTTCTCGGTTTATGTGGCCGCTGGCAACAGGCTGTGATGAGTGGAAGGTAAGCAGGTGTCCACCACTGATATGACACATTCGGCAGCCGGGCAGAGCGTGGCGAGTGAGATGCCTTGCGGGAAAGGTTGGATAGACGAGCCAAAGTTCAGAACCGGAAGGTACGCTCGGTTGGCCAGCATTGTACAGAGTGCGCAAGCGCAATACTTCGCGAGAGGGCAACGTCAATGTCCGGACTACGTAGGGACTATCAGGGACACGAGGAACAGATGAGAAAGAAACGTAAGTGGCGGCTTTAGGCGTTAGACGGACAAAGTCGACAGCACAAAGGGGAGGTACAGCTGGGGACGGTGACTCAGCAGAATGGGGAAGGTCAAGCTCGACAACACTGGTGGCGCAGTTGATGAGGGCTGAATGCTCAGACAGGAAGTCAACGCCAAGAATGACGTCATGAGGGCACTGGTTCAGAAGAGAGAATAGGACGGATGTATGGTGGCCGGAAATGGTCACAAGGGCTGTGCATAGTCCAGCCACAGGAGGCGTTCCGCCGTCGGCAACGCGGTGAACGGCTGTGGGTGCAGGGGTCAGTACTTTTCTGAGGCGGCGTCGGAGGATTGAACTCATCACGGACACGTGCGCGCCCGTATCGATCAGGGCTCTCACAGGGACTCCATCGACATGAATAGCGAGCAAATTTTTGTGGGCGCGGAGGGCTAAGCGAGGATTTTGGGACTAGGGCTGTACTGCAGCATCACCTCCAGACACTGCAGTGTCTAGTTTTCCGCTTGCACATGTTGCAGGTGGATCAAGGTAGTCTCGTCGCTTCGTTTTCTGGCTTGCAGTCTTGGCGCGAATCTCAAGCACGGTTTGTTCCAAGGAGGCTTACTGACCTCGAAGCTTTTGTGTCGATTTTTCGCTCACGTTCAAGGACGCCAGGTTGAAGACGGCGCTGACGACGACGACGCCTTTTTGCCACATGAGCCGCATAACACTTTCGAGTTAAAATCGCACGAATAAATTTGCCTTTATTTACACTTCAACGCACTCTACTCAGCTGCCTGAGAAAGTAAAGAGCGCCAACCTCTATTGACCTCCTTTTCTCGAACGCATACGTGGTGCCCTTTGCTTGTGCCTTCCTAAGAGAACAGAGTCAGTCTATAGACGCTCTTTTTTAATGCTATACCTAATTTTCTCAACGCTTTTAAATTTCTTGCATAATCAACGTGGAGAAAAAGCTCCGAAAAAGGTCCTCAGTGAAAGGCATCTAGGTTAGTGTGATGGCTGCGCGACGTCATTGCACAATGTCCGTTGTTTACCCTGTTTACCATCTCACAGAAGCGTAACGGAAAGTGCGGTTTGAGCAACCCTGTTGTAACGGTCCAGAGCGTAACAACGCCTAATCAGTTAACTTGCTTCACGCTACCGAAAGCTTCTTTTACATTAAAGGGGAGAGACCACGGCTCCGGTCGCAGGAGCGGCAGCGGAACCGCACCGCGGAGCTCATATATCGCTCCGCATGCCCGCTGCGAGAGTGGTCTGAGTAACGACAGATGTAGCCCTTGCCCTCGCTTGGCTGTTTATCATGCTTGTTACATTTCTACCCTGCCCTTCGGCTACTGCGCTGCTGTCGATCCTAATGAAGGAGAGGAAACGAAGGAGCAGAAAATACGTCGCGACTTCGTGGTAGACAATCAGAACTGAGAATGTGAACATACATTTCCGTTTGGCCAATTCGGTGGTTCAGTGCGCCGAGCTGCTGACCCGAAAGACCTGGGTTAGATCCCGGCGATTGAATTTCGATGGAGGCGAAATTTTAGAGGACCGCGTACGTATCCGGGTTTATGAATATATATCTCAACCGTGCAGTTCATCGGGGCATTAGTAGCTTCTTTCAAGCGGCATCTCTCGTACTCGATAATTCAATGAGGATTTCTTCGGAACTGGATTAGGCTAAAACGCTGACGCTTCTGTTTGACATAGAATGGGAATTTTAGTAACTGGCATCTTTTTGTTCTAGCTTTATGCATCATTTTCACGAAACTCTGCAACGAGCGAATGGCTCAAAAAAATAAACTAATTAAGTTACCCTTAGACTCGTACCGATATTTCGGTAAGCTTGTCTGCAGTGGTGTGAATATCAGCATCGAGGCCTTAGCATGAAAGGACTTGTACCGCACCTCGCTCTTGCCGCTGCCCAGAACTCGGGGCAGTCGAAGACGAAGTCAGCGCCAGAGCACGCTGCGCGGACGCGGAACACAACGTAACATTTCAAGAGATGACTTTTGAAGCTAGTATTCGTCGCTTTCGCTCTGAGAGACTCTCAAGGCCCTCACGGTATGACATGCTCTCCCATCCAAAGTACAACGTCCTGAACGAAACCATTCATCACTCCTCCTCTCTACATAGCGCATGCTTCATCTCAGATACACATGCTCTGCGTTCCTGCATAGCTTGTCTGCTATTCAGGCGCCTGCGGACGCACTTAAACGACTTTTTTTGTAAGGATCCCGGTATGAAACTGCCGCAGTAGACTAAATTTGTTAGCGAAAAAAGTGTTGGCGAAACTGTGTGATCTTAGCAGGTGAAGCCCACAAGTCATTTTCAGTTCGTCAAATCGCCGGCCTTTGACTCGCAGCAATCCAGCTGCAGGTATCTTTCGTAGCTCGGTGTGTGCGTACGGCTGAGTTCCAAGGGTAACGGACAAACGTGTCACGAGATTCAGAACAGCGCCATGATTTTCAGCGGCTTACCCTGCGGTCTAAAATGTCTATATGTGCAGAGTGCACTCTCAAGCTCTCCATAGATTTCAAGTCACGCAAGGTTTACACACCCCGCGCGGTGGCTTAGTGGTTAGGGCGCTCGACTACTGATCCGGAGTTCCCGGGTTCAAGCCCGACCTCGGCTGCTGCGTTTTTATGGAGAAAAAACGCTAAGGCGCCCGTGTGCTGTGCGATGTGAGTGCACGTTAAAGATACCCAGGTGGTCGAAATTATTCCGGAGCCCTCCACTACGGCACCTATTCTTCCTTTCTCTCACTCCCTCCTTTATCCCTTCCCTTACAACGCGGTTTAGGTCTCCAAAGATATATGAGAAAGATACTGCGCCATTTCCTTTCCCCAAGAACCAATTATTTATTTAAGCTTTACAGTATTGCCGTTCTTGTGCCTGAAATCTACCGTGCTTCTTCGCCGCTCATTCACCAGCGATCGGAGTTGCGCTGCAAGACATCAATAAATAAGATGTTGCTCTTGGGTTAATGCGTTGTACTCTGGGCAATTCCTGTTCCAGTCACGTAAACCCCTCTTGATGACGACTGTGCTCTTGATTACACTATACCTTTTAAAAGCCTTTTTTTTCGTCCCTGCTCACGAAGGTACCTACGTACCTTACATGCCCTTACGAGATGAATTTGTCTGTAAGACGAATTTTCTGTGGAACATCATGCGCTTAGCAGCCAACAGTATCCGCGCCGCTCAACCAAAGCCAAAGCGTTTTATGCACGGATATGAGAAACGCAGTCAGTGACCAAGTTCACGAGGCTGTCTTATGCAAATGCTGCCGCTGTTCAAAAGAGGCAAGGTTGGTCAAATTCTAATTCTATCTTGATGTTTTAGCGGTTATTCAGACATATATTGCAAGAAAAGAGGGTTATGTCGTTACAGTGGTGCGTATTAAACCGCCAGTGATATTTGCCACTTTTTTGTGGAAAGCCAAGCACTCTGAAATCGAAGATGATTTTTACATCCACCATCTCAAGCCATACGATACAGAGGTTCCACTGCGAAATTCACCATCTCGTTGTTTGCATCTGGAACGTTGACATCATATCAAGGAATTTAAGTGTTAGAAATTAAAGATGCTGAGAGGAATGCGCTTACTTTTTACAGTTTTGAGCGAAGTGCGTTACAATTTTACTTTCTCGGACATTTCTTAAAATTTTTATGCTTCTCTTCTCACAAACAGGTACTTGATACCGACGAAATACTTGGTTATACATGGAGACGACACAAACCGGTCCTCACCCTTGTCCGGGACCGTACTGCTTCACGAGAACGGAAACTTGCATCTGTAATATAAAAGATGACCTCTCAGACAAGTACTGGAACTTAACGCAGGCAATGGAGTCAGGGGGTCACATGTAAGAGAACTTATGCTCGACTATCTTATCACAAGGGTGGAAGATGAGAAAAAATTTAGGCTCTTGTCAGCCAAAGAAAAAACTACATTCCTTTCATGCTTTCACAATCATCATCGAACCGTCTGATTGAAACTGTGATAGCTTTTGGGAGGTCATTTATTAAAAGAAGAAAAAAAAAGGGGGGGGGGCTCATGACACTTCCCTGTGTAACACCTGGGGTGGTGGTAAAGACATTTATTAATTATAGAGAGAGGTGTTGGGGTCCGTGACCTGAAGGGTCACGCCCTTACAACCACTAGGTGGGGATGCCTAGTCAGGAACCCCATTGGCGGTTGCCGCAGCCCGGGCACGCTGCGTTAAGGCCCTTTGGGCCTGGAGGGTACAGCAGCCGGACAGGGTCGCCTCCCAGTCCTCTCGGGTGGGGTTTGGGATAGGGGGAAGGGATGGGTTCTGCTGGCTGGCCCACACCATGTGGTAGGTGTCCGACACCTCCCCACAGTGTGAGCACCACCCGTCGAATTGAGGATTGAAATGCTTTAGAGTTGCCGGGCACAGCATCGTGTTAGTGAGCAGGCGCAGGAGTACCCGCTCGTTGGCCTTCCCCAGCCCTTTGCAAGGAGTGGGAAGAGTTTGGTGGGTGGAGTTGTAGTAATCGCATATTTCCTTAAAAGTGTAAACCGGATTGAAATCGGAGTCCTGGTCATCGTCGGGTCCCGAGGGAAACGCCCGGAGAGAGAGCGCGCGGGCGGCGGCGTCGGCTGCTTCGTTTCCGTGGAGGCCTTGGTGACCTGGAGCCCAAATAATAGATCGGTGCGCAGGATCGGAGTCTCGGCTACAATTTTGATAGATGCGATAAGCCAGGGGAGTAGCCCACCCTTGCTCGACGTTTCGACAAGCCCCTCGCGAGTCGGTGATTATGTATTTGGAGGAGGAGTCGGAGGCTGCCAGGGCGATGGCGACCTCTTCTGCGTGAATTGCTGACTGGGCCTTGAAAGTAAGGGCGTCTACTGTTTTGCCCTCGTGGACGACCGCGGCCGTGTACCATGCCTTGGGGTCCGGGCCGGAGGCGTCCACGTAGAAGACTCCTGGTTTATTCCCAAATTGGCGGTCCAAGGCTTCCGCCCGCGCCTGGCGCCTGCCATTATGGTCCCCTTTGGACATGTTGGTGGGGAGAGGCCGCACGTGGAGGGCGCGTCTCCAGTGTACGGGAAGGCGGCATCTCTCCTTTGTGAATTGGGTGTACTGGATGTGAAGTCGGGCTAGAAGGCGGCGATCCGACCCTGTCTTTGTGAGACGAGTGTATTGGTTGGTGAGCTGGGCCTCCCGAAGCTCCCTGAAAGTGTTCGCCATCCCCAGTCCCACGAGGTGGCCCAAGACACTTCGCTTTGGAACACCTGAAGCCGCCGGGGAAGAAGACGATTGATAACCTTCGAGGTTTACAAACTGTTCACGAGAGAAGAGGTAGGAAGAATCAAGTTGGAATCAATTTCGAAAGCTAGCCTCTAATTTGTCTAGGAGCTTTATGTGAGATACGATAAAAAGTCATATAACACCGGCCCGGGTTGCTGTACGGCGAACGGTTGCGTCACAATTGTGAAAAAGTCTGGGAACGGCATATCATTTAAAGCTATACATGTCATCAGTTGTAATCCCTGTCGCGAGGTTACTTGCAAATTGACTAAGAGACGTGTCCAGTGTGCAGCAAGAAATCATATGCCACCACCCGGAGCACTGTACGACGAACTGTTGCGTCCAAATTTTAACACGATAGCTTTAAGGAGCTCGCGTCGCAGGAAAGCAGTTGTCGGCGTTCTGGGCCGTTGTTGGCGCTGTAACACAAAAGACGAGAATCTCCAAAGGAAAGTAATTTGGAAGATATGGGATATCAAACCAGTGTCTTTCAGATTGCCAGACGAGCACGCAGACAAGACGCTACGAAGGCTCGCCGGTTCGCACCGTATAAGAAGTGGACCTAGTGAATGCGTTGCGAACATTGGCTACGAGGTCGTGGATCGAATCCGGGCTATGGTGTGCGCTTTTCGATGGAGGCAGATTGCACAACAGGCTACCGCACTGCTTAGCAGAAACAACTTAGCGTAAAGCTCTCCCCGCGGCGGCGTTTCCGTCAAACGTTGATCTTGCGAGCATGGCGTCCATCCTTTATCCGAGCTTTGGCGGGTGGCGGCTCCGTCGACGGCTCACGCCCAGCCAAGGAGTAAGCTATACGCTAGCCGCCTAGTGTCAGTTATTATTGCATTCGGCTGCTGAGCCCGAGGGCGTGACAATCCCGGCCGCTGCAGCCACGCTTCGATGGTGGCGATATTAAAGACGTCTGTGTAATGGGCAAAGTCAGTGTATGTCAGTATCTCAGGCGGTCTAAATCTGTGCAGGGTTCTCTCCTATATGGAGAGGTTCATTGTCTATTCGCTCTTTCAAACCCACTACATCTTTTCCATCAAGACGTTGTGTCAAGAGATATGGGAAACATTTACTGCGCCATTCATTTACTACTAATAATAACTGGTTTTGGGGGAAGGAAATGGCGCAGTATCTGTCTCATATATCGTTGGACGCCTGGACCGCGCCGTAAGGGAACGCACAAAGGAGGGAGTGAAAGAAGAAAGGAAGAAAAAGGTGCCGTAATGGAGGGCTCCGGAACAATTTAGACCACCTGGGGATCTTTAACGTGCTCTGATATCAAACAGCACACGGGAGCCTTAGCGTTTTGCCCCCATAAGCAATGGCAGGGGCTTAGCTCCACTATGCCAGGATATATGTAGCGAAAGCAAGTGTGAAACTCCCCGGATGGCCTTGTTCACATATTCCACAACGTTTGAAGCACAGGCATAAACGTCCAGTATGACCTGTAGGTCCATGTTTGATTTCAGCGCTAAGGCTAACGGCACGTTTTTCTTTGGTTTCTTGGGCCCGGCGCTGCAGTCTCTTGGTCGCATTCCATCGTTCATCACGTGCCGACTTCAGTGAAGCAGGACTCCGGTCTCTCCTCCAGCTGCTGTAACTGTTGCTAGCGGTCGAGACACCGGATGTTAAGCATGCCTGGCTCGCGGCGGTGTTTAGCCAGTCGTTCGGCGCGCTGTTCGACTGTTTCCTAGGCGATTCGTTTCCTCTTCATCTCGTTCCGCTGTCGATTCCAGGCCCCCTCTATCTTCTCAAAATTGTCGCCGTCTGTACTGTCGCCTCAACTGTGGTTGCAGCGCACGCCAGTTCTCCTTTTCAATCTTGTGACTTCTTATCACGCATGCGACGCAGCTGTCGAGGCGAGCGGAGTCGAGTGCAACGACGAGGAACGCGGTGTCACGTCCTACCAAACGGCGGCGAGCGGTGCAGTGTGACGTCATGCTAGATGGCGCGGCGAGGCGCGTGCTGTGACGTCACGTGCCTCGATGGAGTACCCCCACGGCGAAATCGGGAGTTCACGACCAATAAAGCATTCGCTGTAAAAACGCAGCCGCCGCGGTCGGGTTCGAACCAGGGAACTACGGATCAATAGCCGAGCGCCCTAACCACTGAGCCACCGCCGCGGGTACCATTCATTTAATAATAATAATAATAATTGGTTTTTTGGGGAAAGGAAATGGCGCAGTATCTGTCTCATATATCGTTGGACACCTGAACCGCGCCGTTAGGGAATGGATATGGGAGGGAGTTAAAGAAGAAAGGAAGAAGGAGGTGTGCCGTAGTGGAGGGCTCCGGAATAATTTCGACCACCTGGGGATCTTTAACGTGCACTGACATCGCACAGCACACGGGCGCTTTAGCGTTTTTCCTCCATAAAAACGCAGCTGCCGCGGTCGGGTTCGAACCCGGGAACTCCGGATCAGTAGTCGAGCGCCCTAACCACTGAGCCACCGCGGCGGGTGCCATTCATTTACTGAAAACCAGTTTTCAACATAAGTTGCCGCAGGGTAGTGCGCGCACCCGCGAGCCAACCTTGGTGAGACGGGCTTGACGTCCCGTCTGTTTTCGGCCAGGTATTTACACACAGTGACCGAGCGTTCCGCGAGTTCTGCCTTGGACGATTAACAACTGGACGCTCTACTCCAGTTGTAGTGAACATAGTGCGGTGCGCGTGTGTTTTTAAAGCGAAAGGTTTATTGGCCGCAAACTCGCGATTTCGCCGTGGCGGTATACTCCATCGAGGCACGTGACGTCACAACGTGCGCTTCGCCGCGCCATCTGGCATGACGTCACACCAAGCCGCTCACAGCCACCACCGTTTGGTAGGGCGTGAAACCGCGTTCCTCGTTGATGCGCTCGCCTCCGCTCGCTTCGACAGCTGCGTCGCATGCGTGATAAGAAGTCACAAGATTGAAAAGGAGAGCTGGCGGGCGCCGCAGCCACAGTCGAGGCGAATGGACGGCGACAATTTTGATAAGCTGGAGGAGACCTGGAATCGACAGCGGAACGAGATGAAGAGGAAACGAATCGCCCAGGAAACAGGCGAATAGCGCGCCGAACGACTGGCTAAACGGCGCCGTGAATATGCCGCAGCGAGACAGGCAAGTTTAACGTCCGGTGACTCGACCGCTAGCAGCAGCGAGAGCAGTAGGAGGAGAGACCTGAGTCCTGCTTCGCGGAAGACGGCCCGTGATGAACGATGGAATACGACCAAGAGACTTCATCGGCGGGCCCAAGAAACCGAAGAAAAACGTGCCGTTAGCCTAGAGAATAGACGTAAGAGTGACGCGCACCCCTTCAACCCTTGGATAGCCTCGGTGCTGAAATCAAACATTGACCTACAGGTCAATGTCACCCGCCGCGGTGGCTCAGTGGTTAGGGCGCTCGACTACTGATCCGGAGTTCCCGGGTTCGAACCCGACTGCGGCGGCTGCGTTTTTATGGAGGAAAAACGCTAATGCGCCCGTGTGCTGTGCGATGTCAGTGCACGTTAAAGATCCCCAGGTGGTCGAAATTATTCCGGAGCCCTCCACTACGGCACCTAATTCTTCCTTTCTTTTTTCACTCCCTCTCTTATCCCTTCCCATACGGCGCGGTTCAGGTGTCCAATGATATATGAGACAGGTACTGCGCCATTTTCTTTCCACAAAAACCAATTAATATTATTACTACAGGTCATACTGGATGTTTATGCCTGTGCTTCATACGTTGTGCAATATGTGAACAATGCCAACCGTGGAGTTTCGCACTTGCTTTCGCTACTTATATCCTGGCATAGCCGAGCTAAGCCACAGCCTTTTTTTATTGCTCCATCATAAACTAATCACGCGCACATCCTGGACACATTTTTTTGTTTTACTATTTAGTGTATTACCTCCCCTCACCTCTTTCATTTCATTTCTTCATTCTGCCTGCCTTTATTTCCGCTGCCCCAGCTCAGGTGCTTCAGTATCGATGGCAGATGCCGGGGCTAGCATAAATCTTTTCCTTCGTTTTTACTATTATTTTAATAAACAACCACTACCACCGCCCCTGTGCTGTGCGATGTCAGGGCAGGTTAAATATCCCCAGGTGGTCGAAATTATTCCGGAGCCCTCCACTACGGCACCTCTTTCTTCATTTCTTCTTTCACTCAATCCTTTATCCCTTCCCTTACGGCGCGGTTCAGGTGTCAGCCGATATGCGAGACAGATACTGCGCCGTTATATCCTTTCCCCAAAAACCAATTTTCCACCACCACCACCCTCTACTCACCGCGAGATTGAGGTGTCCACTGACCCAGTTAGCCTGTCACACTTGCCACCCAGAGGATTCACACAGGCACACACCGCTGATACCCGGGGAGCGCGAATAGAAGTGCTTTCGCAATAAAAACCATGTATAGAAGCGGCAGCTAACTTGAAAATTCCTGGTTTGCTTTTCGCTGGCTGTCACAGGAAGGAAAATATGTGCTGTGAATTTCTGCACCACCGGCACACTAAATGGTGTTCTCAAGGGTGCAGTGTTTTGCTAGAGGGTGCAGGCTTTTGAATCACAAGCGGTGGACATGTTACCCGCACTGTGCTAGGTGCTCATTTCTCTTGTGTCAATCAATGCTTTCTTCAGTGGAAATTGGAAGTAGTTTTTCAGCAATAGATAATTTACAGAAGACAACAGTCCGCTTACGTGCTATGATAACGAAAGCATGTGTCATCAGTTTCATCATTCATTCATTCATTCATTCATTCATTCATTCATTCATTCATTCATTCATTCATTCATTCATACTGTCTGCCTTTCTCAGGATATTACAGGAGAGGAAATGTAATAAATACACATTCAAAGCGAGGAACATCTCACAACGACGACATCGACACAAAATACATAAAGGAAAAATGAAACAGTAGATAAGAAAACGCGTGTGCTGAGGCAGAAATATTATATTGGTGTACTATGGTCCAGGTATGATTTCAGGCATTCTAGAAAGGCATCGAGGGGGTTAATATTCTTGAAACAAGATGTAGCGCAAAAGAGACGAGCACGGGTGGGAGACACAAGGATGAGCGCTACTAACAACTGGCTTTATTTTCCGTAACAGATGTGAATACATACATCGCATGCGCACATGACACTAGGGCGGCTCTGGCCCGGGCTTCTTGACAGAAAAAGAAAAATGAAAAAGGGGGAAAATTGATTACATATCTACTATCGAAGAAGGAACGAGTACCAAAATGTATCCTCTGCGAAAAAGGGAAGAGAGAGGGGGGTAAAAAAAATGACAGAGAAAAAGAAAAAGAAAAAACAGATAAACAGGTACGCTCGAAAGAGGCGGTGATTCTTAGAGAAACCTTACCAGAGAAGCGCGCTCGGTGGAGAACAACCTTATTGACGCGTCGCTGATGCAATCACTCGATTTTTTGTTAATGTAGAAAGCCTCCAGCAAAACTCTGGCTTTTGTACTTGCGCTCCTGCCCCGAAATCGTTTCTTCTTTGCTTCTTTAAAGCGGGGCTCGCACTTGCACGTCAGAACATGCGGATCTAAAATCTCTAGCTTATCTTGTAGGAATAATTTTTGAGCATGCTCCATTAAACGATCGTAGAGACAGCGCCCCGTCTGCCCTATATAGCATTTTCCACAGGACAGGGGAATGATGTAGACAACTTCCAAGGCACATTTGACGAAGGCTTTTTGATGTTGCTTCATGCAACCGCGCTCAACTTCCCCGCAGATACGGGGGCATAGTTTGGCCAACTTATTTGGCGCTGTGAAAATAAGACGCACATTGTGCCTACTGGCCCCTTTCTTGAGGTTATGAGAAAATTTATGAATGTAAGGCATCACCTCGGGATTGACCCTCGCGCGTTCAGTTCCAGCCATCATTCGTCGGGGCCCGAGTTTCTTCAGGAGGGTTTAGGCGACTGCCGTTAGGACCGAATCAGGGAAGCCTGCAGCCAATAGCCTGTGAATCTGATTATGGAAGCTACCGTGCATTTCGTGCGAAAACGACTTACGAAGCGTAGGTTCTAAGCAGTGCGAAGCAATGGCTCTATTTATAGTCTTAGAATGGGAGGAATCGTAGGGCAGGAGTGCTTTCTGGGCACGTGGGAAATACGACCAGCAGGTGTGTTCCTTCGTTAACCTAACCTTCAGGTCCAAAAAGCGTATCTCGCCATTCTCCGGGAGTTCGTGGGTAAAAGACAGTCCTTTGCCATAGTCACTAAACAACCGTAAGACTTGCCGAACTGAAAGTTCGTAAGCAGAGTCATTAAAACCTTTTAAAAAGATTAAAATATCATAAACCTATTTAGAAACCTTTAAAACCGGGCCTTCAGCAAAAGCTTGATCTAAAAGGCGATCAATATAATCTAGAAAAATGTCACATACAATGGGCGCCACACAGGACCGTATACAAACACCGTTGCGTTGCAGACAAGGCTGCTTGTCAAATTGGATAAAAGTGACACTCAAATAAAATTCGAAGAGCTATAAAAAATTGTCGAGTGACACACCTACTGAGGACTGAAAAGAGAGATCCCCAGATTTTTCAATGGACTCCTTTACAACCACTAAAAGTTCAGTTTGAGGAACAGAATAAAATAAATCCTCAACATCAATTGAGAACGCGTATCCAGTAATATTTACAACAGAATCAGGCAGCATGTTCCACTCTTTAAAATAACACGAGGAAAAAGCTGCAATTAAAACAATCATAAGAACGCGGCACAGGAGTGTACATGGAATTGCGACGTCTTGATGTCTCATTAGGGTGTATTGTAAAATAGGGTGATGTGTTGATATTCAAGTGGTCATGAATTAAGAGGCAAAAAACTTCAGCCTATCTACCTTTGTGCAGTATTCTAGACTTATAAAGATCGCTGATTTACATAATTCGGTTGATGAACCATTTCGGCGATATTTATTGAAGATAAAATTGGAAACAACTTTTGGAACTTTCTCAATTTTTGCTTCGTTTGTCGCGGTGTACGGATCCCAAACAATTTTGCCATAATCAATTAAAGGTTTTACAAGGGTGTTATAAGTGAGTCTTTTTAAATCGGGAGTTGCAGTGTGGATTTTGCGTCTTGGTGCCCAAATTGCTTTGCGTACCTTGCAGCATGCAATATTTAAATGTGTAGTCCAGAATAGGTCAGAAGTGAAGGTTAAGCCGAGACAGTTATTCTGTAGTACTCTATTATTTGCTTTACCTGCAATGGAGTAAGGGTATATCATTATAATTTTCTTTCTAGTAACAGGCATAATTACGGATTTATCAGAGTCAAGAACCATTTGCCACTTAGCGCAACAATTTTCTATTGCATGCAGATTAGCGTTATGTTCTTCTTGATCAGTTGGGGCTTTAATCGTTTTGTACACCACATAATCATCAGCGAACAGTCTGATTAGAACTGTGATAGCTTTTATGAGGTCATTTACGAAAACGAGAAATAAAAGCCGGCTCAAGACACTTCCCTGTGGAACACCTGAAGCCACCGGAGAAGAAGACGATTGATAACCTTCGACGTGTACAAACTGTTCACGGGAGGAGAGGTAGGAAGAATCAAGTTGGAATCAATTCCGATAGCTAGCCTCTAATTTGTCTAGCAGCTTTATGTGAGATACAATAAAAAGTCACATAACACCGGCCGGGGGTGCTTTACGGCGAACGGTTGCGTCACAATTGTGAACGAAGTCGGGGATCGGCATATCATTAAAGCTATTTTAGTCATCACTTGGAATTCCTGTCGCGAAGTAAATTGCAAATTGACTAAGAGACGCGTCCAGTGTGCAGCAAGAAATCATATGCCACCATCCGGAGTGCTGTATGACGAACTGTTGCGTCACAATTTTAACGCGATAGCTTCAAGGAGCTCGCGTCGCAGGAAAGCAGTTGTCGGCGTTGTGGGCCGTTGCTGCTGGCGCTGTAACACAAAAGACGAGAATCTCCAAATGAAAGTAATTTGTAAGATATGGGACATCTAACCAGTGTATTTCATATTGCCAGACGAGCACGCAGACAAGACGCTACGAACGATCGCCGGTTCGCACCGTATAAAAAGTGGACCTAGTGAATGCTTTGCGATCTTTGGCTACGAGGTCGTGGATCGAATTCGGGCCATGGTGTGAACTTTTCGATGGAGGCAGAATGCACAAGCGGCTACCGCACTGCTTAGCAGAAACAACTTAGCGTAAAGCTCTCCCCGCGGCGGAGTTTCCGTCAATCGTTGATTTAGCGAGCATGGCGTCCATCCTTCATCCGACCTTTGGCGTGTGGCGGCTCCGTCGACGGTTCACAAGGGGTCAGCTATATGCTGCTGGCCGCCGTGTGTCAGTGGTAATTGCATTCGGCTGCTGAGCCCGAGGACGTGACAATCCCGGCCGCTGCAGCCATGCTTCGATGGTGGCGATATTAAAGACGCCTGTGCACATGTAATGAGCAATGCCAGTGTGTGTCAGAATCTCAGGTGGTCTAAATTTGTGCGCTGTCGTCTCCTATGCGGGGAGGTTCATTGTCTATTCGCTCTTTCAAACCCACTACATCTTTTCCATCAAGACGTTGTGTCAAGAGATATGGGAAACATTTACTGCGCCATTCATTTACTACCAATGAGTCCGCATATCCAAGACTGAGTCCGCATTTCCAAGAAATCACGCATTTACTTCGAGGCCAGAGCTAAGTCTAACCCGGGCGCAAACTCGGGCGCGAGGCTCCGGCAGGTGCGGCGCGGGAGCAGCAGCGACACCCGCGGCCGAAAGGTGCAGCTGCGCGACGCAGCGGCGCCCCTAGCGGGAAGAGCAGCAAGCGCCGTCGGCGCGTCACCCGCCCGCGAAAATTTGAATCTACGCAACCATGCAAGTGGTCGAGAACCGCGCAGTGGACCCGCAGGAGTTCACCGTACCAGGCAAATGGTTCCAATGCAAGGGAAAGAAATATGTTCCACTAGATAAGAGCAAGAAAGAAATTGAGACCGAGCAATGCAGGCTCAAGCAAGCCGGGAGAAGATTGGCGGCCATGTCGGTCGAAAAACAAGAGACTAGAATACCAGAGGGAGCTGACAAGATCATCACCCGCCCTAGCGGAGGACTCGACAAGCTTCTCAAACGCGGAATCGCATACCTGACCAAAGTCATCATAGCGTCAGCTGGTATAAATACTAACGAAATAGGCGAGGAAGACGTTGTCATTCCCAACACGAAACAACATTCAATCCTCATCGCCACCACGAGCGGAGAGAGAAAACCGAAATACGCCAGCATGAGCCGAATCAAACTTGGAGAAGAAGAAATCGCGGTTTTCGCCTACGTGGCCATGTCAGATGACTGCGGCAAGGGGGTGGTACACGGCGTCGATGGAGAATTCACGCAAGCAGACATCATGAGAATGCTAAGACACAAGGCAAACCCCGAAATCATCGGGGCCAGAAGATTAGGAAAGGATTCCACGTCAATACTAATTCTTTTCAAAGAAAGCAGAGTAACAAGGACGGTCATCCTAGGATGCGCCTCACACAGATGCTACCTATACCGGAAGAAATATGAAGTATGCATGGCCTGTGGCCGACTCGGTCACAGGATCGACGTATGTCCGGACCCAAAAAACGTCAAATGCCGTGGCTGCGGGCAGGAGAACCCTCCCGAAAACCACTCCTGCACGCCGAAATGCCAACTCTGCGGCAGAGACCACATACTCGGAGACAGCAAATGCAAGCTAATACATCGTACACCGTATGAAGCCCAGAAAAGATACTGGGAGAAGAAAATGAGAGAAGAGGAGGCCATGGCAGGAGCTGCAGTGACCGATCGCAACAGTCACGGGTGCACCAGAGGCGCCCGCGCACTAAACCAGGCAGCGAGGGGAGCGGCTATACAGCTCGAGACAACTTCTTTCCGAGGCTGGGAGCAGAACAACGACAAACTTCCCGGGGACGGAGCGCCTCCAGAGGAAGAAGCAGATCTAGGGGACGTTCGAGCTCTAGAGACCGGACCTCCAGGTGGACCCGGGGAGCATCAACGGCCTGGGGCGGCGATAGCAAAAGGGTGAGTTTCGCGAGCAGGGTCTCCCAGAGCGATGGCGACAATAATAAGAAAGATGAGAAAGATTAGGAAATAGAAAAACTAATGAATATCGTTAAAAACAAGCGTGATACGATCTCCAGTCTTAAGAGGGAGGTACAAAATCTAAAAACGGCCCTAACTACGGCAGAGGCTAAGCCAACGGCAGTTGTCAGCACTCCCCAGAAAGGTACACCGTCCCTGGTAGCACCTAAAGCACAAACCGCACTAAATAACAGCCAGGAGAGCGAAAGTGACATGGTGGTCGAGGATGCCGTCCCGACCCCATCCAAGCGCAGAATCAGTGAAGAGAGCAACTCAGACCTGACTGCGTACGAAAAGCTAAACAAAGTAGGAGCCAAAATGGACAGAAATTTAAAAACTTTCGCAAAGAAAAGGGATAGCAAACTAGAGGATTTTGTTCACCAAATCCAGAACCAAATGCAGAACAATTTCCGTTTAATAACTCAGGAACTTCAGCAGCTGAAGGGGGAAAATGCCGTCATACATGCATGGCTCGCTACAGTTGAGGAGAGCATCTCCAAGCTTAGCAATAGACAGGTCGCCCAGTAGTACCCAAATTTGGCAGTGGAACTGTCGTGGCTACCGACGCAAGCGGCCGGTGCTACAAAGCGCCTTGTCGATGCTCGAGACAGCCCCGCTAGCAGTTGCGCTGCAAGGGACCCGCGGTCCGGCTAAACTGTAGGGTTATCAGGTTTTCCATAGCAGCAGGGGAGACAAATCAAGGGTATCAACGTTAGTCAAGAGAAACGTAGCAACAATAGAGCACGATCTAGAAGAAAAGGTAATCGAAAACGTTTTCGTGGAAATTTTAACAATAAAAAGAAGGGAGAATCAAACATTTTTCTCTTAAACATATACATCCCACCCAAACAGAGGAACGTTAGGTTTAGGGCGGTAATTAACAAAGCACTTAAAATAGCAGAAACCCAAGCCTTAGTCATAGTAGGCGACTACAATGCCTATCACCTGGAATGGGGGTACCCAAATAAAGACCCAAAATGGAGACAATTTTGGGAGGATATACACAACCTGGGACTTTCGATACTAACAGATCCGGAGCACCCCACACGAGCTGGAAAGTGTCAGCATGGACACTTACTTCACCGGATTTAACCCTCGTCAGAAACGTAGGAACGGCGAAATGGATTAACACGGAACAGAACTTAGGCGGCGATCACTCTGTCATAGCAACAGAGATAAGAACCGAGAACAAACAAATAGGCAACAAACAAACCCCTACGAAGATCACAGAGTGGGACCACTTTAGGGAGCTCAGAGGAAACAGAGACGAGACCGTCATAAATAACATAGGAGAGTGGTGCGATGCAGTTAAGAAGGATGCCAGAAAGGTAACCAAAACGCTAGACGGGGAGAAAGCTCCCGAGATAGCGGACAGCCGACTCCTACACATGTGGGAAGCCAAACAAAGCATGGAGCGCCGACTAAAGAAACAGGGCAGGAACAACCGCAATCTCAAAAGAAAATTGGCGCGGCATAATAAAGAAATTGAGGATTACGCCTTTAAACTGTGCGAACAAAATTGGAATAGCAAATGCGACGAAATGAAGAGGAGCATGAATCACCCCCAGACGTGGAACATTCTTAGGCATCTCATAGACCCACAAAAACCCAAAACTCAAGCGAAAGTTACAATGACCAAAGTTAGACACGCGTGTGGGGAATACGATGACGAAAGCTTCATGCGCAAACTAGCTGAAACCTACATAGGAGACACAGAAAAAAGTCGGCTTCCCGATTATGAAGGAGCCCCGAACGAGGCCCTGGACGCGCCCATTACGGTAGCCGAGGTAAGGGCGGAAATAGTCAGACTGAAAACCAGATCGGCTCCTGGCCCAGACGAGATTACGAACACAATGTTAAGGAACCTCGATGACAACTCCATAAAGGCCCTCACAGATTACATGCAGGAGTGCTGGGAGAAGGGCGAGATTCCCTCGCATTGGAAAACGGCCACCGTGGTCCTAATACCTAAGCCCGGGAAGCAGCCGCAGATAGGGAACCTTCGACCTATATCCCTCACATCGTGCGTCGGGAAACTAATGGAGCATGTCGTCCAGACCAGAATATCGAATTACATGGAAAAGAAGAGGAAGTTGCCAGATGAGATTTATGGGTTCCGAACCCACCTCAGCACACAAGACGTCATGCTGCGACTAAAACAGGATATCATTGACTCCAGAACCAGGCACGCAAAGGTTATCCTATCTCTCGATCTCAAAAAGGCATTTGATAATGTTAAACATGAGGCAATATTGAAAGGACTCAGCCACGCTGGTGTAGGCTACAAAACCTATCGCTACATAAGAGACTTCCTCACAGATAGAACTGCGAGCATAAGCTTCCAGGAGAATAAATTCGGGGAAATAAAGCTAGGAAGCAAGGGAGCCCCTCAAGGGTCGGTGCTATCACCCATTCTCTTTAACATGGCCATGAGAAAACTCCCGGGCGAACTTGAAAAAAATTGGCAACCCAAACTTAGAATATTGCCTGTATGCGGACGACATTAATCGATGGATCAACCGAGGAAGTGATGCAGAGATTAATCACACCCTACAGGCAGCTGCCAATATAATTTCAACGTATGCAGAAGAACGGGGCTTAGAATACTCGCCCGAAAAATCTGAAATATTCATATATAACGATAAGGCTCTGAGGAAAAAACCACCCTCGGAAATTCAGATTTCTGTAGGAGGAAAGGAGGTATCCAAAAGGGAAACAATCAGAATCCTAGGCCTTCATATGCAGTCGAATGGGAGAAACACGATAACCATCAAAAACCTTGAGAGCCACGTGATGCAGACCCTAAATCTCATCAAACGTATCTCGAGCAAAAGAGGCGGTCTTAAAGAAAAAAACCTACTTAGGCTCATACACGCTTTCATAATAAGTAGAATCAGCTACGCCACGCCGTACCTAAATCTCAAAGCAGCCAGAGAGGAACAAAATCGACGCTCTCATAAGGAAGTGCGTCAAAAAAGCTCTAAGCCTGCCCATGTGCACATCCTCAGAAAAACTCCTAGCGCTGGGCATACACAACACGCTTACAGACCTCGCGGAAGCAGTCCAGACATCACAGCTAGAGAGACTCAGCACAACACATGCGGGAAGAGCCACACAAGCCAAAGTCGGACTCCAAACAGACAGGGGAGCTAGACAGAGGGAGGATATCGACATGGAGATTGGGAGCAATCTCAGGATTCCCCCCTTACCCAAGAACATGCACCCAGAAATAAACAAGGAAAGAAGACAAAAGCGGGCAGAGGTGATAGAACCCATCTACGGTGACAATTCTCAGGAGGAGGTCGCCTACGTAGACGCAGCGGGCGATAGACATAGTCAGTACACGACCGTCGCGGTTGTGAACGGAGCGGGTAGCCCCATCACGGTCGCAACTATCCTAGGGACAAACACCAAGACGGCGGAGGAGGTCGCAAAAGCACTAGCTTGCGTCGGTTCCAAAGCTAAATACGTCATAAGCGACAGCAAAGCTGCAGTCCAAAATTTTAGTAAAGGGAGAGTCTCTCCCCTCGCCGCCAAAATTTTAAGACAAGCGACATCGAATAGAACAATCAATATAATCTGGACCCCCGCGCACGAATCTGTCCGTGGCAACGAGGCGGCCCACGAGGTAGCTCGAGATCTCTACCACCGAGCTGCACAAGACGGGCCACCGTTCGCAGATCACGGGAGAGAAGGGAGACTAATCTCCTGTCAGGAAGTTACAGAATGTTGTCACGTAGTGGTGACGGCAGTCGAAGAAGCGATGAAGACGGACGAAAGTGTCTTCTAAAAGAACTGTTTATTGGGCTGACTTGCACCCAAAATGGACTGAATCACTCGGCGGCGGCGAAGCGACAAGCGTGCTCGGCGGTTGTCGAACAGAATGCCAGCCGCTGTCGGCCGTGCTCAATTTAAAGCTGATAGCGAACTTTCGAGATAAAGAGCGCAAAGTCACTAGAACATTCCGGAACAACGTAGAATCAGCTCTGCCTGGCTGCGATTAATCGAGATAAATCTAGTCGCGTCTTGCGTAGCAAACAAAGCGATAAAGTGA
Organism: Amblyomma americanum; assembly: GCF_052857255.1. Lineage (NCBI taxonomy): Eukaryota > Metazoa > Arthropoda > Arachnida > Ixodida > Ixodidae > Amblyomma > Amblyomma americanum. Next base: position 74,999,640 of record NC_135501.1, read on the forward strand.
TGTGACGGCAGATTTGAAAAACGAACACACTGCAAATATTCGCGGCACTACTCCCCTCTCAAAGAAGCATCGACCCGATGCATTAAAACAAATAATGCGACTAGTAAGGGAAAATAACGGATCTTGCGAAAATAGAACATGGAAATGCAGCGGCCTTTAGCGCGCATAATACGGCTTCAGACGGATTACATGGACAACTTCTGGTCGTACGCGGCGTCGCTGGGATGCAGTCATTGCGTCAGGGATGACTTCATAATCCAGTTCACCCAGCCGACGAAGAACCTTGTGCGGGCCGAAATAGCGGCGCAAAAGCTTTTCACTCAATCCACGGCGGCGAATGGGCGTCCACAACCAGACTTGTTCTCCTGGCTTGTATTCCGCATTGCGTCTTCGTAGGTTGTAGCGTCCGGCGTCGGACCGCTGCTGATCTTTGATCCGTAATTGGGCAAGCCTTCGAGCTGCTTCTGCGCGTTGAAGGTAGGCGGCAACGTCGACGTTCTCTTCTTCTGTAACGTTGGGCAGCATGGCGTCTAGCGTGGTCGTGGCCTCCCTGCCATGGACGAGCCTAAAAGGCGTCATTTGGGTGGTCTCCTGCACTGCGGGTGTTGTAGGTGAAGACGACGTAAGGCAGGATGACATCCCAGGTTTTGTGTTCGGTGTCGACATACATAGCGAGCATATCGGCGATGGTTTTGTTCAGGCTCTCGGTCAGTCCGTTGGTCTGCGGATGGTATGCAGTTGCCCTCCGGTGGCTGGTTTGGCTGTAGCGCAGGATGGCTTGCGTTAGTTCCGCCGTGAATGCTGTTCCTCTGTCCGTGATGAGCACATCGGGGGCGCCGTGTCGAAGAAGAATGCACTACAGGAAAAATTTGGCGACTTCTGCTGCTGTTCCGTTCGGTAGGGCATTCGCCTCGGCGTAGCGGGTCAGGTAGTCGGTCGCAAGGATGATCCACTTATTTCCAGATGTTGACGTTAGAACAGGACCAAGCAAGTCCATGCCAATCTGCTGAAAGGGCCTTGAGGGAGGTTCAATGGGGCTCAGAAATCCTGCTGGTCGTGTGGGAGGAGTCTTTCGTCGCTGACAATCTGGGCAGGTTTTCACATAGTGTGCGACATCGGCAGACAGTCGGGGCCAGTAATACTTGTCTTGAATGCGGCGGAGGGTACGAGTAAACCCGAGATGTCCAGCTGTCGGCTCGTCGTGTGAAGACTGTAGAACTTCTTCGCGGAGACAAGTAGGTACAACAAGGAGGTAGGCTATTTTGTTCGCTGTAAAGTTCTTCACAAGGACCTCATTCTGCACACAGAAGGAAGACAGCCCTCGCTTGAATTAAGCGGGGGGTGAAGAAACCTTGCCTTCCAGGTACTCGATGCGGCCTTTTAGGTCGGGGTCCGAGCGTTGCTGCTGAGCAAAAGAGCTGGGGCTGATGGGTTTCAGGAAGGCGTCCTCATCGTCGTCCGGCGGCGGTGCATCTACAGGGGCTCGTGAGAGGCAATCGGCGTCAGAGTGCTTGCGTCCGGACCTGTAAACGACGGTGACGTCAAACTCCTGGAGACGCAGACGCCATCGAGCGAGTCAGCCAGAGGGGTCCTTCAAATTGGCAAGCCAGCAGAGCGCGTGGTGGTCGCTGACCACCTTGAACGGCCGTCCGTAGAGGTAGGGGCGGAATTTCGGCGTAGCCCAGATGATGGCAAGGCACTCCTTCTCAATTTTCGAATAGTTAGCCTCGGCCTTGGAGAGGGAACAGCTAGCGTATGCGATCACTTTCTCCAGCCTGTCACTTTCTTGAACGAGGACGGTGCCTAGTCCCACGCTGCTTGCGTCGGTATGAACTTCAGTACCGGCGTTTTCATCAAAATGCGCAAGGATCGGTGGGGACTGTAAACGACGCTGAAGTTTCTTGAAGGCTTCTGCTTGCGGCGCTTCCCATTTAAACGGCACGTCTGCCTTCGTCAGTTGGGTCAGGGGCTCGGCGATGCGCGAAAAGTTTTTCACAAATCGTCGGTAATATGCGCATAGTCCGAGAAATCTGCGCACTGCTTTCTTATCGGCCGGCGGTTGAAACTGTTCAATAGCAGCTGTTTTCTGCGGGTCTGGGCGTACTCCTTCCTTGCTAACGATGTGGCCTAGAAACAGCAGCTCTTCGTAGGCAAAGTGGCATTTCTCTGCTTTCAAGGTTAGGCCAGACGACTTGATTGCGTCTAGTACTGTTCGAAGTCTTTTGAGGTGCTCTTCAAAGTTCGAGACTAAAACAACGACGTCATCTAAATATACCAGACAAATTTGCCACTTCAGGCCTGCCAGCACTGTATCCGTTACTCGCTGAAACGTCGCTGGTGCGGAACAGAGACCAAATGGCATCACTTTGAACTCAAACAGCCCTTACGGAGTGATGAATGCTGTCTTCTCGCGATCTCTTTCGTCGAACTCAATTTGCCAGCAGCCGCTCTTGAGGTCCATCGATGAGAAATATTTGGCGTTGCAGAGGCGGTCCAGTGTGTCGTCGATGCGGGGGAGGGGGTAGACGTCCTTCTTTGTTATGTTGTTCAAGCGGCGGTAATCCACACAGAATCGAAGTGCGCCGTCTTTCTTTCTCACTAGAACAACCGGTGCCGCCCATGGGCTGTTTGAAGGCTGGATGACGTCGTCGCGAAGCATTTCTTCGACTTGGTCCCGAATGGCTTGTCGTTCTCGCGGTGACACACGGTAGGGGCTTTGACGGAGAGGTCGGACGTGTTGATACGTTATAATGCGATGCTTGGCAATTGGCGCCTGTCGCACCTTCGGCGATGTCGAAAAACACTCACTGTAGCTTTGAAGCAGATTGCGGATCTGGTCTTGTCTGTTCCGGTGCAGGGCTGGGTTGATGTCGAAAGTGGGCGAGTTCTCTTGTTCAGGCAAATCTTCTGCGGAGGGTTCGGAGAGGGCGAAGGAGTCTCGTACGTCAGATATTTCGTCGAAGAAAGCAATCGTCGTTCCTCTGTTAATGTTCCGGTATTCTTCGCTGAAGTTAGTCAGCAGTACTTCGGCCTGGCCATTGCGCAAATGTGCGATGCCTTTTGCGATGCTGATTCCTCGCTCTAGGAGCAACTGCATGTTGCCCTCGATGATGGCTTCAGCGTTAATGGCTTTCGTGGCGCCTACGGTAAGGATAACGCTTTATCGGGGTGGGACGCTCACTTCTTCCTCCAGGACACTCAGGGCAACGTGATTTTCCCTAGTTTTCATCGAAGCGATGGCTTCGTTCGTCGAAAGCGTGATCAGCTCGGATCGCAGGTCTATGATCGCCTGATGCTCATTAAGGAAATCCATACCCAAGATCACTTCGCGGGAGCATTGCGGTAGCGCAACAAAAGGCGCAGGATAGGTATGTCCTTTGACAGTCGCTCGCGATGTGCATCGTCCTGATGGCGTAATGAGGTGGCCCCCTGCGGTGCGAATTTGTGGGCCGTCCCAAGGCGTTGTGATTTTCTCAGCTGCGCAGCGAATGTTCCATTCATCACCGAGTAATCGGCTCCTGTGTCGAATAGAGTGGTGACTTTCCGGCCGTCGATAGTCACTTCTATGTCAGAAATCCTGGCTCTTGCATTGCACGTCGCTCTTGGCGTCGGGTCACGGCTTTGTCGCGTATGCGAGTCGCGGCTGGGGCGTGTGGTCGAAGCTCTTCTGGGTGGCGGCGTCGTTTTCAAGGCAGCCTGCGTCGTGGTCGGGGTTCTCATTGTGTGCGGCGTCGGTGCAGCGAGTGCCGGTTCTTCATGCGGCGTCGCGGGTGCGGCGTCTTCATGGGGCGTGGCCGGTGGAGGATCTTCGGCGTTTCGCTCTTGAGCAACCTCTCCTCCAGAGGTTGCTGCCTTCAGTTTCCCCTACGGGGCTGGGAGACCTTCCTCGTACCGCGGCGGCGTAGCTGCGGCTTGGCGACGCAAAGCGCGAGGTTGACGGCGATGGTGAGCGCGAAAAGCGGTTCAGCGTGTACTCTTCTCGACGCAGGTACTCGTCGATTTCCTGCGGACGTTGCCCGAAGCGTGGTCGTGGGGCGTTAATGGCAAATCCTCGAAGACCGATACGTCGGTACGGGCAGTGACGAAGAATATGGCCGGCCTCACCGCAATGGAAGCACAACGGCCGGTTGTCGGAAGTCCTCCAGGCGTCGCATTTCCTGGGGCTTGAGCGTCGGTCATAGGCTGGGCGGGCGGGGGGTGTGAGGCGGCGTTGTGGAACAAGTGGCTCATCTCGGGGAGGACGTGGGGGTTATCGTTGGGGCTGGGCAGTCCTTATTGCAGCGGCGTAGGTCATGGCCTGGGGTTCTGTGGCCGTCGGGGTGCCAAGTGCCTGTTGCACTTCTTCCCGTACCACGTCCATCAGAGTCGCTGCTTGTGGCTGTGGGGAAGATGGCAGTAATCGGCGTAGCTCCTCTCGGACGATTTCGCGGATAACTTCCCGCAAGCTGTCGGTGGTGGTGGCCGGCGTGTCCGAACGGATTGCACAGGCAGAGGGAGGACGATTGTACTGCCGAGCTCGGACGTCGAGGGTCTTCTCAATCGTGCAGGCTTCTTGCATGAATTCCTCGACTGTTTTTTGGCGGCTGGCGGGCGAGGCTTGCAAAGAGCTGTTCTTTTACGCCGCGCGTTAAAAACTGAACTTCCTTTTCCTCGGTCATCCCGGGTCGCGGCGAAATAGGCGCTTCATCTCCTCGACGTAACCGCTGACGAGCTCATTCGGAAGCTGGATCCTGGGCACGAGTAGTCGTTCGGCTCTTTCTTTCCTCACGACCCTGGTGAATACCTTCAATAGTTCTCTCTTGAATAGCTCCCATGTCGTAAGGGATGACTCGTAGTTTTCGTACCACGTGCGTGCGGAGCCATCCAATGGGAAGAACACGTGTCCAATTTTTGCCGCATCATCCCACTTGTTGAATGACGCCACGCGCTCAAATTGATCCAACCATTCTTCAGGGTCTTCGCATAGGGATCCATTGAAAGTTGGCGGCACCCACGGCTGCTGCAGTATGATCGGTGTCGACATCTTCGGCGAGGTTGTGGTGCTCGTAGCCGCGTCTTTTTGCTGTCTTGTACGGTCAGGCAGTTTCCCGAACTCAGGCTCCTCTCCCTGGAGACGTCGGCTGGCTCGCTGAGCTGCTGGCTCGTACTCGGGTGCGAAGCGCTCAGTGCTGGCTTCACGACTTGAAGGGGGCGTGCGGAACATGGAAAGCCACCCCGCACCTCCACCAGATGCCACGTAGTGGTGACGGCAGTCGAAGCAGCGATGAAGTCGGACGAGAGTCTTCTAAAAGAACTGTTTATTGGGCTGACTTGCACCCAAAATGGACTGAATCACTCGGCAGCGGCGAAGCGACAAGCGTGCTCGGCGGTCGTCGAACAGAATGCCGGCCGCTGTCGCCCGTGCTCAATTTAAAGCTGATAGCGAACTTTCGAGATAAAGAGCGCGAAGTTTCTAGAACATTCCGGAACAACGTAGAATCTGCTCTGCATGGCTGCGATCAATCGAGATAAATCTAGTCGCGTCTTGCGTAGCAAACAAAGCGATAAAGTGATGTGGCGGCAGATTTGAAAAACGAACACACTGCAAATATTCGCAGCAATATTATAGACAACATCGCAGGTACTTTCCCCCACCTAGCAAAGCACTCAACAATCAACAAGCGGTGGCGTGGAGGCGTCTACAAACGTATGTCTACCCACACCTAATTCTAAGCAAACATATTCCAGAAATAGAGGACGAAAATGCAAGAAGTGCGGGGCGAGAGGGACCCTCGACCACATAATATGGGAGTGTAGCCAATCCCCAGGCAGGGCAAAGAACATTAATACCAGAGACGCCTGGGAGACCTTGCTCCGGAGCACGGACCCTGAGCTCCAGCTCACCGCCGTCGGACTGGCTGAAGAGGCCGCCGGGATACAAGAGATCCTGGCCAGCATCTGACGCGACTACCCCATGCGGCCAGATCTCTCCTGATCCTCCTCCCTCAACTGAGGGTATGGGACAGGGGAGGTCTGGATGAGGTGGTCTCATTCAGTTGGACAATAAAGGTTTTTTCACTCTTTTGAAGCTAGTATTCTTCGCTATCGCTCTGAGAGACTCTCAAGGCCCTCACGGTATGACATGCTCTCCCATTCAAAGTACAACGTCCTGAACGAAACCATTCATCACTCCGCCCCTCTACATAGCGCATGCTTCATCTCAGATACATATGCTCTGCCTTCCTGCATAGCATGTCTGCTGTTCAGGCGCCTGCGCACGCACTCAAACGACTTTTTTGTAAGGATCCCTGTATGAAACTGCCGCAGTAGACTAAATGTGCTAGCGAAAAAAGTGTTAGCGAAACTCCGTGATCGTAGCAGGTGAAGCCTACAAGTCATTTTCAGTTCGTCAAAGCGCCGGCCGTTGACTCGCAGCAATCCAGCTGCAGATTTCTTTCGTAGCTCGGTGTGAGTGTACGGCTGAGTTCCAAGGGTAACGGACAAACGTGTCACCAGATTCAGAACAGCGCCATGATTTTCTGCGACTTACCCTACGGTCTAAAATGTCTATATGTGCAGACTGCACTCCCAAGCTGTCCATAGATTTCAAGTCACGCAAGGTTCACGGTATTGCCGTTCTTGTGCGTGAAATGTAGCGTGCTTCTACGCCGCTCGTTCACCAGCGATTGGAGTTGGGCTGCAAGACATCAATAATTAAGCTGTTGCTCTTGGGTTGATGCGTTGTACCCTGGGCAATTCCTGTTCCAGTCACGTAAACCCCTCTTGATGACTACTGTGCTCTTGATTACACTGTACCTTTTAAAAGCCTTTTTTTTTGTCCCTACTCACGAAGGTACCTACGTACCTTACATGCCCTTACGAGAACAATTTGTCTGTAAGACGAATTTTCTGTGGAACATCATGCGCTTAGCAGCCAACAGTATCCGCTCCGCTCAACCAAAGCCAAAGCGTTTTATGCACGGATATGAGAAACGCAGTTAGTGACCGAGTTCAGGAGGCTGTCTTATGCAAATGCTTACGCTGTTCAAAAGAGGCAAGATTGGTCAAATTCGAATTCTATTCTGATGTTTTAGCGGTTGTTTAGACAAACAATGCAAGAAAAGAGGGTTGTAATGTCGTTACAGTGGCGCGCATTAAACCGCCAGTGATATTTGCCATTTTTCTGTGGAAAGCCAAGAACTCTGACATCGAAGATGCTTTTTACGTCCACCATCTCAAGCCATACGATACAGGGGTTCCACAGTGAAATTCACTATCTCGGAGTTTGCATCCGGAACACTGACATCATATCAAGGTTTTTAAGTGTTATAAATTAAAGCTGTTGAGAGAAATACGCTGGCTTTTTTACAGTTTTCAGCGAAGTGCGTTACAATTTTACTTTCTCGGACATTTCTTAAAATTTTCATTCTTCGGTTATCACAAACATGTAGTTGATACCGAAGAAATACTTTGGTTAAGCTTGGAGACTATACAAACCAGTCCTCACCCCTGTCCGGGATCGTACTGCTTCACGAAAACGGAAACTTGCATCTTTAATATAAAAGATGACCTGTCAGACAAGTACTGGAACTTTACGCAGGCAATGGAGTCAGGGGGTCACAAGTAACGGAACTTATGCTCGACTATCTTATTCACAAGGTTTAAAGATGATAAAAAAATTAGCCTCTATTCAGCCAAAGAAAAAACACATTCCTTTCATGCTTTCACAATCATCAGCGAACAATCTGATTGGAACTGTGGTAGCTTTTGGGAGGTCATTTATGAAAACGAGAAATAAAAGGGGGGCCCAAGACACTTCCCTGTGGAACAGCTGAAGCCACCGGGGAAGAAGACGATTGATAACCTTCGAGGTGTACAAACTGTTCACGGGAGGAGAGCCAGGAAGAATCAAATTGTAATCAATTTCGAAATCCAGCCTCTAATTTATCTAGCACCTTTATGTGAGATTCGATAAAAAGTCATATAACACCCGCCCGGGGTGCTGTACGGCGAACGGTTGCGTCACAATTGTGAAAAAGTCTGGGAACGGCATATCATTTAAAGCTATACATGTGATCAGTTGTAATCCCTGTCGCGAGGTTACTTGCAAATTGACTAAGAGACGTGTCCAGTGTGCAGCAAGAAATATGCCACCACCCGGAGCAATTGTCGGCGTTTTGGGCCGTTGGCGCTGTAACACAAAAGACGAGAATCTCCAAATGAAAGTTATTTGGAAGATATGGGACATCTAACCAGTGTATTTCATATTGCCAGACGAGCACGCAGACAAGACGCTACGAACGATCGCCGGTTCGCACCGTATAAAATGTGGACCTAGTGAATGCTTTGCGACCTTTGGCTACGAGGTCGTGGATCGAATCCGTGCAAGGGTGCGCGCTTTTCGATGGAGGCAGAATGCACAAGAGGCTACCGCACTGCTTAGCGGAAACAACTTAGCGTAGAGCTCTCCCCGCGGTGGCGTTTCCGTCAATCGTTGATTTTGTGAGCATGGCGTCCATCCTTTATCCGACCTTTGGCGGGTTGCGGCTCCGTCGACGGTTCACGCCCAGCCAAGGGGTAAGCTATACGCCGGCCGCCGTGTGTCAGTGGTTAGCGCATTCGGCTGCTGAGCCCGAGGACGGGACAATCCCGGCCGCTGCAGCCACTCTTCGATGGTGGCGATATCAAAGACGTCTGTGTAATGGGCAAAGCCAGTGTATGTCAGTATCTCAGGCGGTCTAAATTTGTGCGGTGTTGTCTCCTATATGGGGAGGTTCATTGTCTATTCCCTCTTTCAAGCCCACTACATCTTTTCCATCAAGATGTTGTGTCAAGAGATATGGGAAACCTTTATTGCGTCATTCATTTACTACTAACAATAACTGGTTTTTGGGGAAAGGAACTGGCGCAGTCTCTGTCTTATATATCTTTGGACACCAGAACCGCGCCGTAAGGGAAGGCACAAAGGAGGGAGTGAAAGAAGAAAGGTTAGAAAGAGATGCCGTAATGGAGGGCTCCGGAATAATTTCGACCACCTGGGGACCTTTACCTTTCTCTGATATCAAACAGCACATGGGCGCCTTAGCGTTTTGCCCGCATAAAAAATGGCAGGGGCTTAGCTCCACTATGCCAGGATATATGTAGCGACAGCAAGTGTGAAACTCCCCGGTTGGCCTTGTTCACATATTCCACAACGTATGAAGCAAAGGCATAAACGTCCAGTATGACCTGTTGGTCCATGTTTGATTTCAGCACCGAGGCTATCCAGGGGTTGAAGGGGTCGCTTCACTCTTACGTCTATTCTCTAGGCTAACGGCACGTTTTTCTTCGGTTTCTTGGGCCCGGCGCTGAAGTCTCTTGGTCGCATTCCATCGTTCATCACGTGCCGTCTTCAGTGAAGCAGGACTCCGGTCTCTCCTCCAGCTGCTGTAACTGTTGCTAGCGGTCGAGACACCGGATGTTAAGCATGCCTGGCTCGCGGCGGCGTTTATCCAGTCGTTCGGCGCGCTGTTCGACTGTTTCCTAGGCGATTCGTTTCCTCTTCATCTCGTTCCGCTGTCGATTCCAGGCCTCCTCCATCTTATCAAAATTGTCGCCGTCTGTACTGTCGCCTCAACTGTGGTTGCGGCGCACGCCAGTTCTCCTTTTCAATCTTGTGACTTCTTATCACGCATGCGACGCAGCTGTCGAGGCGAGCGGAGTCGAGTGCAACGACGAGGAACGCGGTGTCACGTCCTACCAAACGGAGGCGAGCGGCGCAGTGTGACGTCATGCCAGATGGCGCGGCGAGGCGCGTGCTTTGACGTCACGTGCCTCGATGGAGTACCGCCACGGCTAAATCGACCAATAAAGTTTTCGCTTTAAAAACGCAGCCACCGTGGTCAGGTTCGAACCCGGGAACTACGGATCAATAGCCGAGCGCTCTAACCACTCAGCCACCGCCGCGGGTACCATTCATTTACTGAAAACCAGTTTTCCACAAAAGTTGCCGCAGCGCAGTGCGCGCACCCGCGAGCGAACCTTCGTCAGCCCCAGTGCGTTCCTCGAACAGACGGGCTTGATGTCTCGTTTGTTCTCGGCCAGGTAGTTACACGCAGTGACCGAACGTTCCGCGAGTTCTGCCTTGGACGATTAACAACTGGACGCTCTATCCCAGTTGTAGTGAACATAGTGCTGTGCGCGTGTGTTTTTAAAGCGAAAGCTTTATTGGCCGCGAACTCGCGATTTCGCCGTGGCGGTACGCCATCGAGGCACGTGACGTCACAACGTGCGCTTCGCCGCGCCATCTAGCATGACCCCACACCACGCTGCTCGCCGCCGCCACCGTTCGGTAGGGCGTGAAACCGCGTTCCTCGTTTTTGCGCTCGCCTCCGCTCGCTTCGACAGCTGCGTCGCATGCGTGATAAGAAGTCACAAGATTGAAAAGGAGAGCTGGCGGGCGCCGCAGCCACAGTCGAGGCGAATGGACGGCGGCAATTTTGATAAGCTGGAGGAGGCCTACAATCGACAGCGGAACGAAATGAAGAGGAAGCGAATCGCATAGGAAACAGACGAACAGCAGGCCGAACGACTGGCTAAACGGTGCTGTGAATAGGCCGCCGCGAGACAGGCACATTTAACGTCCCGCGTCTCGACCGCTAGCAACAGTTACAGCAGCTGGAGGAGAGACCTGAGTCCTGCTTCGCTGAAGACGGCCCGTGATGAACGATGGAATATGACCAAGAGACTTCAGCGGCGGGCACAAGAAACCGAAGAAAAACGTGCCGATAGCCTAGAGAATAGACGTAAGAGTGACGCGACCCTTTCAGTCCTTGGATAGCCTCGGTGCTGAAATCATTGACCTACAGGTCATACTGGATGTTTATGCCTACATGTGCTTCATACGTTGTGGAATATGTGAACAAGGCCAACCGTGGAGTTTCACACTTGCTTTCGCTACATATATCCTAGCATAGCCGAGCTAAGCCACTGCCATTTTTATTGCTCCATCATAAACTAATCACGCGCACAACCTGAACACATTTTTTTGTGTAAATATTTAGTGTATTACCTCCCCTCACCTATTTCATTTCATTTCTTCATACTGCCTGCCTTTATTTCCGCTGCCCCAGCTCAGGTGCTGCAGTATCGATGGCAGATGCCGGGGCTAGCATAAATCTTTTCCTTCCTTTTTACTATTATTTTAATAAACAACCACTACCACCGCCCGTGTGCTGTGCGATGTCAGGGCACGGTAAAGATCCCCAGGTGGTCGAAATTATTCGGGAGCCCTCCACTACGGCACCTGTTTCTTCATTTCTTCTTTCACTCCCTCCTTTATCTCTTCCCTTGCGGCGCGGTTCAGGTGTCAGCCGATATGCGAGACAGATACTGCGCCGTTATATCCTTTCCCCAAAAAACAATTTTCCACCACCACCACCCTCTACTCACAGTGAGATTAAGGTGTCCACTGACCCAGTTAGCCAGTCACACTTGCCACCCAGAAGCTTCACACAGGCACACACCGCTGATACCCGGGGAGCGCGAATAGAAGTGGTTTCGCAATAAAAACCATGTATAGAAGCGGCAGCTAACTTGAAAATTCCTGGTTTGCTTTTCGCTGGCTGTCATAGGAAGGAAAATATGTGCAGTGAATTTCTCCACCACCGGCAAACTAAATGGTGTTCTCAAGGGTGCAGTGTTTTGCAACAGGGCGTAGGCTTTTGAATCACTAGCGGTGGACATGTTACCCGCACTGTGCTAGGTTGCTGCATTTTTCTTGTGTCAATCAATGCTTTCTTCAGTGGAAATTGGAAGTAATTTTTAGCAATAGATAATTTACGGAAGACAACAGTCCGCTTACGTGCTATGAAAACGAAAGCATGTGTCATCAGTTTCATCATTCATTCATTTCTTGATACTGTCAGCCTTTCTCAGGATATTACAGGAGTGGAAATCTAATAAATACACATTCAAAGCGAGGCACATTTCACAACTACGACATCGACACAAAAGACATAAAGGAAAAATGAAACAGTAGATAAGAAAACGCATGTGCTGAGGCAGAAATAATATATTGGTGTACTACGATGCAGGTATGATTTCAGGCATTCTAGAAAGGCATCGAGGGGGTTAATATTCTTGAAACAAGATGTAGCGCAAAAGAGACGAGCACGGGAGGGAGACACAGGGATGAGCGCTACTAACAACTGGCTTTATCTTCCGTAACAGATGTGAATATATACATCGCATGCGCACATGACACTAGGGCGGCTCTGGCCCTGGCTTCTTGACAGAAAAAGAAAAAAAGAAAAAGGGGGAAAATTGATTACATATCTACTATCGAAGAAGGAACGAGTACCAAAATGTATCCACTGTGAAAAAGGGAAGAGAGAGGGGGTCAAAAAAATGACAGAGAAAAAGAAAAAGAAAAAAGATACAAACAGGTACGCTCGAAAGAGGCGGGGATTCTAGGAGAAGCCTTACCAGAGAAGCGCGCTCGGTGGAGAACAAACTTATTGACGCGTCGCTGATGCAATCACTCGATTTTTTTGTTAATGTAGAAAGCCTCCAACAAAAATGACCAGGCTTAGCTTGGTTAAGCCAAGAATGCGTTGCATATCTCGACGGAGTTCCGTGCTGCTCCGTTGACTCGATAGGCTATTGACCCGATCGTCATTGAAACTGCCCGTGTAGCAGCACTCGATCGCCTTTGAATCGATAGACTATCGGTTCGAGGGCCCTCGAAATGCCCGTGTGACAGGGGTATAAGACTGTCTCGGCGAAGGAGCGCAGCTCTTTTATACATATGCCGTGACGTCAACCATAGCGCAGCGCCTCTAGCGGGAGGAGCGGGAGTCAGGTGGTGGCTGCGGCCGCGCGCGACCGCGCGAGTTGGGGCCCAGCTTTTCCTCCGGCTGTCGTGACGTCACGTCAGTTGGTTGCGCTAAAGGTCAATGGTGGCTGCAATATGCAAAGCATAAAACTCTGGCTTTTGAGCTTGCGCTTCTTCCCCAAATTCTTTTCTTCTTTGCTTCTTTAAAGCGGAGCTCGCACTTGCACGTCAGAACATGCGAAACTAAATTCTCGAGCTTATCTTGTATGATTAAGTTTTGAGCATGCTCCCTTAAACGGTCGTTGAGACAGCGCCCCGTCTGCCCTATATAGCATTTTCCACAGGACAGCGGAATGATGTAGACAACTTCCAAGGCACAATTGACGAAGGCTTCTTGATGTTGCTTCTTGCAACCGCGCTCAACTTCCCCGCAGATACGGGGGCATAGTTTGGCCAACTTAATTGGCGCTGAGAAAATAAGACGCACATTGTGCCTACTGGCCCCTTTCTTGAGGTTATGAGAAAATTTATGAATGTAAGGCATCACCTCGGGATTGACCCTCGCGCGTTCAGTTCCAGCCATCATTCGTCGGGGCCCGAGTTTCTTCAGGAGGGTTTAGGCGACTGCCGTTAGGAACGAATCAGGGAAGCCTGCAGCCAGTAGCCTGCGAATCTGATTATGGAAGCTACCGTGCCTTTCGTGCGAAAACGACTCAACGAAGCGTAGGTTCTAAGCAGTGCAAAGCAATGGCTCTATTTATAGTCTTAGAATGGGAGGAATCGTAGGGCAGGAGTGCTTTCTGGGCATGTGGTAAATAGGCTCAGCAGGGGTGTTCCCTCTTTAACCTAAGCTTCAGGTCCAAAAAGCGCACCCCGACATTCTCCGGGAGTTCGTGAGTAAACGTCAGTTCATTGCCATAGTCATTAAACAACCGTAAGACTTGCCGAACTGAAAGTTCGTAAGCAGAGTCATTAAAAATTTTAAAAAGATTAAAATATCATAAAACTATTTAGCAACCTTTAGAACCGGGCCTTCAGTAAAAGCTTGATCTAAAAGGCGATCAATATAATCTAGAAAAATGTCACATAAAATGGGCGCCACACAGGACCCTATACAAACGCCGTTGCGTTGCAGACAAGGCTGCTTATCAAATTGGATAAAAGTGACACTCAAATAAAATTCCAAAAAGCTTTAAAAAATTGTCAAGGGACACACCTACTGAGGACTGAAATGAGAGATCCCCAGATTTTTCAATGAACTCCTTTACAACCACTAAAAGTTCATTTTGAGGAACAGAATAAAATAAATCCTCAACATCAACTTAGAACACGTATCCAGCTATATTTACAACGGAATCAGGCAGCATGTTCCACTCTTTAAAATAACACGAGGAAAAAGCTGCAATTAAAACAATCATAAGAACGCGGCACAGGAGTGTACATAGAATGGCGAGGTCTTGATGTCTCATTAGGGTGTATTATAAAATAGGGTGATGTGTTGATATTCAAGTGGTCATGAATTAAGAGGCAGAGAAACTTCAGCCTATCTACCTTTGTGCAGTATTCTAGACTTTTAAGGTTCGCTTATTTACATAATTCGGTTGATAAACCAGTTCGGCGATATTTATTGAAGATAAAATTGGAAACAAGTTTCGGAACTTTCTCAATTTTTATTTTGTTAGTCGCGGTGTACAGATCCCAAACAATTTTGCCATAATCAATTAAAGGTTTTACAAGGGTGTTATAAGTGAGTCTTTTTAAATCGGGAGTTGCAGTGTGGATTTTGTGCCTTGGTGCCCAAATTGCTTTGCGTCCCTTGCAGCATGCATTATTTAAATGTGTATTCCAGTATAGGTCAGAAGTGAAGGTTAAGCCGAGATAGTTATTCTGTTGTACTCTATTAATTTCTTCACCTGCAATGGAGTAAGGGTATATCATTATATTTTTCTTTCTAGTAACAGACATAATTACGGATTTATCAGAGTCAAGAACCATTTGCCACTTAGTGCAACAATTTTCTATTGCAAGCAGATTAACGTTCAGTTCTTCTTTTTCAGTTGGGGCCTTAATTGTTTTGTATACCACACAATCATCAGCGAACAGTCTGATTGGAACTGTGATAGCTTTTATGACGTCTTTTAAGAAAACGAGAAATCAAAGCCGGCCCAAGACACTTCCCTGTGGAACACCTGAAGCCACCGGAGAAGAAGACGATTGATAACCTTCGAGGTGTACAAACTGTTCACGGGAGGAGAGGTAGGAAGAATCAAGTTGGAATCAATTCCGAAAGCTAGCCTCTAATTTGTCTAGCAGCTTTATGTGAGATACAATAAAAAGTCATATAACACCGGCCGGGGGTGCTGTACGGCGAACGGTTGCGTCACAATTGTGAAGGAAGTCGGGGAACGGCATATCATTAAAGCTATTTGTGTCATCACTTGGAATTCCTGTCGCGAGATAACTTGCAAATTGAATAAGAGACGTGTCCAGTGTGCAGCAAGAAATCATATGCCACCACCCGGAGCGCTGTATGACGAACTGTTGCATCAAAATTTTAACACGATAGCTTTTAGGAGCTCGCGTCGCAGGAAAGCAGTTGTCGGCGTTGTGGGCCGTTGCTGCTGGCGCTGTAACACAAAAGACGAGAACCTCCAAATGAAAGTAATTTGGAAGATATGGGACATCGAACTCGTGTCTTTCAGATTGTTAGACGAGCACGCAGACAAGACGCTACCAAGGCTCGCCGGTTCGCACCGTATAAAAAGTGGACCTAGTGAATGCGTTGCGATCTTTGGCTACGAGGTCGTGGATCGAATCCGTGCAAGGGTGCGCGCTTTTCGATGGAGGCAGAATGCACAAGAGGCTACCGCACTGCTTAGCGGAAACAACTTAGCGTAGAGCTCTCCCCGCGGTGGCGTTTCCGTCAATCGTTGATTTTGTGAGCATGGCGTCCATCCTTCATCCGACCTTTGGCGGGTGGCGGCTCCGTCGACGGTTCACGCCCAGCCAACGGGTAAGCTATACACCGGCCGCCGAGTGTCAGTGGTTATTGCATTCGGCTGCTGAGCCCGAGAATGTGACAATACCGGCAGCTGCAGCCACTCTTCGATGGTGGCGATATTAAAGACGCCTGTGCACATGTAATGAGCAAAGTCAGTGTATGTCAGTATCTCAGGTGGTCTAAATTTGTGCGGTGTTGTGTCCTATATGGGGAGGTTCATTGTCTATTCGCTCTTTCAAACCCACTACATCTTTTTCATCAAGACGTTGTGTCAAGAGATATGGGAAACATTTACTGCGCCATTCATTTACTACTCATAATAACTGGTTTTTGGTGAAAGAAAATGGCGTAGTATCTGTCTCATATATCGTTGGACACCTGAACCGCACCGTAAGGGAAGGCACAAAGGCGGGAGTGAAAGAAGAAAGGAAGAAAGAGGTGCCGTAATGAAGGGCTCCGGAATAATTTAGACCACCTGGGGATCTTTAACGTGCTCTGATAACAAACAGCACACGGGCGCCTTAGCGTTTTGCCACAATAAAAATGGCAGGGGCTTAGCTGAACTATGCCAGGATATATGTAGCGAAAGCAAGTGTGAAACTCCCCGGTTGGCCTTGTTCACATATTCCACAACGTATGAAGCACAGGCATAAACGTCGAGTATGACCTGTAGGTCCATGTTTGATTTCAGCACCGAGGCTATCCAAGGACTGAAGGGGTCGCGTCACTCTTAAGCCTATTCTGTAGGCTAACGGCACGTTTTTCTTCGGTTTCATAGGCCCGGCGCTGCAGTCTCTTGGTCGCATTCCATCGTTCATCACGTGACGACTTCAGTGAAGCAGGACTCAAGTCTCTCCTCCAGCTGCTGTAACTGTTGCTAGCGGTCGAGACGCCAGATCGTAAGCAAGCCTGGCTCGCGGCGGCGTTTATCCAGTCGTTCAGCGCGCTGTTCGTCTGTTTCCTAGGCGATTCGTTTCCTCTTAATCTCGTTCCGCTGTCGATTCCAGGCCCCCTCTATCTTATCAAAATTGTCGCCGTCTGCACTGTCGCCTCAAATGTGGTTGCGGTGCACGCCAGCTCTCCTTTTCAATCTTGTGACTTTTTATCACGCATGCGACCCAGCAGTCGAGGCGAGCGGAGTCGAGTGCGACGACGAGGAACGCGGTGTCACGTCCTCCCAAACGGCGGCGAGCGGCGCAGTGTGACGTCATGCCAGATGGCGCGGCGAGGCGCGTGCTGTGACGTCACCAGCCTCGATGGAGTACCGCCACGGCGAAATCGCGAGTTTGCGACCAATAAAGTTTTCGCTTTAAAAACGCAGCCGCCGCGGTCAGGTTCGAACCCGGGAACTACGGATCAATAGCCGAGCGCCCTAACCACTGAGCCACCGCCACGGGTACCATTCATTTACTGAAAACCAGTTGTCATCATAAGTTGCCGCAGGGCAGTGCGCGCACCTGTGAGCGAAACTTGGCGAGCCTCAGTGCGTTCCTCGAACACACGGGCTTGACGTCCCGTCTGTTCTTGGCCAGGTAGTTACACGCAGTGACCGAACGTTCCGCGAGTTCTGCTTTGGACTATTAATAACTGGACGCTCTATTCCAGTTCTAGTGAACATAGTGCTGTGCGCGTGTGTTTTTAAAGCGGAAGCTTTATTGGCCGCAAACTCGCGATTTCGCCATGGCGGTACTCCATCGAGGCACGTGACGTCACAACGAGCGCCTCGCCGCGCCATCTGGCATGACGTCACACCACGACGCTCGCCGCCGCCACCGTTTGGTAGGGCGTAAAACCGCGTTCATCGTCGTTGCGCTCGCCTCCGCTCGCTTCGACAGCTGCGTCGCATGCGTGATAAGATGTCACAGGATTGAAAAGGAGAGCTCGCGTGCGCCGCAACCACAGTTGAGGCGAATGGATGGCGAATATTTTGATAAGCTGGAGGATGCCTGGAATCGACAGCGGAACGAGATGAAGAGGAAACGAATCGCCCAGGAAACAGACGAACAGCGCGCCGAACAACTGGCTAAACGGCGCCGTGAATATGCCGCCGCGAGCCAGGCAAGTCTAACGTCCGGTGTCGCGACCGCTAGCAGCAGCGACAGCAGCAGAAGGAGAGACCTGAGTACTGCTTCGCTGAAGACGGCCCGTGATGAACGATGGAATGCGACCAAGAGACTTCAGCGGCGGGCCCAAGAAACCGAAGAAAAACGTGCCCTTAGCCTAGAGAATAGACGTAAGAGTGACGCGACCCTTTCAGTCCTTATTGGATAGCCGCGGTGCTGAAATCAAACATTGACCTACAGGTCATACTGGATGTTTAGGCCTGTGCTTCATACGTTGTGGAATATGTGAACAAGGCCAACCGTGGAGTTTCACACTTGCTTTCGCTGCATATATCCTGGCATAGCCGAGCTAAGCCACTGCCATTTTTATTGCTCCATCATAAACTAATCACACGCACAACCTGGACACATTTTTTGTGTAAATATTTAGTGTATTACCTCTCCTCACCTCTTTCATTTCATTTCTTCATTCTGCCTGCCTTTATTTCCGCTGCCCCAGCTCAGGTGCTTCAGTATCGATGGCAGATGCCGGGGCTAGCATAAATCTTTTCCTTCCTTTTTACTATTACTTTAATAAACAACCACTAGCACCGCCCGTGTGCTGTGCGATGTCAGGGCACGTTAAAGATCCCCAGGTGGTCGAAATTATTCCGGAGCCCTCCACTACGGCACCTGTTTCTTCATTTCTTCTTTCACTCCCTCCTTTATTCCTTCCCTTACGGCGCGGTTCAGGTGTCAGCCGATAAGCGAGACAGATACTGCGCCGTTATATCCTTTCCCCAAAAACCAATTTTCCACCACCACCACCCTCTACTCACAGCGAGATTGAGGTGTCCACTGACCCAGTTAGCCAGTCACACTTGCCACCCAGAGGATTCACACAAGCACACACCGCTGATACCCGGGGAGCGCGAATAGAAATGCTTTCGCACTAAAAACCATGTATAGAAGCGGCAGCTAACTTGAAAATTCCTGGTTTGCTTTTCGCTGGCTGTCATAGGAAGGAAAATACATGCAGTGAATTTCTGCACCACCGGCACACTAAATGGTGTTCTCCAGGGTGCAGTGTTTTGCAAGAAGGCGCGGGCTTTTGAATCACCAGCGGTGGACATGTTACCCGCACTGTGCTAGGTGCTGCATTTTTCTTGTGTCAATCAATGCTTTCTTCAGTGGAAATTGGAAGTAGTTTTTCAGCAATAGATAATTTACGGAAGGCAACAGTCCGCTTACGTGCTATGAAAAAAAAAGCATGTGTCGTCAGTTTCATTCATTCATTCATTCATTCATTCATTCATTCATTCATTCATTCATTCAATCATTCATTTATTTATACTGTCAGCCTTTCTCAGGCTATTACAGGAGTGGAAAATGTAATAAATACACATTCAAAGCGAGGTACATTTCACCACTACGACATCGACACAAAAGACATAAAGGAGTGAGTGAGTGAGTGAAAAAACCTTTATTGTCCAACAGAATGGGACCACCTCATCCAGACCTCCCCTGTCCTATACCCTCAGTTGAGGGAGGAGGATCAGGAGAGATCCGACCGCATGGGGTAGTCGCGTCAGATGCTGGTCAGGATCTCTTGTATCCCGGCGGCCTCTTCAGCCAGTCGGACGGCGGTGAGCTGGAGCTCAGGGTCCGTGCTCCGGAGCAAGGTCTCCCAGGCGTCTCTACCATTAATGTTCTTTGCCCTGCCTGGGGATTGGCTACACTCCCATATTATGTGGTCCAGGGTCCCTCTCGCCCCGCACTTCTTGCATTTATCGTCCTCTATTTCTGGAATGATATGTTTGCTTAGAATTGGGTGTGGGTAGACATCTGTTTGTAGACGCCTCCACGCCACCGCCTGTTGATTGTTGAGTGCTTTGCTAGGTGGGGGAAAGTACCTGCGATGTTGCCTATAATATTCTGTAACTTCCTGACAGGAGATTAGTCTCCCTTCTCTCCCGTGATCTGCGAACGGTGGCCCGTCTTGTGCAGCTCGGTGGTAGGCATCTCGAGCTACCTCGTGGGCCGCCTCGTTGCCACGGACAGATTCGTGCGCGGGGGTCCAGATTATATTGATTGTTCTATTCAATGTCGCTTGTCTTAAAATTTTGGCGGCGAGGGGAGAGACTCTCCCTCTACTAAAATTTTGGACTGCAGCTTTGCTGTCGCTTATGACGTATTTAGCTTTGGAACCGACGCAAGCTAGTGCTATTGCGACCTCCTCCGCCGTCTCGGTGTTTGTCCCTAGGATAGCTGCGACCGTGATGGGGCTGCCCGCTCCGTTCACTACCGCGACGGTCGTGTACTGACTATGTCTATCGCCCGCTGCATCTACGTAGGCGACCTCCTCCTGAAGCTTGTCACCGTAGATGCGTTCTATCACCTCTGCCCGCTTTTGTCTTGTTTCCTTGTTTATTTCTGGGCGCACATTCTTGGATAAGGGGGGAATCCGGAGATTGCTCCCAATCTCCATGTCGATATCCTCCCTCTGTCTAGCTCCCCTGTCTGTTTGGAGTCCGACTTTGGCTAGTGTGGCTCTTAACGCATGTGTTGTGCTGAGTTTCTCTAGCTGTGATGTCTGGACTGCTTCTGCGAGCTCTGTAAGCGTGTTGTGTATGTCCAGTGCTAGGAGTTTTTCTGAGGAAGTGCACATGGGCAGGCCTAGAGCTTTCTTGACGCACTTCCTTATGAGAGCGTCGATTTTGTTCGTCTCTGCTGCTTTGAGATTCAGGTACGGCGTGGCGTAGCTGATTCTACTTATTATGAAAGCGTGGTTGAGCTTAAGTAGGTTTTTTTCTTTAAGACCGCCTCTTTTGCTCTACATATGTTTGATGAGATTGAGGGTCTGCATCACGTGGCTCTCAAGCTTTTGGATGGTTATCGTGTTTCTCCCATTCGACTGCATATGAAGGCCTAGGATTCTCATTTAGTCCACTTTGGATACCTCCTTTCCTCCTACAGAAATCTGAATTTACGAGGGTGGTTTGTTCCTCAGAGCCTTATCCTTATATATTGTCACGTAGTGGTGACGGCAGTCGAAGCAGCGATGAAGACGGACGAAAGGGTCTTCTAAAAGAACTGTTTATTAGGCTGACTTGCACCCAAAATGGACTGAATCACTCGGCGGCGGCGAAGCGATAAGCGTGCTCGGCGGTCGTCGAACAGAATGCCGGCCGCTGTGGGCCGTGCTCAATTTGAAGCTGATAGCGAAATTTTCAGATAAAGAGCGCAAAGTTACTAGAACATTCCGGAACAACGTAGAATCAGCTGCACCTGGCTGCGATCAATCGAGATAAATCTAGTCGCGTCTTGCGTAGCAAACAAAGCGATAAAGTGACGTGGCGGCAGATTTGAAAAACGAACACACTGCAAATATTCATGGCATTACTCCCCTCTCAAAGAAGCATCGACCCGATGCGTTAAAACAAATAATGCTATAGTAAGGAAAAAAACGGATCTTGCGAAAATAGAGCATAGAAATGCAGCGGCCTTTAGCGCGCATAATACGGCTTCAGGCGGACTACAAGGACCACTTCTTGTCGTACGCGGCGTCGCTGGGATGCAGTCATTGCGTCAGGGATGACTTCATAATCCAGTTCACCCAGCCGACGAAGAACCTTGTACGGGCCGAAATAGCGGCGCAAAAGCTTTTCACTCAATCCACGGCGGCGAATGGGCTTCCACACCCAGACTTGGTCTCCTGGCTTGTATTCCGCGTTGCGTCTTCGTAGGTTGTAGCGTCTGGCGTCGGACCGCTGCTGATCTTTGATCCGTAATCGGGCAAGCCTTCGAGCTTCTTCTGCGCTTTTAAGGTAGGCGGCAACGTCGACGTTCTCTTCTTCTGTAACGTTGGGCAGCATGGCGTCTAGCGTGGTCGTGGCCTCCCTGCCATGGACGAGCCTAAAAGGCGTCATCTGGGTGGTCTCCTGCACTGCGGTGTTGTAGGCGAAGACGACGTAAGGCACGATGACATCCCAGGTTTTGTGTTCGGCATCGACATACATAGCGAGCATATCGGCGATGGTTTTGTTCAGGCGCTCGGTCAGTCCGTTGGTCTGCGGATGGTATGCAGTTGTCCTCCGGTGGCTGGTTTGGCTGTAGCGCAGGATGGCTTGCGTTAGTTCCGCCGTGAATGCTGTTCCCCCGTCCGTGATGAGCACATCGGGGGCGCCGTGTCGAAGAAGAATGCACTCGACGAAAAATATGGCGACTTCTGCTGCTGTTCCGTTTGGTAGGGCTTTCGCCTCGGCGTAGCTGGTCAGGTAGTCGGTCGCTATGATGATCCACTTATTTCCAGATGTTGACGTTGGAAAAGGGCCAAGCAAGTCCATGCCAATCTGCTGAAAGGGCCTTGAGGGAGGTTCAATGGGGCTCAGAAATCCTGCTGGTCGTGTGGGAGGAGTCTTTCGTCGCTGACAATCTCGGCAGGTTTTCACATAGTGTGCGACATCGGCAGACAGTCGGGGCCAGTAATACTTGTCTTGAATGCGGCGGAGGGTGCGAGTAAACCCGAGATGTCCAGCTGTCGGCTCGTCGTGTGAAGCCTGTAGAACTTTTTCGCGGAGACAAGTAGGTACAACAAGGAGGTAGGCTGTTTTGTTCGCTGTAAAGTTCTTCTTCAGAAGGACCTCATTCTGCACACAGAAGGAAGACAGTCCTCGCTTGAATGAAGCGGGGGGTGAAGAAACCTTGCCTTCCAGGTACTCGATGAGGCCTTTTAGGTCGGGGTCCGAGCGTTGCTGCTGAACAAAAGAGCTGGGGCTGATGGGTCCCAGGAAGGAGTCCTCATCGTCGTCCGGCGGCGGTGCATCTACAGGGGCTCGTGAGAGGCAATCGGCGTCAGAGTGCTTGCGTCCGGACTTGTAAACGACGGTGACGTCAAACTCCTGGAGACGCAGACTCCATCGAGCGAGTCGGCCAGATGGGTCCTTCAAATTGGCAAGCCAGCAGAGCGCGTGGTGGTCGCTGACCACCTTGAACGGCAGTCCGTAGAGGTAGGGGCGGAATTTTGACGTAGCCCAGATAATGGCAAGGCACCCCTTCTCAGTTGTTCAATAGTTAGCCTCGGCCTTGGAAAGGGAACGGCTAGCGTATGCGATGACTTTCTCCAGCATGTCGCTTTTTTGAACGAGGACGGCGCCTAGTCCCACGCTGCTTGCGTCGGTATGAACTTCAGTATCGGCGTTTTCATCAAAATGGGCAAGGATCGGTGGGGACTGCAATCGACGCTGAAGTTCCTTGAAGGCTTCTGCTTGCGGCGCTTCCCATTTAAACGGCACGTCTGCCTTCGTCAGTTGGGTCAGGGGCTCGGTGATGCGCGAAAAGTTTTTCACAAATCGTCGGTAGTATGCGCACAGTCCGAGAAATCTGCGCACTGCTTTCTTATCGGCCGGCGGTGGAAACTGTTCAATAGCAGCTGTTTTCTGCGCGTCTGGGCGTACTCCTTCCTTGCTAACGATGTGGCCTAGAAACAGCAACTCTTCGTAAGCAAAGTGGCATTTCTCTGATTTCAAGGTTAGGCCAGACGACTTGATTGCGTCTAGTACTGTTCGAAGCCTTTTGAGGTGCTCTTCAAAGTTCGAGGCGAAGACAACGATGTCATCTAAATATACCAGACAAATTTGCCACTTCAGGCCTGCCAGCACTGTATCCATTACTCGCTGAAACGTCGCTGGGGCGGAACAGAGACCAAATGGCATCACCTTGAACTCAAACAGCCCTTCCGGAGTGATGAATGCTGCCTTCTCGCGATCTCTTTCGTCGACCTTAATTTGACATTAGCCGCTCTTGAGGTCCATCGATGAGAAATATTTGGCGTTGCAGAGGCAGTCCAGTGTTTCGTCGGTGCGGGGGAGGGGGTAGACGTCCTTCTTTGTTATGTTGTTCAAGCGGCGGTAATCCACGCAGAATCGAAGTGAGCCGTCTTTCTTTCTCACTAGAACAACCGGTGCCACTCGTGGGCTGTTTGAAGGCGTGATGACGTCGTCGCGAAGAATTTCTTCGACTTGGTCCCGGATGGCTTGTCGTTCTCGCGGTGAAACACGGTAGGGGCTTTGACGGAGAGGTCGGACGTGTTGATCCGTTATAATGCGATGCTTGGCAATTGGCGTCTGTCGCACCTTCGGCGATGTCGAAAAACACTCACTGTGGCTTTGAAGCAGATTGCGGATCTGGTCTTGTCTGTTCCGGTGCAGGGCTGGGTTGATGTCGAAAGTGGGCGAGTTCTCTTGGTCAGGCGAATCTTCTGCGGAGGGGTCGGAGAGGGCGAAGGAGTCTCGTACGTCAGATATTGCGTCGAAGAAAGCAATCGTCGTTCCTCTCTTAATGTGCCGGTATTCTTCGCTGAAGTTAGTAAGCAGTACTTCGGCCTTGCCATTGCGCAAATGAGCGATGCCTCTTGCGATGCTGATTCCTCGGTCTAGGAGCAACTGCATATTGCCCTCGATGATGGCTTCAGCGTTAATGGCTTTCGTGGCGCCTACGGTCAGGATAACGCTTGATCGGGGTGGGACGCTCACTTCTTCCTCCAGGACACTCAGGGCAACGTGATTTTCCCGAGTTTTCATCGAAGCGATGGCTTCGTCTGTCGAAAGCGTGATCAGCTTGGATCACAGGTCGATGATCGCCTGATGCTCATTAAGGAAATCCATACCCAAGATCACTTCGCGGGAGCATTGCGGTAGTACAACAAAGGTCGCAGGATAGGTATGTCCTTTGACAGTCACTCGCGCTGTGCATCGTCCTGATGGCGTAATGAGGTGGCCCCCTGCGGTGCGAATTTGTGGGCCGTCCCAAGCCGTTGTGACTTTTCTCAGCTGCGCAGCGAATGTTGCGTTCATCACCGCGTAATCGGCTCCTGTGTCGACTAGAGCGGTAACTTTGCGGCCGTCGATAGTCACTTCTAAGTCAGAGGTCCTGTCTCTTGCATTGCACGTCGCTCTTGGCGTCGGGTCACGGCTTCGTCGCGTATGCGAGTCGCGGGTGGGGCATGTGGTCGAAGCTCTTCTGGGTGGCGGCGTCGTTTTCAAGGCAGCCTGCGTCGTGGTCGGGGTTCTCATTGTGTGTGGCGTCGGTGCAGCGTGTGCTGGTTCTTTGTGCGGCATCGCGGGTGCAGCGTCTTCATGGGGCGTGGTCGGTGGAGGATCTTCGGCGTTTCGCTCTTGAGCAACCTCACCTCCAGAGGTTGCTGCCTTCAGTTTGCCCTACGGGGGCTGGGAGACCTTCCTCGTACCGCGGCTGCGTAGCTGCGGCGTGGCGACGCAAAGGGCGAGGTTGACGGCGATGGTGAGCGCGAAAAGCGGTTCGGCGTGTACTCTTCTCGACGCAGGTACTCGTCGATTTCCTGCGGACGTTGCCCGAAGCGTGGTCGTGGGGCATTAATGGCAAATCCTCGAAGACCGATACGTCGATACGGGCAGTGACGAAGAATATGGCCGCCCTCACCGCAATGGAAGCACAACGGCCGGTTGTCGGAAGTCCTCCAGGCGTCGCATTTCCTGGGGCTTGAGCGTCGGTCATAGGCTGGGCGGGCGGGGGCTGGGAGGCGGCGTTGTGGAACACGTGGCTCATCTCGGGGAGGACGTGGGGGTTGTCGTTGGGGCTGGGCAGTCCTTACTGCAGCGGCTTAGGTCATGGCCTGGGGTTCTGTGGCCGTCGGGGTGCCAAGTGCCTGTTGCACTTCTTCCCGTACCACGTCCATCCTAGTCGCTGCTTGTGCCTGTGGGGAGGATGGCAGTAATCGGCGTAGCTCCTCTCGGACGATTTCGCGGATAACTTCCCGCAAGCTGTCGCTGGTGGTGGCCGGCGTGTCCGAACGGATTGCACAGGCAGAGGAAGGACGATTGTACTGCCGAGCTCGGACGTCGACGGTCTTCTCAATCGTGCAGGCTTCTTGCATGAATTCCTCGACTGTTTTTGGCGGCTGGCGGACGAGGCTTGCAAAGAGTTGTTCTTTTACGCCGCGCATTAAAAACTGAACTTTCTTTTCCTCGGTCATCCCGGTGTCGGCGCGGCGAAATAGGCGCTTCATCTCCTCGACGTAACCGCGGGCGGACTCATTCGGAAGCTGGATCTTGGACTCGAGGAGTTGTTCGGCCCTTTCTTTCCTCACGACACTGGTGAATACCTTCAATAGTTCTCTCTTGAATAGCTCCCATGTCGTAAGGGACGACTCGTAGTTTTCGTACCACGTGCGTGCGGAGCCATCCAATGAGAACACGTGTCCAATTATTGCCGCATCATCCCACTTGTTGAATGACGCCACGCGCTCAAATTGATCGAACCATTCTTCAGGGTCTTCGCCTAGGGATCCATTGAAAATTGGCGGCACCCGCGGCCGCTGCAGTATCATCGGTGTCGACATATTCGCCGAGGTTGCGGTACTCGTAGCCGCGTCTTTTCGCTGTCTTGTGCGGTCCGGCAGTTTCCCGAACTCAGGCTCCTCTCCCTGGAGACGTCGGCTGGCTCGCTGAGCTGCTGGCTCGTCCTCGGGTGCGAAGCGCTGAGGGCTGGCTTCACGACTTGAAGGGGGCGTCCGGAACATGGAAGGCTACCCCGCACCTCCACCAGATGTCACGTAGTGGTGACGGCAGTCGAAGCAGCGATGAAGACGGACGAAAGGGTCTTCTAAAAGAACTGTTTATTGGGCTGACTAGCACCCAAAATGGACTGAATCACTCGGCGGCAGCGAAGCGACAAGCGTGCTCGGCGGTCGTCGAACAGAATGCCGGCCGCTGTCGGCCGTGCTCAATTTAAAGCTGATAGCGAACTTTCCAGATAAAGAGCGCTAAGTTACTAGAACATTCCGGAACAACGCAGAATCAGCTCTGCCTGGCTGCGATCAATCGAGATTAATCTAGTCGCGTCTTGCGTAGCAAACAAAGCGATAAAGTGTTGTGGCGGCAGATTTGAAAAACGAGCACACTGCAAATATTCGTGGCAATATGAATATTTCAGATTTTTCGGGCGAGCATTCTAAGCCCCGTTCTTCTGCATACAATGAGATTATATTGGCAGCTGCCTGTAGGGTTTGATTAATCTCTGCATCACTTCCTCGGTTGATTCATAGATTAATGTCGTCCGCATACAGGCTATATTCTAAGTTTGGGTTGCCAATTTTTTCAAGTTCGCCCGGGAGTTTTCTCATGGCCATGTTAAAGAGAATGGGTGATAGCAATGACCCTTGAGGGGTTCCCTTGCTTCCTAGCTTTCATTCCCCGTATTTAATCTCATAGAAGTTTATGCTCGCAGTTCTAGCTGTGAGGAAGTCTCTTATGTAGCGATAGGTTTTGTAGCCTACTCCAGCGTGGCTGAGTCCTTACAATATTGCCTCATGTTTAACATTATCAAATGCCTTTTTGAGATCGAGACATATAGTAACCTTTGCGTCCCTGGTTCTGGAGTCAATGATATCCTGTTTTAGTCGCAGCATGACGTCTTGTGTGCTGAGATGGGGGCGGAACCCATAAATCTCATCTGGCCACTTCCTATTCTTTTCCATGTAGCTCGATATTCTGGTCTGGACGACATGCTCCTTTTTTCAAGAACATTAACTCCCTCGATGCCTTTCTAGAATGCCTGAAATCATACCTCGACCGTAGTACACCAATATAATAGTTCTGCCTCAGCACATGCGTTTTCTTATCTACTGTTTCATTTTTCCTTTATGTCCTGGCCCAGACGGGATAAGACATAAAGGAAAAATGAAACAGCAGATAAGAAAACGCATGTGCTGAGGCAGAACTATTATATTGGTGTACTACGATGCAGGTATGATTTCAGGCATTCTAGAAAGACATCGAGGGGGTTAATATTCTTGAAACAAGATGTAGCGCAAGAGAGACGAGCACGGGAGGGAGACACAAGGATGAGCGCTACCAACAACTGGCTTTATTTTCCGTAACAGATGTGAATATATACATCGCATGCGCACATGACACTCAGACGGCTCTGGCCCAGGCTTCTTGACAGAAAAAGAAAAAGAAAAAGGTGCAAAATTGATTACATATCTAAAATTTTCTTCAAGAAACGCAGCGACACCCATTCTAATTTCTTTTTCCCGCCCTCAGTCAGTACGACCTTGGAACATTACAGGCATTGTGTACTATTATGCACATTAAGCAATTGTCCCGTCTTTGATCTCCAAGTTAACTGGACCCCTTTCCTTCCCTCTTCAAATCTATCAGACTACATACTATTACCACTCCTTTTCCCGTCAAAACTTTCCTGTATCCAGTAATTAACCGCCTGTGTCTTGGCCACTCCCCCGTAGTGGGTATGTGCCAGCAACGTCTGAGGCCTTCTTTCCTTCCTTCCTTCCTACATATCTACTATCGAAGAAGGAACGAGTACCAAAATGTATCACCCGCCGCGGTGGCTCAGTGGTTAAGGCGCTCGACTACTGATCCGGAGTTCCCGGGTTTGAACCCTACCGCGGCGGCTGCGTTTTTATGGAGGAAAAACGCTAAGGCGCCCGTGTGCTGTGCGATGTCAGTGCACGTTAAAGATCCCCAGGTGGTCGAAATTATTGGTGGTGGGTGGTGAAAACATTTATTACGGATGAATAGGAGGTATGTTTGGATCAGCCCGTAAGGGACCGATCCGTACAAGCACTAGGTGGAGGTCCCTAGTATGGGACCCCAGTGGCGGTTGCCGCCGCCCGGGCGCGCCCGACTAAGGCTTGTTGGGCCTGTAAGTCGTGGCAGCCGAGCAGGGTCGCCTCCCAGTCCTCCCGGGTTGGGTTGGGGATGGGGGGAATAGCGGGGTTGGAGGGGCAGGCCCAAACCATGTGATAGGTGTCAGAGGACACTGCACTACAGTGTGGGCAGCTGCCACTAAAGGAGGGGTCAAAATGTTTTAGCGCTGCCGGGCACAGCAATGTATTGGTGAGAAGGCGGAGAAGGAGCCGCTCATCCGCCTTCTTCAGGCCTTTACATGGACTAGGGTAAAGGCGATGACAATTTTGATAATATGTTGTAATATCTTTGAATGTATAGACCGGATTAAAATCCGGTTCCTGATCGGATGGGGAGGAGAAAACAGCCCGGTGAGAGAGCGCGCGGGCGGCTGCGTCTGCTGCCTCGTTTCCTGCCAACCCCTGATGAGCAGGGCCCATATGAGGTAACGGTGTGCGGGGTCCGTATCCCGTATGCAATTTTGGTATATTCGATAGGCTAGGAAGGGACTGCAGCCTTGTTCGACGTTCCGACAGGCCCCTCGCGAGTCGGTAATTATGTATTTTGAATTGGAATGTGAGGCCGCGAGAGCAATCGCGACCTCTTCTGCTTGTGTTACACTGCGGGCTCTGAAAGTTAGGCCGTTAACTGTGTTGCTGTTGTGAACTACCGCGGCCGTGTACCATCCCCCGTGGTGAGGGCCGGAGGCTTCCACGTAGTAGACACCTGTTTTGTTGCCATAATATCGGGCTAGCGCTTCCGCTCGTGCCAGGCGCCGACCATTATGGTCTTCGTGTGACATGTTTGCTGGAAGAGGCCGCACGTGGAGGGCACGTCTCCACAGTTCCGGGATGCGAAACCTGTCTTCCATTGGAGGGGTGTGTTGGATATGGAGTCGAGCAAGAATGCGGCGACCCTACTCCGTTAGCGACAGGCGCGTGTACTGGTTTGTAAGGTGCGCCTCCCGGAGCTCCCGGAAAGTGTTCACCACCCCAAGAGCCATAAGCCGGCTGTTTGAAGTAGTGATGGGGAGGTCAAGGGCACGTTTAACAATTTTGCGAAGGATGACCTCAAGGGCGTCCTCCTCTTGTTTCCGTAGGTGGAGATAAGGAGTCGAATAGAGAATTCGACTAGTTACGAAGGCGTTTGCCAGCCGCAAGGCATCCTTACTTCGTAACCCTCCGCGTTTGTTGGAAACCCGGCGGACCATGCGGCCCACCTGGTCCCCCACCTTACGGAGTTTGGCCAATGTAGTGCCTGGCCGCCTGTGTTTGTGGATGTAGAGTCCGAGTACCCGTATCTCATCACTTTCGCGTATGGGACCGCTCTCAAGAGAGAGAGATATTTTAGTTGTGCACTTCTGTGAGGGGCGGAGGTGCACAAATTCCGATTTTTGAGGGGAACATTGAAGACCGCAGCGGCGGGCGTAGCGGTCTACTATCGTCGCCGCTGTTTGCAGGCTGGTTTCAATGTCTCCTGTGCTGCCCTGTGTGGCCCACAGAGTGATGTCATCGGCGTACAGGGCGTGCTGCACGCCGGCGACACCACTCAGCTGGGCCGGCAGGTGCATCATGGCCAGATTAAAGAGCAGCGGGGAAAGTACCGCGCCGTGAGGGGTTCCCCGCATGCCGAGTAGGTAAGGACCATGGTCTCTATCTTGAATTCGAATGTAGGATTGACGATCCATTAAAAATTGGCTTATGTATTGGAATGTGTTGAGGCCATAGTCGGTGTGACTTAGGTTAGTGAGTATGATCTCATGTGTTACATTGTCAAATGCCCCTTTAAAATCCAGGGCGAGTACTACCCGGTCATTATGGGGGCATTCGAGGGGGTCAAGGACTTCCCGATTGAGTTGCAGGAGGACATCCTGTGCGGACCTGTGTGGGCGGAATCCGAACATGGTGCTCGCAAAGACTTGTTTGTGTTCAAGATATGTAGATAACCGATCCCGCACCATCGTCTCCATTAGTTTGCCCACACATGAGGTGAGAGAGATGGCGCGGAGGTTATCTGTGTCAATTGGTTTGCCAGCTTTAGGAATAAAAGTCACCAAAGCCGTTTTCCATTCGATTGGCAGGGGGGTGTCCCCGCGCCAAATCGCATTGACGTATTCCAGGAGGGACTGGTATGCCAAGTCGGGCAGGTTCGTCAAAAGCTTGACGGTGACCTTATCCCGTCCTGGCGCAGTGCCCCGTTTCATTTTGGCGAGAGCCGCCCGCAGATCATGGAGCTGGAAAGGTTGATCCAGCTCCGTGTTCTCTCTGCCTGCATAAGAGTACGCAGATCCACGGGGGTCTTGGGCTGTACACAGATACTGGTCCCGAGGTTACTGTGCCAGTTGAGTCGTGTTGCCAGGAAAATGGTGCATGGCTCGCTGCAAATGTTTTTGTGTTTCGGTTCGTGTTTGGGTTGGGTCGAGTAGGGCTCGAAAGAGACGCCAAGTGTTTCGGCTGGACATTTGTCGCGCGGCCGTGTTGCATCTATCTACCCAGTTGGAGTCGGCGAGTTGGGCCGCGTACTCTGCCGCTTTCTGGGTAAGCTCGGCAATTCGAGCTTTAAGCTTTCTGTTGTGTTTTTGGCGTCGCCAACGGCGGACGAGGCTGCGACGGGCTTCCCAGAGGTGTAGAAGGTGGTTATCCACGTCCGTGACCGCCTCTGAGAGCTGGATGTGTGTTTCATGCGAGGAAAGGTGTGCCAGCAGCTGTTGGGACCATGCTGTGTAGCCTTGCGCGGAAATGGGTGTATTATCAAGTGAGTTAAAATTTTGCCTGAATTTCGTCCAATCTGGGATATGGGCTTGTGTTCTGGAACGCTTGAGGGGGCGTTTGCGTAGTGTAGTGTTAATGATGCAGTGGTCGCTACCGAGGGTCTCCTCGGTGTTGAGCCAGTCTGCGTGTTGTATGTTGCGAGTGAAGGTTAAGTCCGGACACGTATCCCGTGTCACGGAATTTCCTAGCCGTGTTGGGTGGACAGGGTCCGTGTGGAGGGTGAGGCCTAACGTGGACGCAAGCTCCGCCAGCTTACGCCCGCGTGACTCCTCCTTGCGATACCCCCATTGCTGACTGGGAGCGTTAAAGTCGCCCACAATAAGCAGGGGATCGCGGCCCCCTACTCTTAGCGCGCGGCTAAAGAGGTCCGCAAAAGTCACTGCGGCGGACTGGTAGGAGGGTCACCATTACATAAGAGTACTCTATTGGGAGGTCGAGATCCACTAGATTTGCTGTGTAGTCTTTGTGGACAAGAAGACAAGACGCGGGATCCTGTTGGAACGTCGTGTAATTTGAAATTGTGGCGCCCAGGCCTGGCTCTTGGAGGGCAACCACGGCTGGTAAGGACTCGAAATTTTCAAGGTAGAGGCGGAAATTGGCCCGCTTAGTGCGGTCCTTAAAGCCTCTACAGTTCCACTGTGTTATTGAAGTTGACATGGCCGAATTGGAGATGGCGGAATTCCTTTGATTAAGGTGTCTCGCCATGATTTAAAATTCTTGGGGGGGAGGAGGAGGGATTGGCTGCCTCAGAGCCAGCTACTTGCGCCATCAAGGGGGTGATGACGGAAGGAGCGGGGCAGTTGTCCTCATTGTCCGAATCAATAATCAGACGGGTGAATTTTGAAGGGCGGGATACGTCCCTAATGGGTCCCGTCCGACGGAGGAGGCGGGGGTTGTCCGAGATGTGTTTTGAGACCACCGCGGGGACGGCAGATTTGACCTTTGTCAAGATCTGATCCATGGCGGTCTCGATCATATATCGCAATTTAGAGGTTAAGCGCTCCTCCATCGCAGAGATGGCGGTCACGGGGGCAGGCGAGATCTCCGCGTCGCTCTCCATTGCGTCCGAGTTCTGCGGGCTCGGTGCGGCGGACGCCAATTTTGATTCTAAATTTTGAATTTTGTTGAGCAAAAGCTCATTCTGTGCCCGGAGCACGTCTATCTGTTTTTGTATTCCGCGTCGAGTGCGGAGACGGTTACGGGGGAGGGTGAGGGATGGGAGGAAGAGGAGGCGATCTCAGCCCAGCTGCTCACCTGTTTGTGGTGTTGAGGCGCTGATGCCCGGGCGTCGGCAGCGCCAATTGTCTTGAGGGCCGGGAAGTGGCCAGTGTCTCTGCCGCTGGGCGGTGGAGGCGCCGTCTTCTTCCCGGGCGCTGGTTTCACCGACGGTGAAGAAGGTGACGATGTCTTGTGGTCGGTGCCGTGAGCACCACGCGGCGTTCCGCCACCGGCACCTGGTTTTGAATGACTTGGCTGCTTGCCAGGTCGCTGGTTTTTTGGCACCTCTGGGCGCTTAGCCTTGGGGCCATGCACCTTGAGCTGCCGGAATTTTCCCGTGCAGTCGCGGCAGTTGGTAGCGTGGGCTTGCCCACAGACTGCACAGGACAGACTGCATTCATGCTGCGCCATGACTCCGTCGACGGTCGGCGCCGTTTGGCCACACAGGCCGCACTTTTCATCCGGGCAGGGGCAGGTGTCTGCTCGGTGGCCCACAGTGCCGCACCGCACGCAGGCCGGAATGGTTCTCTTGTACGGACGCACAAGGGTCACCTCAGAGTTGTAATGCACATATCGCGGCACCACTTTTCCCACGAAGGTGAGCGACGCGACGTCGGATTTGCCAAGCTTGCGGATATCGGCAAGCTCTCCAGCACGCCACTGGATCTTGTTTTGGAGGGACTCACTGGTCTCGTGCTTGGCCATGGTGATGACGCCGCGGCACACGTCTCCAGTGAGTTTCAACTGGCCGTACATGGAGAGCTGGCCCTTCGGTGATGTTAGTTGAAAATCCCGCAGAAGCTTGTCCGCGACGTGCGGCTCTCTGGTGCCTGCGACGATCAGGTTTTGCTCCCATGTGGGGAGCAGGCTGAGGGATGCTGCGGCCTTGGCGCCCAGGTAGTTCGCGAACGCTGCTCCCAGCTCGCCATGTTGGTAGACATCCCTGAGAGCGACGGTCACCCGGGGCTTCAGGATGATGACGATGTCTTCTGGATGAAGACGCGCCAGTGGCTTTGGTTTCCAAGAGGGTCTGGTCTTAGACTGGGCCCCTCCGTGAAGCGCTGCAGCGCGCGCAGCAGCGCTGTGCCGTGTTGAGCGGCCTGCCGACGTGGCGTCCGCTTTCTTGGAGGCGGCGTCCCGCTTGCGGGAGCGGCGTTCCACTAGTTTGAAGAGCCTGGGGTTCTCGATGGGCGCAGAATCCGGACTCTCAGGCGTTGGAGCTGAAGGAACCTCGGACCAGGCCATGGCGTCCGGGTCGTAGCCGCGTTGTACTTTTTGGGCAGCCATCTTGACACGGGTGGGCGACTCACTCACGGCCGAGCGTCGGCGTGGGCGTTAGGCCTAGCGCCGTCGCCACGAAACGCAAGTGAGGATCGGCCCTAAAATGCGTAAATGTTGCCCCACCTGTGTGTGAGTGGTGTCCACAGGTAGCTGTCGACTTCGCGAACACAGACGCGGCTGTGTTGACGGGGTTCCGGCCGAGGAACCGTGGCTCCAGCCAAAAGTTGGTGGAGATGATGCCTCGAAATTATTCCGGAGCCCTCCACTACGGCACCTAATTCTTCCTTTCTTCTTTCACTCCCTCTCTTATTCCTCCCCTTACGGCGCGGTTCAGGTGTCCAACGATATGAGACAGATACTGCGCCATTTCTTTTCCCCAAAAAAACCAATTATCCTCTGCGAAAAAGGGAAGAAAGAGGGGGGAGGGGGGCGGAGCAAACAGGCAATGAAGATGAACCTACAGACAAAAAAAAACGACAGAGAAAAAGAAAAAGAAAAAAGAGATAAACAGGCACGCACGAAAGAGGCGGTGTGATTCTTACAGAAACCTTACCAGAAAAGCGCGCTCGGAGGAGAACAAACTTATTGACGCGTCGCTGATGCAATCACTCGATTTTTTGTTAATGTAGAAAGCCTCCGGCAAAACTCTGGCTTTTGTGCTAGCGCTCCTGCCCCGAAATCTTTTCTTCTTTGCTTCTTTAAAGCGGGGCTCGCTCTTGCACCTCAGAACATGCGAAACTAAATTCGCGAGATTATCTGGTAGGATCAAGTTTTGAGCTTGCTCCCTTAAACGGTCGTTGAGACAGCGCCCCGTCTGCCCTATATAGCATTTTCCACAGGACAGGGGAATGATGTAGACAACTCCCATGGCACATTTGACGAAGGCTTCTTGATGTTGCTTCCTGCAACCGCGCTCAACTTCCCCGCAGATACGGGGGCATAGTTTGGCCAACTTATTTGGCGCTGAGAAAATAAGACGCACATTGTGCCTACTGGCTCCTTTCTTGAGGTAATGAGAAAATTTATGAATGTAAGGCATCACCTCGGGATTGGCCCTCGCGCGTTCAGTTCCAGCCATCATTCGTCGGGGCCCGAGTTTCTTTAGGAGGGTTTCAGCGACTGCCGTTAGGACCGAATCAGGGAATCCTGCAGCCAATAGCCTGCGAATCTGATTATGGAAGCTACCGTGCATTTTGTGCGAAAACGACTTACGAAGCGTAGGTTCCAAGCAGTGCGAAGCAATGGCTCTATTTATAGTCTTAGAATGGGAGGAATCTTAGGGCAGGAGTGCTTTCTGGGCACGTGGAAAATAGGCCCAGAAGGTGTGTTCCCTCGTTAACCTAAGCTTCAGGTCCAAAAAGCGTACCTCGACATTCTCCTTGAGTTCGTGGGTAAAAGGCAGTTCATTGCCATAGTCATTAAACAACTGTAAGACTTGCCGAACTGAAAGTTCGTAAGCAGAGTCATTAAAACCTTTTAAAAACATCAAAATATCATCAAACTTTTTAGAAACCTTTAAAACCGGGCCTTCAGTAAGAGCTTGATCTAAAAGGCGATCAATATAATCTAGAAAAATGTCACATAAAATGGGCGCCACACAGGACCCTATACAAACGCCGTTGCGTGGCAGACAAGGCTGCTTGTCAAATTGGGTAAAAATGACACTCAAATAAAATTCTAAAAGCTATGAAACATTGTCGAGGGAAACACCTGCTGAGGACTGAAAGGAGAGATCCCCAGATTTTTCAATGGACTCCTTTACAACCACTAAAAGTTCAGTTTGAGGAACAGAATAAAATAAATCCTCAACGTCAACTGAAAACGCGTATCCAGTAATATTTACAACGGAATCAGGCAGCATGTTCCACTCTTCAAAATAACACGAGGAAAAAAGCTGCAATTAAAACAATCATAAGAACGCGGCACAGGAGTGTACATGGAATGGCGACGTCTTGATGTCTCATTAGGGTGTATTGTAAAATAGGGTGATGTGTTGATATTCAAGTGGTCATGAATTAAGAGGCAAAGAAACTTCAGCCTATCTACCTTTGTGCAGTATTCTAGATTTTTAAGGTTCCCTAATTTACATAATTCGGTTGGTGAACCATTTCGGCGATATTTATTGAAGATAAAATTGGAAGCAAGTTTCGGAACTTTCTCAATTTTTATTTTGTTAGCCGCGGCGCACGTATCCCAAACATTTTTTCCATAATCACAGGTTTTACAAGGGTGTTATAAGTGAGTCTTTTTACATCGGGAGTTGCATTGTGGATTTTGCGTCTTGGTGCCCAAATTGCTTTGCGTGCCTTGCAGCATGCAATATTTAAATGTGTATTCCAGTATAGGTCAGAAGTGAAGGTTAAGCCGAGATAGTTATTCTGTTGTACTCTATTAATTGCTTTACCTGCAATGGAGTAAGGGTATATCATTATATTTTGCTTCCTAGTAACAGACATAATTACGGATTTATCAGAGTCAAGAACCATTTGCCACTTAGCGCAACAATTTTCTATTGCATGCAGATTAGCGTTCAGTTCTTCTTGATCAGTTGGGGCCTTAATTGTTTTGTATACCACACAATCATCAGCGAACAGTCTGATTAGAACTGTGATAGCTTTTATGAGGTCATTTACGAAAACGAGAAATCAAAGCCGGCCCAAGACACTTCCCTGTGGAACACCTGAAGCCACCGGAGAAGAAGACGATTGATAACCTTCGAGGTGCACAAACTGTTCACGGGAGGATAGGTAGGAAGAATCAAGTTGGAATCAATTCCGAAAGCTGGCCTCTAATTCGTCTAGCAGCTTTATGTGAGATACAATAAAAAGTCATATAACACCGGCCGGGGGTGCTTTACGGCGAACGGTTGCGTCACAATTGTGAAAAATTCTGGGAACGGCATATCATTTAAAGCTATACATGTCATCAGTTGTAATCCCTGTCGCGAGGTAACTTGCAAATTGACTAAGAGACGTGTCCAGTGTGCAGCAAGAAATCATATGCCACCACCCGGAGCGCTGTATGACGAACTGTTACATCAAAATTTTAACACGATAGCTTTAAGGAGCTCGCGTCGCAGGAAAGCAGTTGTCGGCGTTGTGGGCCGTTGCTGCTGGCGCTGTAACACAAAAGACGAGAACCTCCAAATGAAAGTAATTTGGAAGACATGGGACATCGAACCAGTGTCTATCGGATTGTTAGACGAGCACGCAGACAAGACGCTACGAAGGCTCGCCGGTTCGCACCGTATAAGAAGTGGACCTAGTGAATGCGTTGCGATCTTTGGCTACGAGGTCGTGGATCGAATCCGTGCAATGGCGCGCGCTTTTCGATGGAGGCAGAATGCACAAGCGGCTACCGCACTGCTTAGCAGAAACAACTTGGCGAAAATCTCTCCCCGCGGTGGCGTTTCCGTCAATCGTTGATTTTGCGAGCATGGCGTCCATCCTTTATCCGACCTTTGGCGGGTGGCGGCTCCGTCGACGGTTCACGCCCAGCCAAGCGGTCAGCTGTACGCTGGCCGCTGTGTGTCAGTGGTTATTGCATTCGGCTGCTGAGCCCGAGGACGTGACATTCCCGGCCGCTGCAGCCACGCTTCGATGGTGGCGATATTAAAGACGCCTGTGCACATGAATGGGCAATGTCAGTGTGTGTCAGAATCTCAGGTGGTCTAAATTTGTGCGGTGTTGTCTCCTATATGGGGAGGTTCATTGTCTATTCGCTCTTTCAAACCCACTACATCTTTTCCTTCAAGGCGTTGTGTCAACAGAGATTTCTATGAATACTCCCCTATGAGTACATGCCAGTCAGCGGATAAAGAATCTCAGGGAGCGGAGAATCCGCTACTGGACGAACCAATTCTAGTTGCAGAGGTCAAAGCCGCGCTTTTTGACTTGACAAGAAACACATCCCCTGGCCCAGACAAGATCACCTACGTTGTGCTAAGGAACTTAGACGACGACTCTATAGTTAACCGTACAACATATTTGAACAAAGTGTGGGAATCCGGGGAAGTCCCTAAACACTGGAAACATGCCAACATCATTTTAATCCATAAGAAGGGCAAAACCCCGGGCATAGAAAATCTTAGGCCAATTTCACTGACCTCGTGTCTAGGCAAATTAATGGAGAAGGTAATTCAAACGCGACTAACTCGATTCGCGGAAGAAAACAGCGTCTGACCACACAAGAGGGTAGACATCAGACCGCACCTTAGCGCTCAAGATACAATGCTAAGGCTCAAACATGATATTATAGACAAACCAAAGACCAAAGAGACGAGAGTAATATTTGGCATTGGGCTTAACCAAAGCGTTTGATAATGTCAGCCACTCGGCAACCTCGACGGCCTGTCAGACGTTAGCGTAGGGAAGTGGACCTTCGACTACGTCAAATATTTTCTCAAAGACAGAACTGCGACTCTGCACATGCAGAACCTCAGCTCGGAAGAGCTTAAATTAGGAAACAGGGGCACCCCGCAAGGAGCCATCCTATCCCCCTTCCTATTTAATCTAGTTATGATAGACCTCCCGCGTAAGTTAGGAAGGATCGAAGGACTAAAGACGAGCGTTTACGCTGACAACGTCAACATTTGGCTCCATGAGGGCAGTGATAGGTCTATAGAAGAAAGGCTCCAGCGGGCAGTCGACATCATAGACCTCCATGCCAAAAGTAAAGGGCTGAGCTGCTCTCCGACGAAGTCGGAACTACTAATCATCGGGCCTCGGACGAGGACAACCAACGCATCTCCTCCCAGAATCCCAATATACTTAGACGGGAAAGAAATTCCGCAAGTAGATGGCATCCTAATTCCGGGCATGCTCATAAGCAAAACTGGAAACAACC
Organism: Amblyomma americanum; assembly: GCF_052857255.1. Lineage (NCBI taxonomy): Eukaryota > Metazoa > Arthropoda > Arachnida > Ixodida > Ixodidae > Amblyomma > Amblyomma americanum. The sequence goes on from NC_135501.1 coordinate 75,038,279, forward strand.
CGACGACTATAGCTAAGCTAGACGCGCACGCAAACCAAGTGGTAAGCATTATTAGAAGAATCTCGGCCAGGGGCAGAGGGCTTAACGAGAACAAGGTGAGGCTGCTCCAGGCCTTCATCTTTTATTTTATTTATTTATACAGAATACCCCTAAAGGCCATCGAGAGGGTATTCACAAATATAAAACAACAAAAGCAAAAATAAGACACTTCGCATGACATAAGTAAGCAAAAGAATCAAAAGAATGGTAGCGCTGCAAAGAACGAAGATTACTGCAGTATTAAAATTATACAAACGGAACACTAATGCCATGAATCATTTAATAACATACCCTGCAATAACATACCCTGTAAAGGAAGCCATGAAAAAATAGCAATGTATGCGAAGAGTTAAGCAGTAGTTATTGAAGATATCAGATTAAAATATTTATCAGGATCAGTGGTGGTTGCGATTTGTGAAGGCAGAGTGTTCCAGTCAGATATTGTATGTGGTAAGAATGAATGCGCATAGTTAAATGTTCTGCACGTGAAACGCCTAACTTTAAAGGGATGATCGCGGCGGTCAAAAATCGAAGGAGGCAAAGAAAAAAGTCGTTATGAAGTGATGGATGATGATAAAGTTTATTAAAAAGTGATAATCGTGCAATTTTGCGGCGGAGACATAAATCCTGGAGACCTGCGCGTTTCTTTAAGGCTGTGATGCTGGTGTTACGCGAATAATCGGAGTAAATAAAACGAACGGCGCGGTTCTGCAATGATTCAATGTTATTTATTAGGTAAGATTGGTAAGGGTCCCAAATAGCCGAGGCATATTCGATTTTAGGTCGAATTAGAGTGCTTTAGGCATGGGCACGGAGGTGAGGAGGAGCATGCTTTAGGTTATGTTTTAAGAGACCTAATGACCGATTAGCAGATGCAAGCATAAGGTTAATATGGTGGTTTCATGCTAAGTCTGAATGAAGGTGAAGTCCTAAGTACTTATATGTGGTGACTAGCTCGAGTGAGCTATTAGTTAAGGAGTATGCTGTTTGAATTCGAGACATTCGGTTAGTAAAAGACATCAAATTAGTTTTTGAATGATTAAGTTGCATAAGCCAGGTTGAGCACCATGCTGTTACTGAATCCTGGTCAGATTGAAGGGATTGGCAATCGGTGTTAGAATAAATATTGCGATAAATTACACAATCATCAGCAAAAAGTCTGATACGGGAAGAAATGGAATCCGGTAAATCGTTGATAAATATTAAGAAAAGAAAGGGGCCAAGCACACTTCCTTGTGGGACGCCAGAGTGTACTTGACTGAAAGACGAATTGTGGTTATTGACAGCTGTAAATTGAGACCTGGAAAAGAAAAAAACTTTAACCCATGCAATGACAAGAGGGTGAATATTAAGCAGTGCTAGTTTCATTAATAACCGGTTGTGAGGTACTCTGTCGAAAGCTTTAGAAAAATCAAGAAATATGGAGTCTACTTGAATGCCAGCATCAATCGATGAATGTATGTCTTGAATGAATCCGGCAAGTCGCGTTTCGCATGAGTAGCCTTTACGGAAGCCATGTTGACTTTTAAAGATAATGTTATGTTCTTCAAGATAGTTAATTACCTGCGAGTGAATTACGTGTTCAAGAAGTTTGCAAACAGTGCTAGTTAATGAAATGGGTCGGTAATTTAGTGGTGAGGAACGATCACCAGACTTGAAAATTGGCACAACTTTAGCTAGGCGCCAGTCCAGCGGAATCACGCCTGATGATAGAGATTGTGAAAAAATAGCGGTCAGGATGCGATGAATACCATCAGATGAATTTTTGAGTATTTTGTTATTAAAGCCAAGGTGATCTGATGCTGATGTTGTTTTAAGCTTCCCTAGTAAGGATAAGATACCTGTCTCACTGATACATATTTCGGACATTGACGTATTAGAAGCGCTGATAGAAATAGGAGGTAGAGGGAGATCTTCACGGGTAAAAACGGATGTGAATGCGTTATTGAAAAGTTCGGTGCATTCGGCCACTGGAACACTGCTGCCTTCTGCGTTGGTAAGAGTCAGGATGATTAGCGGGGTTTATTATCTGCCAGAACTTCCGTGGATTGTTTGTTAGCATTGCCGGTAGATCGTGTGGGAAGAAGTGCCTACGTACAGATATCAACTCAGACTGATATTCCTTATCACATAGTTTGTACCGTTGCCAAGATTCGGGGTGTCTGTTCTTGTCGACTTGTCTGTAAAGGCGCTTTTTCTTGTTATTAAGGCGACGTAGATGCCTATTAAACCAAGGCGCTGTGTTAGTGCATGGGATACTGATGACTGGTATGAATCCGTCGATGATAGTAGCAAGTTTCACGCTGAACAAGTTCCAGTTCGTTTCCACGGAGCGTGACGAAAAATCCTGAAGAAAATGATCGGCAAAGACTGACAACTGAGCGTTTATTTCACCGAAGTTTGCTCGGTTGTAGCACCTTATTTGTTTAGTGCGAGTTACCTTTTTATGGGGCACAAAATTCAGGTTACCCGTGATTATGGAATGGCCGGAAAGGCCTTCTAAGAGCGCAATGTTGGAGCAAAGGTAAGGATCACTTGTCAAGATAAGGTCGAGAATATTGGCTGTAGTGGCGGAACGACGCGTAGGTTCAAAAATAAGTTGTTGCAAAGAGAAATCGAGACAGGGCTGGAGGAAAGCCTGAGCTTCAGGATCATTGGCAGGAGCTGTTAATGACGACCAGTTAATAGCCGGAAAGTTAAAGTCACCAAGTAAAAGTAAGCTTGAATTCGGGAAACGACAAGTAAGATCGCTTAGTAAATTAGAAAACTGACTTGCGAATGAAGAATTCATGTCCGGAGGGCGGTAAATGACGCCAATGATGGCGACCGTGGGACCACAACTCAACTGGACCCATACCGATTCTAGGTACGACGTGACCTCGATAGGCACAGCAGAGAGTACTTTATTGACAGCCAGAAGGACACCGCCACCTCTACGGCCCGTGCGGTCACAACGAAATATGTTGAATTCGGAGTCACAGGCGAAAACGACATCATCAGGAACCATGTCATTTAACCAAGTCTCGGTAAGCGCGATGACCGAGGAGCAGCATGAATCAATTAAAGAAGAAAGTGCTACGTTTTTAGAAAGAACACTCCTTATATTAGTGTACAGAAAACTGACATCGTAATTGGAGCAACGCTATGCGTTTGGCCGCACGGGTGGTTTGCCAGCCACTTTACTGGAACTGGAAGGGATCTGTCGGATAGAAGGGATGAGTCGGATCTGCTACTCAACCCCATTCCTTGGCATCAAAAAAGCAGAAAGAAACAAGTTAGACGCAATAATAAGGAAATGCACGAAACGAGCACTGGGACTCCCACTCTTGGCCTCAACCGAGGCACAAGAGGGAACGGGGTTGCATAACACATGAGTGGAGTTAGCGGAAGCAACGAGAACGGCACAACTCGAACGCCCAAGTCCAACCGAGATTCTACAGCAGATTCTAAACTGGGTACGACTACAAGGGAACAGAGGAACCAATTAAACAGCGAGCGCTAGCAGGGCGTACACAGGAAACTTGGAGACCAACTAGCCCGTCAGAAAGTTCTACTGCAGAGGAACCAAATACCAGACGTTCCACATTGAGTCCAAAATCAGGAAAGCAATCACGGTCACACCGATACCTAAGAACATGCACCCACAACACGATCAGGAAAGACGCCAGCACAGAGCCAAACACTTGACAGCAAAGCTAAGCAGAACGCCACCCGAGACGGTTGCCTTCACAGACGCCGCCCTTGGCGGAGACGGAAGCTCCGTCTCAGTGGTAGTCGACGGGTTCGGAACAGAACAGGGCACGATATATACGAGCGGAGTAGAAGCCACAGCAGCGGAGGAAGCGGTGATCTCCCTGGCGTGCGTTAGTACAGACGCGAGGGTGATCATTAGCGACAGCAAATCGGCAGTAAGAAATTTCTGCAAAGGCAAAATATCACACTACGCGTTCAGCATATTATAGAAGGGCAACATGGACAGAGGGATCACCCTAACCTGGGCCCCCGCTCACTCCAATATACCAGGAAACGAAGCCGCCAACGCCCTCGCCCGAGCGATCATAATCCGGGGGGTGGGGGGACGGCGGCATCAACCTAACTTTAAGACTTTAAGGTCGAGAGGCTCACGACCTACCACGAGGTCATACAGCACTACAGGTTAGGACGGCGGAAATATCCACTCCCGGATAGGTCCCTCACGTCCGCAGAGGCAGTCACCCGGCGCCGCCTGCAAGCCAAGAACCACATTTCTCTAAGATGGCGATACCTTACGCAAACGGCAAATCCGCAGGACCAACTCTGCAGATTCTGTAATAACAAAGGAACATATCCTATGGGTGTACAGCGACTCCCCGGGATATAATTTATTCAAGGACGAACAAGCATGGGAGAACGCGTTTCTTAGCGAAGACCCGACGACACAGGCCAACATGGTCCGTCTAGCAGCAGAAGCGGAAAACCGCTTCGTGTACTAACCCCTGCCCCTTAGGGTGACAACGGGCTCCCTGGACGCCTGCGAGCGGCACCGGAGCTCCGGTGTCATCCCCTTACAGACAATAAAAGTTTTCACCATCACTGTGTCAGCAGAGATAGGAAACATTTACTGCGCCATTCATTCAGTAATAATAATGACTGGTTTTGGGGGGAAGGAAATGGCGCAGTATCTGTCTCGTATATCGTTGGACACCTGAACCGCGCCGTAAGGTAAGGGAGAAAGGAGGGAGTGAAAAAAGAAACGAAGAAAGAGGTGCCGTAGTGGAGGGCTCCGGAATAATTTCGACCAACTGGGGATCTCTAACGTGCACTGATATCAAACAGCACACGGGCGCCTTAGCGTTTTGCCTCCATAAAAACGCAGCCGCCGCGGTCGGGTTCGATCCCGGGAACTCCGGATCAGTAGCCGAGCGCTCTAACCACTGAGCCAGTGCCGCTTTTTTTTTCTTTATTACCGACTTGGTAAATACACACAATCACACAAAAGCCAACACTGCTATATAGAAAGAGATAAAAGCACTAGTTTAGTTTTCTCTAGTGCAATGCAATTAAAAATGCCTCATTGAGGACAGCTCGTCCTGGACCGGTAACCAATCGGGAGGTTCATTCTGTGCCTTGAAAACATCCCTGATGTATATCACACTCTCAGCGAAATACTGTCGAGCGGGACGTATAACAACATGTTCGTGTCTTACATCCATTCTTGTTTCCCACACGCTGTGCATGTACAGCAGCATCATCATGTCACACGGCACTCCTTCAGGTGAAGCACATGGCAGAAAACGTATCCCAAAAGGCGTTATCGGCAAATCTTTTTTTTAAAGCTCGCTGAAGAATAAACCACAGGAAAACTGGGTCGTGGCAGTCGGGAAAGATATGTTCAATAGTTTCTGGCTTTTTACAGATAATACAGTTAACGCTCCAAGGCACAAAGAGACCTTTGCTTTGCAGCCATGGCTTCACTATCAGAGTGCCAGTATGCAACTGAAAGAAGAAAGACTTGGCCGAAGCTCTGATTGGCATTTTTTAACCCTTTTAAGGACATCACGTTCAGAAGCCAATTTCTACACAGCACGATACACTGGTACCTGTAGACAAGAACACATCACGTAGGTCCTTATATAGCACCTTCCGCGAGACATTGGCCCAATACTCTCGCAAAAACCTTGCCTGGAGAATACTAAAGGATGCGACAACTTCATGCCAAAACTCTATTTACTGAAAAACAGTTTCCAGCATAACTTGCCGCAGGGCAGTGCGTCACCCGTGAGTGAACCTTGGTGAGCCTCGGTGCTTTCCTCGAACAGACGGGCTTGATGTCCCGTCTGCTCTCGGCCAGTTAGTTACACGCAGTGACCGAACGTTCCGCGAGTTCGGCTTTGGACTATTAATAACTGGACGATCTACTCCAGTTGTAGTGGACATAGTGCTGTGCGCGTGTGTTTTTAAAGCGGAAGCTTTATTGGCCGCAAACTTGCGATTTCGCCATGGCGGTACTCCATCGACGCACGTGACGTCACAACGCGCGTCTCGCCGCGCCATCTGGCAAGACATCACACCACGACGCTCGCTGCCGCCACCGTTTGGTAGGGCGTTCCATCTCGTCCATCTCGTCGGGAATGTTCCATCTCGTCGGGATGTCTTGTATAACCTCGAGAGAGTCCAGCTGCATGTTTCTCGGAATTTCCTGAAGCCGTCCTTGGGCCTTGGCACTTCGTTTGTATCTAGCCACAATCGCTCTGGCCTTAGACAGAGCTGCAAGAACCCCGACACTTTTGGCATCACTGACACACAACTGAAGGGTGTGTCCGAAACACTGCACACCACTTCAGGACGAACGCGCTACTGCAGAAGTAAAGTTCCTTCCATTATCTGTAACGACGAAGATCAGCACAGTATCGTGGGCTGGAAGTTCCCACTCCTCGATGACACCTGCGGTAAATAGCTCCTGGTTTTCTGCAGTGTGAGAGTTTGTCATCTACGTGCACGCCAATGCATGCACGTGTTGCACGAAGTCCCTGTCCATGATGTGACAAGTTACACAAACGTAGCTGTCATTTGCCCGCGATGTACAACCATCAGTTGTGATTGAAAGCGACTCCACTCTGCTTGCAAAAATGTCCCCGAGCTTCTTTTTCACCTTCTCTTTGCTTGATGCGTAGAGGTCCGGAATAATGGCTCTCGCGAACGTTGTCCGAGACGGCACGGCATAATCCGGCATAGCGAACTTCATCATGTCGAGGAAACCCGGTTCTTCGACAATGTTGCAGGGGTGCATACCACGAGCTACGAAGCGAGCTATCATTTTTATCATCTGTTGGGCTAGTGGGGCTGACACCTTCATTTTTGATTTGAAACTGCCGGCTATAGATGGTTGTTGACCACTTGCCTTGCCTGCCCCCTTGAGCTTGGAGGGCCTTTCGCGTGCGTCCCGTTGCTTTTGGTAGTCCTTGTGCAAGTCCGGGTGTCTCCTTAAATGCGTGTCTAGGGTTGTTGTCGTACTTGTCGGGGTCGTCAGGACTGCCTTGCATATAAGGCATAGAGTTTCAGTGCCCGGTGCAATCTTTACAAAAAAGTTCCAAATCGGATTGCTGGCCGCATGCAAGTCCCCCATGGTGCTCTCTGGAGTGGTTCAAGGAGGCTGGGATTGATCAAATGCCGCCGCAGCAGAGACATAGTCGCCCACTAAACGCAATCTACCACACCACCACGCCGACGAGATGAGCTTTTGTACGCCTTTGTTATGACGTTTCTTGGCTTGGTTTGGATTGGGTAAAGTATTACTGAATTTAAAACCGAAACTTCCGAAAATTCTGCCTCCGAGTGTGGCTATTTGTTCGAGCCGAACACTTCCAAATTTTCGAATAACAAAATTCGAATCCAAGCGAATGTCAAATAGTGCCTTATTCGTTCTACTATTCGAAGATATCGAATATTCGCACAAGCCTAATAATGGGTTTTCGAAGAAAGAAAATGTCACAGCAACTGTCATAGTTCTAGGAGCAATCTCAACCGTGCCATTAGGGAGGAAGGTCGTAGTGAAAGAACAAAGAGAAAGAGGTGTCATAGCGGTGTGCTCCAGAATAATTTTGACCACCTGGGAATCATTAATGTGCACTGACATGACACAGTGCACGGGTGCCTTTGCGTTTTCTCTCAGTCTAAACAATGCCACCACGACTTACATAAGTACAGCCTGCAGAATAAATGATGCAGCGCACCACAGAAACGCCTTTCCTGCTTAAACACTAGTGCAACTCAAGTGTTCTTCCCGGAGGCATCGCAGAAACTGGTGATCTTGCACCAGGTGAAAAGAAACAGAGCAGAGCCAGATGGCTTGTTTTGAAAGCACATATATTGGGGTCCACCCCTGGAGCTGAGCTACCCATGTCAGGACGTGTCTTCCCTTTTTTGACTGCAGTGAAAGAGGTGAGAAGAGAGAAAATGCACAGCCCAGCTGCTGCTTCCTTGAAGTGGTGGCAGAAAGAGAGAAAGTTCAGCGCACAGTCTGGACTATGTCATCAATCTTGAGAATCTTGAGCACGATCAACGTCCGCGTATCGTGGTAATGTTAAAAGTCAGCTTAGTGCGAACCAGAAGAGCGGGGGGAAGACTAGTTGGTATGACTTTCTATAAACTTAAGGATTTTGAAACTTATTGGACCTGATGGTAGCCATGGTGACATACGCAATGTGCGTGCACCAGCGAAGATGTTCTTTCATTCGGTGCCTGCTCATAGAACCGATCGGCGAGGCAAGCGACACGGGCAGAAAACGCCGCACGACGGTGCAGCTCGCCGCACGCCGCCGTCGTTTGTGCGGCCTTGCGAAAGCTTCACGCCCGGTGAATAGACGGCTGGAAAAACTGCGCTTGTGTACCTTATCCGTATCGAAAAAAGCGAAACAAGCGGCTACATATCACTTCTTCACGATTTCTTACTAATCAGTGAGGAACTTTTCCCATATTCTTTAATTTCGGACGAAGGTGGACCACCGGCCCCTTTTGTGACGAGGCCTGGCGATTACGCAGGATTCGTGTGCGCCATTTCGGCGATTGCAGAAGGCGAATTCGCAAGTTTTAGCGCCGGCTGTTGAGAATAGTTTTGGCTAGTGCCCTCAAATCGACGACTGCCTACATCGCAGGACGCGAGTGCAATTTGGGGAAGTGCAGATATATGTGACCCGGTATGAATGCCATGTGCTGAAGGCAGCCGGCAGGAGCCCTCAGCGTCGACAGTGCACACGAAATCTTGTTGTTTTCATTAACTGAAATAACGTCCGAACGTATGTTTAGCTAAAGCGATCTAAAATTAAATTTTGCAGACATAAGAGGAAGCAGATACAATTAACGGGACGCGCCGGTATCCTACGCAAAGCGTTTCCCAAGCAGGCGATATAGCATCCTCGGCGCTTATTGCAGTGTTATCATAGTGTGTAAATGAGTAAAAGTGCAATTTGTGAGTAACAGTACGTAATATGTAAGATAAGGAGAACCCACCTTGCGTTTTATGCCGCGCAAACGAGCAGTGCTGTTTGCGCAGAGCCATGTACACAACCTCAGCGCGGGGCTGCAGTTGTAATTGTCGCACTCCTGAGCCACAATGCGCACGCATAGCGAAATACTAAATGATGTAATATTATTTTCAAGCACTCATTTAGATGGCGGCGATTATTCATCGATGCGGCCAGTGCAAGGATTCGAGTCGCGTAGGGTTTTGCAAGTGGCTTGGTTCCTGCAAAAGGGTTCTACGAGTCGAAGGGAATGTATGTTGTACTTACAAACGCACACACATAGCGTGGAAGTCGTCGCACTCGGCACTTTCCTCTGCTCCTTTCGTGTCGCAAGCTTAATCTAGTGTCGCCCTTTGATTATTTGAGTTTAATTATACAGCCGATGAATCGCGGACAAGAGCTTGCTAGCCAGCTGCAAAGCGCCGCGGCTTTCACGGCGCACATCGGGGAAGGCATGCGCGGCATGCGCTATTTTTCACATACGGCAGCACTTTACTGCTCAAGAGAGACCACACTGATAACATACGAACAAAACAGCATGCTTCTAAGCGGGAGTTCACCGATTTCTATGTCCTGAACAATCGAAAAACGGGCGCCACGAGCAAGTCCGCTTTCCCAAGGATCACTCCGCTCACGTACTAAGTTGAAGGCTTCCGAAAAAAGAACAGGAAAATGCATTTTATTTCGCTAAGCTAAAAGGAAAAAACTTTTCGAGCGACCGCTCTCTACGGTGTGCATGCAAGCATCTCAACAGCTCGCAGCAGACGACGCGAGGAGTGTTTGCCCTTGTGACGTCAGCGATCAGAGGTTGCCAGACCAGCAAAAGTTCACAGAAGAGAAGGAAAAAATCGTTTCAAAAGTATTTACCGCACAGAATCAACTGAATTTCTGGGAATAGTAATATAACCTGCCTGGAATTAAAGGCGATAAGTAGGTTATGAGTGTAAAAAGGCTCTAATGGCTCCTTTAAGAGGGCTCACTAGCTACGAGGCAACTCAGATTTAAACTTTTTCTTCGATCCATGACAGCGCTCAACTACCAAAAAAAGGAGGGAAATTCTATTTCCCCCCCAGGTCTGTAAATTCTACCGCGACACCTCCTTGATCGCGACACGAAAGTAATAGTTCTTCCGCAAACAAAAAGTAGGGCGATAACTTTCTGTGTATATCCTGCCAAAGCTGGGAGACTGAAAGACAAAAGAATAACCCGGCTCAAGGGGTGGTGGTGACAGATTAGACCTTTTTCTAGTATCCCACCACTCAGCTGCCACAAGGAAAACAACGTTTTCCGGTTTGGGTCCCCCCTAAGCGTCCTCGCATATTTTCTGCGAAAATACATTATCAATGGCAGGGTGCGGTATACAGCCTGTAGTTAGAAGCAGTGCTGGTTTCGCCTAGCCCGAACAGATAGGTGTGAGTCATCTTCTGACACACATTGGGAACACCTCCCCTTTGCAACTTCGGCCACCTATTCCGTATTCTGCGTATTCCTCCCTCGCCACTCGCGATACAAGCCAGGTGACCGTGTGCGAGTGTCGACGCTGTTGGGATTCAGGTAGCAGCATCTCACCGCTGCCAGCAGTTGTTGCGATTCTGGTAGCTGGGCCGGAGAAGAGACGAGGACAATCGGAGGAAGAAAACTTCGAAAACTTTATACAAGGACTATTTACATAACGTACAAGTACGGGCAACTGAGAGTTCTTCTCAGTAAAGTGAGCTTCTTAGCAGTCGGGGGTCTCTCCCAGCAAAAGGAATCCCTCAAGAGGGGGGCTCTCTTCTGGTACCAAACCAGCAGCTCCTTAAATACTCTTCGTATTCCCCAGATCCCTGGCTGGGGAATATATCCCTGGCTGGGGAATATATTTCGAAGAATGATGTCCAATCACATGATGGCACTGATGGTACCACCCACGGCAGGGCGGTCCTGATGTTCTCTCGCAGCTCGGTCGAGAGAAAGGGAACAGAACCCGGTCACGTTGTCGTCCACGCGGCCTCCAGGTGAGCGCGCACTTGGGTCCGAACTGCGCCCATGTGGATCCGGAAGGCGCCTGCGTGACACAGGAATGCAGGCTGTCTCCCAGCAGGGGTTGAAAGATCTTGTACTGATGACCGGACGCGCAACCTCTGTCGACGGTGCGGCACCCGGGCAATTGTTCAACCCCAGCGTGACTGAAGAGGGCAACACTGATCTTGTACTTTGTCGTCTGAGGACCGGAATGAATACGTGGGGACGCTATGGTCGTCGCTGCTTCCATGTCTCCCCCAGAGGGCTCACCCACCCTCGCGGTGGTCCTCAGGGAATCCTCCCCATGTCGAAATTCGCCGAACTCATTAGAAGGAAGAAACCGCGAGCACAATAACGCCGATTGGACGATGCGACCTCAGTGAAAAAGCTTTTTGTGCTCTCATTGTTTGCGCTTACCAGTATTTATTTTGTATTGTCTTTGCCGTTGTTGACCGTACTTTTTGTTTAAGCATCCGGCTGATGCTTATTTGACAAGTAATGCCGCGAAACTATTGTACTACTTGTTTGTTCGAGTTCAAAACCGTTGGCGCGCGGGAATATACTGTTTTGCGAGATGCGATCAGCGTTATCTCGAAGGATTGCAGCCAGGCGCACCTAGCTCGACATAATTCTGGGTGGTTGCAGTCGTTTTTAGCGCCATATCTGGAAGTTTCCTCTTCGATGACCACCGAGCACGCTTCTTGCTATCGGCGTCGCTGAATTCTTCAGTTTATTTGTGGGCGATAGTCACTTCAATAACTAAATTACTGCTGAAATACTTCGTTTCCTGTCCACTGCTCATAATTTCACAACGAAACAAATTAAACTTGGGTAAAAGGGTGAGATCTGTGGTTTGCAAAAGCACTGAGATTGTCCTGTTGCTGTTCGTGGTGACTTTGAACGCAAGTTTCGTCATTGCACAAGCGACTTCCAACTATTGTGGACAAATTTGCTATTAGTGTTTTTTTAGAACTAATAAAAACTGGAGCTTAATACAAGAAAAGATGGGCGCTGCAACCACGCCAACAGCGTACGCTCTTTCTGAACACAAAAACTGCAGCCCACCTGAATTGTCATGACGTCACGGGTTTAAAAGCGAAAATTCCAAACCTACAATGGTTTCCGGGAAAGTCTCACTATGCGCCCTGCTCTTTTATGGTTTCTATATATTTTATATACTATATACTTTTATGTATTATATATTTTATATTTGTATTTATATAGCGTCCCTTCCGAGCGTTTTTTATTGAAATGTGCGACTTTAGGAAGCGTAGTGCAGGAGGTGCGACTAGGTGTGGCGCATACCGAGGCGTACACCTAATCGGGAAAATGAAGACGGTTGAGGAATTCTTGACACATGCGAGACCGGTTCGAAAGCAAAACTTGATGATTTCGCCAGCCAGGCCATGAACGTTAGACATCACGTTATGTACACCACAGAGATGTCTATTCTGGAGTAGGGGGCTCGGTAATCCGCGAGCTCCTTTCTGCAGACAAGGTGCACCCACGCTTACCCGCGGACAGCACCCGCACTGAAAATGCGAACATTCCGGAAGAGATATACGTCGTCGGGGGGAAAATTGGGGGAAAAGAGCGACCCTAGACCAAAGATTCGTTAGAGAACCGATGTTTCGATGCCGATCCGACGCATTCTGGTTTCACTAGCTTGGAGCCAACGGCGAACGTTGGCTTTGAGCGGTTCTCATGGCGTCGCAGTTGCAGTGCAGCAGAGGCTGAGCAGGAAAAGGAAGGAACGGTCCTTTCTCACCTTGATGTGGGCCGTTGTAAAGCCACAAATAGTTCTCCGCGTGTATAGCGTGAAATCACAGGTGATTGGCAAGTGCCTCAGTAAAAGGAGGTCAATCGCTAGGTCATGACAGTCAGTCCACGCCATTAGCCCGATTCACATGAACCCGATAGCGTAGGGTCAATTAGGGGGACGGGTTGAGCCTGGTCAATCCAACTCAACCAGTGCGTGCTTACAGGAACACGAATTTAGCGATTCGAGACAGGTTCAACTGTAGCGACACCAAGCGTGGAGCAAGCAGCATAGCCTCCAATATTGAGGCGGGCCATCGCTGTATCGGAGGCGCGACGGCGCACGTCAAAAACAAGTTCACATTTATCCTCTCCCCTCTCAATAACCCTGCTTTTGGACTCAACAGCGGTTACAAGCACTTCGGGTCAGGGTCGAGTTGAGTCGCCTACCGCTGCGGCGTTGTTTACTGGACGCGACCCGTCGACTCCGGACTCGGCGCGCGTTTACATGAACCTAGTAGCGGATTTCGGCCCGTTAACTCAACAACCAGGCGTGTTGGGTTCATGTAAGCGCCGCTATTTGCTCTAGGGCCTCCTATGAGGAATATTTGCAGCTGCATTCTTTACTTGTATCGACACCTGGGTTACTGCGCGCCTGCGCTGGGCAAGGAACAATTCTTTTCTCCCACACTGTCCTGAACAGGGAGCCTCCTTCCTGTGCATTGGCACTAACAATGCCTTATTGTTTAGCTCCCGGGAGGGGAAAGGGGGCGCTTTTGGCTGTGGCCTTGCATCCCACTTCCTTTCCGCACCAAGAGCTCCAGTAGAAAAGAAAAGCAGGGATCCTTTCCGAATTCAGCCCAAGCAAGAAAAAAGGAAAGAAAGAGCTGTAGTCCTTCCAAGTTATGAGTAAGATCCTGTGCGCACGAACACAGGCAACCAAGAGGTTGGTGGTAAAGTGTAGTAGCAACGAAGTATTGACACCAAATGGAGCCACGTCGCGTTAGTTAAATTTGGCGCGAATTTCAAATACCCGCTGGAAAGGCATACACAAATTTCAGAGCCTGTAAAACGCAAACACTAAGCTCGATATGGATGAAAATTGCGGCTTGATAATGAAGAAACAGAAAGGGAGGAAATGTTGCAGAGGTAATTCTCATATTTGGCTTAGTTTTTTCACGACATCACATGAACGACCGACCCGTCTAAAAGTGCAGTTTTTCTGGAATTTACCTCTGATTTGTAAAAATATGATGCTTAAAAAATATCAGTGGCAACATTCCCTCCATTCACTGCAGAATAAAACGCTGCCACAGACCTCATGGAATTCCAGATATTTTTAGACACGCTACAGCTTCTGAAAGTTCCCATGTATTTCCTATGGGCACTGTCACTGGTGAACGCTCTTAAGAACGCACCCGGTTTTCCCTTTCACAGCCCCCTCTTTTCCATGGCCAATGGTGCTGAGCGATTCTCATGACCCTGCTAGTGGGACGAAGCAGAGAGTGGTAGATAAAGGGGATAATCTCATTGGCTATGGTCCGGGATAGCACCCCTTTCAGCCTTGTGGTGCCACTCCCTGCATTGTCCCCCTAGCAGGGTCATGCGAATCAGCCGAAGCCACTGGCAGGTAGTAGGTCCTTTGATGCGGGAAAGCCGCTTCGATTTTTTGTTGTGTCCCACTGCAAGGCGGGCTATTCCTGGAAAGTGGTCAGTCAGGGGAAAGATATGGGGATGACTCATGTGTGCCAATAATGCCTCCATGCAGCTTACCATCCCTTCTGAGGGAACGTTTTTCCGAGGCACCCTAAATATGCAGCTTTGTAAAGCTCAGGTTAGTCTTTTGTCCTTTATCTGTATGTCCTTTCGACCAAAGTCGGTCACGTGTACCCATGGTATATTAGTGGCGAAAGGTGCCATTTCTCGCGACGAGACACCATTTCCTGCCCGCACTGCACACGTTCGCTTCGTGCCTCGTGATCTACACCCGTCTTCAAGCATTGGCCGTGCAAGAATCGATCTCCGCGCAAGCGATGCCTTCAACCAACTTGTGCCTGTTCGCTCTATTCTGCTCGCCTTCTTTGTGTTTATGGGGTCTTCTCTGTGAAGAACTTTGGTCACCGTTGCCACCGAGTGAAGTTCCTCGGCATGTCGCAAACGCCCTGCGCCTCTGCAAGTATAGGCCTTTTTCCGACCGTGCTATGGAAGAATATTTTTCGGCATCTGGACGGAGGCTCCCTGGCCGCAGTCGCTGAAGCCGCGGAGCCTGAAGAAGATTGCCCTCCAAGCAGACCTTGTCCGCAATCTGACTTTCTCTCCCCACACTGACGAAGTCACCCTGCAAAGATTTCTTCGAGCAAAGCGCTCGCACCGCGTTCGTCAGCTGCGCTTTACCGACTGCCTGGTCCTACCGTCCAAAATCTTGCTCGGCTTCGCAGAGACTAGTGAGTACCTGCAGGAACTTTACTGTGTCAACTGCGTCATTGAGCCATGCGAACTGTTTGAGCTCGTGACAATGAAGCTTAAAAGGTTCCGGCAGCTAGAGTGGTCTATACACGAGGCCCATTTCTATGCCTCGCCGATTGGGGAATATATTGCAGAGATCGCTACCTGCCAACGGTCTCTGGAGCTGAAGATAAATGCCATGTATGTCGACCTTGTCGCTACGACAGCGCACGCCTACCTCTTAGAGCTCATCCTGGAACGCTGTCCCAAGCTTCAACACCTGCACGTGCACGCAGACCGCAAAGAAACCGAAGACGAGCACAGCAACGCAGTATGCAAGGAGCTCATGCGACACCGGCCAGCTGGCCTGACCACCTTCACCTACACCTGCGAGTGGGTTCCGGCGCCCGGACCGCCAGCACCGCCGGTGACCCCCGGCCGGTGGAAGCCACGTCCCATCTTCCGAGCGGAGGGTATAATATGGGGCAACATCTGCTACAAACTAAAGTTGCAGTCTTGCAGTTTTGTCTCCTTCGACGACGTACTGCAGCAGAAGGTCTCGCTCCGTGGTGTTCAGCAAGCCATTGTAGTCGTCGAAGCTGACTCGCAGGCGCCGTCGCGTCTCCACGGAGCCATATCGAGGCCCGAGTACTGGAAAGACGTCCGATCTCTCTCGCTAGTCTTGCAGCACCCAAATGGTCTGCTGTTCCCCCGAGGTACGGTCGCCCTTCAGTGCTACAGGTACCCCATGCATCTGTTCTTTAAGATGTGCGCCTCTAACATCACCGAACTCAACCTGACGTCGTTTCATTTCAACTCCGATGTCGACGGTTCCTTCATCGTGGGCTCGGCGCTGCCTAAGCTTTGAGCGCTGGCACTCGCCCGTGCGGCGTGGCCAACATCGAGGCGCTCAAGTTCCTGGCTCGAGGATGCGAGGACCTGGAGGAGCCAGACATCCGGTCGGAGCGCGACTCTAATGGCGAGTGTCCGTGTGAATCCTGCGAGACGCCGCTTTCTTTCTTTCCCGTCCACTTTTTTAGGCTACACAGAAGAACCAAGCTCCGACGGCTCGTCTTAGGCGAAACGATGAAGCTATCGTCGCTCACTATTTTGCAAGAGTGTCGAGTCGTCGAACTTCGACTGAGCCTAGACAGCTTCCCCGCGGAGATGTCAGAAGCACCCGTTTTCTACGGCACTCTGCGCCACCTCCTGCGCTGCAACACAAGGCTCCGCTCGCTCACGCTGGAGGCCCGCACTGTGCCGCTCGATCACATATTCCTCGCTTCTGCACTCGCGGATCTTACCACGCTGCGTAAGCTCTGCGTTCTCTCGGGCGCGACGGCCACAGTGGACGTGGCTGTGTCCTTCGTGAAGAAGATGGAGGCCATGCTTCCGCTGCTGGAGATGCTTCACCTTCACTACATGACTGCCCGGCCGGCGATGCGGGCGGTCACCTGGATCCGGCATCGGGACTGCGTCTGGGGCTGGCTCGGAAACGGGGAACAGGAGCCGTCCGCAGGCGTCTTCCTGCAATATCGACCCTGCATTGGCTGCTCACAGCGTACGTTCATCGGCCTGGCGAAGCCTCACAACCGCGACTGATACCCTGTGAAGACCAGTGAAGCTCTACAGTCACGCCGCGTTGCATCTCGGGCGTACCTGATCGCTGAAATAAATGTGATTCATGCTTCAAAGTTATTGTTGCTCTAGCATTTGTGTTCATGTATTGCATGCATATTCTCAGTTGTGCGAGGAACGCTGCATGGCCCGTGCTTTTTTCTATAATTAATATATTGAATCATGCGTATGATATAGACGAAAAGTTAAGCGTTCGGGCCATTAACCTTTTAACCGGAGTCTTTGGTTAAAATGTTATATGAATACTCTAGCCCTTCTCAGCGATATTCTGGAGCAGTTTGCTAGATCACAGCTCACTAATGCGCGCAGCTTGAGGAAGAGAGATACAAATTGTGACGCTGCTAGTGTGAACCGGTTAAGAGGGTTCACATTTGACAGTGTCCCTAAGAAATACATGGGAAATTTCATACGCTGTAGCGTGTCTGAAATTCGTTCGATTTTCATGAAGTTTGTGGCAGTGTTTTCTTCCTCAGTGAGTGGAGAAAATGTTGCGGGCGGACATTACTTTTTAAGTTTCATTTTTTTTAAGTCAGAGTTAAATATCGAGAAAAATCGCATGTTTAGATATGTAGGTCTTTCATGTCTTGTCGTGAAAAAACTAAGCCAAATATCAGAACTTCGTCCGCAACATTTTCTCCCTTTTTCTTTCTTGATTAACAAGGCTCACATTTCAACCATATCGACCTCAGTGTTTCCGTTTTACAGGCTGTGAGAGTTGTCGATGTATTTTCTGCGGGGATTTGAAAGTCTTGCCAAATTTTACTAGCGCGACGTGGCTCCATCTGACGTCAGAATATCTCGTCGCTACTACACTCTACCACCAACCTCTTGGTTGTCTGTGTTCGTGCGCGCAGGATCTTACTCAGAACTTGGAAGAATTCGGAAAGGATTCCTGCTTTTCTTTTTTGCTGGAGCTCTTGGCGCGGAAAGGAAGTGGGATGCAAGGCCACACCCAAAAGCTCCCCTCTTTCCCCTCCCGGGAGCCAAACAATAGGGCATTGTCAGTGCCAAAGCACAGGAAGGAGGTTCCCTATTAAGGACAGTGTGGGAGAACAGAATTGTTCCTTGCCCAGCGCAGGGGCGCAGTAACCCAGGTGTCGATAGAAGTCCAGAATGCAGCTGCAAATATTCCTCACAGAAGGCCCTCGAGCCAATAGCGGCGCTTACATGAACCCAACACGCCTGGTTGTTGAGTTATCGGGCCGAAAACCGGTACTTGGTTCATGTAAACGCGCACTGGTTGAGTTGGATTGACTATGCTCAACCCGGCCCCCGAATCGACCCGACGCTATCGGGTTCATGCAAACAGGGCTAAATGCGTAGACTGATTTTCATGACGTAGAGATTAACTTTCTTTTACTGAGGCACTAGCCAATAAACTGCGATTTCACGCTATACTCGCGGACAACTACCTGTGGCAGTGTAACAGCTCACGTCAAGGGAAGAAAGGACCGTCTGCTTCCTTTCGCTGCACTACAACTGCGATGTGATCAGAACCGGCGGAAGCCAACGTACGCCTCTAGCTCCAAGCTAGTGAAACCAGAATGTGTCGGATCAGCATCGAAACTATGGTTCTGGTAACGTATCTTCGGTCGAGTGTCGCTCTTTTTCCCCAATTCTCCTCCTGACCAGGCATATCTCTGGCAGACTGTTCGCGTTATCAGTGCAGGTGCTGTCTATTGTACGCGGGTAAGCGTGGGTGCACCTTGTCTGCAGAAAGGAGCTCGCGGATTTCCGAGCCCCCTACTCAAGAATAGACATCTCCGTGATGTAAATAACGTGATATCAAACGTTCATGGCCTGTGCGGAAAAATCACGCAGTTCTGCTTCTTAACTGGTTTCGCATGTATCGAGCATTCCCCAACCGTATTTATATTCCCAATTAGATACGCCTCGGCATGCGCCACACCTAGTCGCACCTCCTGCACTACGCTTCCAAAAGTCGCATATTTCAATCAGAAAAACGCTCGGAAGGGGCGCTATATGAGTACACATATAAAATGTATATTATATAAAAGGTAAAAAACAGGGATCATAAAGAGATTTTCCCGGAAAACACAGTAGGTGTGAAATTTCTGCTGTCAAGCCCTTAAGGTCATGACAATTCAGGCGCGCTACTGTTTTTGTGCACAGAAAGAGCACACGCGGTTAGCCCGGCTCAGGGTGTAAGAGTATTCTTGCAACGTGGCCTGGCTGCAGCGCCCATCTTTTCTTCTATTATATAGCAATTTTTGTTTTGTTTTTATTAAGTAAACCACTAATAGAAACTTTGCCCAGAGCAGTTCTAGGTTGCTTGTGCAATGACGAAATTTGCGTTCAAAGTCACCACGAATAGCAACAGGACGATCTCAGTGCTTTCGGAAACCACACATCTCACTTTTTTACCCAAGTTTGATTTGTTCCGTTGTGAAATTATAAGCAGAGAAGGAGACGTGAAATTAAGTATTTCAGCAGAGATTTCGTTACTGAATTTACTATCACCCATAAATACAATGAAGAATTCGGCGACGCCGATAGCAACAAACGCGATCGGTGGTCATCGAAGAGGAACCTTCAACATAAGGCGCTAAAAACAACTACAACAACCCAGAATAATGTCGAAGTAGTTGCGCCTGGCTAGATAAGGTCTGCAACAGCAAAGAAAATGCAAAATGAACACTGGCAGCGCAAACAATGAGAAGGCAGAAAGCTTTTCACTGAGGCCGCTTCGTTGATTCAGCGTCCACACTCGTACATGGTCAGCAGGCTTTTATTGCGTGTGGCGACGCAGGAATACGCGGAATACGGAATAGCCGGAAAACGTACTTTTCCTTTTGGCAGCTGAGTGGTGGTTTACTAGAAAAAAGTCTATTCTGTCACCACCACCCCTTGATCCGGGTTACTCTTTTGTCTTTCAGTCTCCCAGCTTTGGCAGGATATACACAGAAAGTTATCTGCCCTACTTTTTGTTTGCGGAAGAACTATTACTTTCGTGTCGCGATCAAGGAGGTGTCGTGGTAGAATTTACAAACCTGGAGGGGAAATAGAAGTTCCCTCCTATTCGTGGTACTTGAGTGCTGCCATCTATCGACAGATAAAGTTCAAATCTGAGTTGTCTCGTAGCTGGTGAGCCCTCTTAAGATATACAAACTGGCGAGTTTTTCTCCTTAACACCCACATGCACCATATAAGCCTGGGCTCTTTCTCGTTCTACCCTGAGCAAGCCTTTTCGTGTGTACGAACAGACATGGCTAGTTCGCATGCAGCTAAGGAAGCTCTTAAGCCTATTCTTGGAATAGTGTTGTGTCTATCTTGTGAGAGTGCGGTCTTCTAAAGCAGCTATTCTTCAGATGCACAGGCGACGACCAGAAGACACTCAGGTGGGTACGTGGTGATGACGCAAAACTCAACAGTTCTAGCGATCGTAGTCACTACCAATGGCAAAAGAAAAATTATCCAGTATTATCGATAGTACAGGATCACGCAACACACAGCTCTTAATCACTGCAGCATAAACTTGGCGGGTACTTTTGGATCTAGAGCACGCGCTATGCATGTGGCAGTACCGACTACGGGGCTGTCGGTTCACATAGTCGACGCGTCACTGAGCGCGGCAAACACACCCTCCGCAGGGTCACTGGATAAAGTATTCTGGCTGTGCTGGCCACAGCGACCGGCGCCGTTCATGTATTCCAAGCGACCGAGGACGCACCGTTGGGCATCTGCTTCTGAGCCGAAATCGGATGGAATTATTGCTCGAGTGGATTGTGCTCTTGGTATTCAAGTGCTGCTCACAAGACAGTACATGCTACCGTTTATGCCAAGTAAGCTTGTGTACCGAGCACTCAGGATGAGGACATATGCGGTGTAGATTACAGCCAACGTTGTGAATGCCAGCACTTTTGTCACAGGAAAGTTTTGGTGATGATTGTGATTTTTTTGTGGCCCAAGAGCATCTGACGCTAAACAACACCATTGCACAAGGTATTTTTTTCTAAAGGTGGGGTCAAAGACCCCTTTCCCAAGGAATCACCTCAAAGAAGGTGAGCACCAGACCAGGGGAAAGCTTGTACCCACTAAATCATCGGTGGGCACTCGCGGCATTGGGGATCGAGACCCGCACCTCCCGCATGCGAGGCAGGGGCTCAAAACACTAGGCCACCGCTGCGGTACAAAATATTGGTGATCATGTTAATGACAGCACCGTGGAAATCATATTGCTAGCTTGGGTTCTCGTGCAGCTTCATTAGAGCTCGTGTAAAACTGCTTTCTTTAATGTTTCGGGGCTCATTGAGCGCTTTTCTCCTCACTGTTTGTTAGTTCTGGCACCTGTGACCCAATAAAACGTCACGTGACGTAATCAGACGCGGACTCACTACGATGCACGCTTTGTTGACAGACGCAGTGAGAGCATCCATATAACGTCACACGGCGTGCATATCGCAGTCTTGATTCGCTTGGCGCGTGCTCCGTTATGGCTTTAAAATATCCAGTGCGATAACGGGGAAAAACGAAGCTTGTTTAAAAGCATCCAACACAGAGGTTATTTAAACAGGTAGTGATAATGAGCCTGAATATTAAAGGCAGCAAACTATTCCTCCCTTCCAGAGAGCACTGCTCTCGTATACAAAAACAGTGACGAGCAACAGCAACAAGACCAAAAGCCGCCTAAGATTCGCCCCTCGAAAAACCTCCGGAAAAAATGTGGTAGGGGTTTAACGTAGTTAAACCGAGTAGCCGTGAAACAGCTTGTGTTCATTCTTCGATTGAAGGGGACACTTAAGCTCCACCTTAACGGTATGACGTATGACGCGATAGCTTTAGAAGGTTAATGCCTATAAATGCAAAACTCGTAATTCACTACTTAACATTCATAGACGGCGCGGCGGTTAAGCGAAGCGCCACTGCACTGACAAGTGGCTGTTTCTTGAACGTGGGACCCGTGTTTCTCTTCCCGAGCGATCTCTTGCGACCAATCATTAATTTGACTGCTACCTGCCTCCTATTGGCTGCAGCTTGCGCGACGCTCCTCCGAACTGCCCCCGGAAGCTCGGGTCAGATCGGTGCACAAGACAAGATTCTTGCTCGGGGTTGGTACATCTGGAATAGTGCTTTCGCACCTGAAGGGCCTAAAATAAATTTGCAGTATGCCTGAGACATTACAGCGCGCCGCTTCACTACTATTGTCCAGGAGGAATTTTTTTTATTGCGCTTTGTAGAAACAGAGTCAAAATTTGAATTTCAGCGTCTTCGCGCATTTCCCTCTACTCTAGTCACAGTTTACATGCTGGAAGGTCGGCACACTTCCGCCGGGCCCACCTCCGGGGGAGAGCTTCCTGACCCGCCGGAGCTACGCGGCTTATTGGCCGCGGCCACGGTAGCTGCTTGACGTCTGAAATAATCTAACCGATAGCAATCTCTCAACATATATACGTAGATGCGAGCGACGGAGGAGGGTGCGAGCATGAAAAAGTCGCCGGGAAGGGCTCGCCAACTTTCTCTCGTGATTGTGGATCCTCTGCTGCTTGCAGAAGTGTGTTATTTTGCTCAGGTGCTCATGACAACGCAACGCAGTGATTGAGAGAGTTCATGTCCTTTCCTCGGAAGGTGTTTCAGAGCCCATTTAAAGCTACGATGAGGAGTGATTTAAGGTCTCTTCGATTTGGCTGTACCAATTCAAGGAGTGCAGCACATTCGCCTTCGTTTTGCCAGTTCAGCGAGTGCCTGCTGCACTTCCGTCATCGTTCTGCATAAGTTGCAGCCTATAGTGTAGCACCAGATCATGGCTGGCTTGCACTCTCGGAATTGGAAGTGCAGCTGTAGTGCATCCATATGGCGGTGCCCGTGTAGGTCAGCGAAGATTTGACCTTTGACTGTAGTTTAAATGAAATGATGATGTCGAGTGTTTATCTACGGCCAATAAATAATTTTTTTATAGAATTTCTGTGTCGTGCTGTTTCCGTTTCGGTTTGAACAGCCGAACGATGGCTATGACGCCAAGGAGCGGTTTATTTAACCGGAGACATGAAGAAACTGCCATATAATAGCTGCTTTACATTCCTTATCATTTCTGGCTCTCCGGGAAGGCTACCTTCAGCATTGTAGTAATTTAAAACGATGAAGCAGCGGCTATATAGACGTTTTTTCATGTCTGACATGATAGAACCACTCTATGACATCACTGTCGTCGTTCGGTTATTGAAACCGAAACAGCATGACACGAAAAATACGATTACAAATGATGTAGTGGTTGTAGGTGAATATCACGTGGTGATTCGTGCTTAATAATGTCTTGCGCATAATTGTAGAGAAGAAAATATGCCACCAAAATTAGGTTTCTATACTCCTTTAAACCGAACGGGCTAGTCGAGCCCGATTAACAGCATTTCAGTGCATGTTTGTAAATAACACATGCAACGACTTTTTTTTCAGTAAAACGACGATTTCATGGGCCTGGCTAATGGCAACACTTATTGCGATTTGCTGCTCCGAAATTCTTCACGTTGTTCGATATTTTGGCGGCCATTGATGTCGACAGCACGCAGCTGAGCGTAATTTGGTGGCGACGCGAAGGCCTCCACTCGACTATTCCGTTTGGTAGCAGCCAGTGGCAAGCTGCACTTGAACTCGTGCTGCACGCTCGCGGCACCGCCACGGAACGTGACGCAACTAGTGCAGCCAAATCGAAAAGACCTTTAGGAGGACGTGCGGGAGAGACTAAAATTATCAAGGGAGGCGCCGCGCGGTAACTGCTTTCTCTGGTAAGGTTAACCGCAACTGGGTTTCGTATAGGTAACGGGAACGAAGAATAGAAGATCGGGCTGGAGAAAGGGGCAAGGTACAGCCTGAGGGTAAAAGCATATACACAAGGGCGGGCCACAGGAACAAGACGTCAGCTGAAGTCGAGGGCTATAGGTGGTTGCAGAAATGCAGAAGTAAGCTTCACCTGCAAAGCAAAAGCACTTTACTATGTCGACGAGTGGTCTCCTACGGGCAGAAGTTATTTGTGCGCAGCGTAGAGATTTCTGGCAGTGGCTTGGAAGAACTACGCTTGATACCTCGACCGATTTTCAACTTTCATTTTTCCTAGGCGGCAGGAATCGCTAGTCTTTCCGCTTGCATACCTGTTTCACATGGATGAAGCAAAACCTGCAAAAACCTGTATTGAGTTGTCGCGGTGGCTTGAGCGGGAGGTTCCAACCAGCTGAGAATTACTCGCTGGGACGCGCCGCTAAAGCATTCAATTCGCTCGGTTGCTTGCACGTGAAGCAGCATTTAGCCTCGACGGTAGCGTAACGCAGGAGCGTGAGAGAAAATTGCAACATTTCTCAACTGCAGAACTCTCCAGCGCTGCATTTCGATGGAGGCGAAACGCAAAGAGGCGCCCATGGTCGAAATTATTCCGGAGCCCTCCACTACGGCACCTATCTCTTCCTTTCTTCTTTCACTCCCACCTTTATCCATTTCCTTACGGCGCGGTTCAGGTGTCCGCCGGTATATGAGACAGGTACTGCGCCATTTCCTTTCCTCAAAAACCAATTATTATTATTATTATTATTATTATTATTATTATTATTATTATTATTAACATAACATGCCGCAAAGCAGTGCGCACCCGTGAGAGAACCTTGGTGAGCCTCTGTGCGTTCCTCGAACAGACGGGCTTGACGTCCCGTCTGTTCTCAGCCAGGTATAGTTACACGTACCGAACACTCCGCGATTTCTATCTTGGACGAGTATCAACTGGACGCTCCACTGCAGTTGTAGTCAACATATAGTGCTGTGCGCGTGTTTGTATTGCTCCATCATGAACTATAATCACGCGCACAACCTGGACACATTTCTCATTGTGTAAATAGTTTGTGTATATTACCTCTCCTCCTATCCTCTCTTCCTGTCCCCTCAACTCTTTCATTTCATTTCTCCATTCTGCCTGCTATCCTTTATTTCCGCTGCCCCAGATCAGGTTGTTCAGTATCGATGTCAGATGCCGGGGCTAGCAAAAATGTTTTTCTTCCTTTTTATTATTGTTTTAATAAAAACCTCAATTACTGCTACATAAGTTGCGTCCAACTGCACGTTGACCGGAGTGACTGCTAAGCGTAGCTGCTTCGCGTTCGATCCGCCTCAAGTAATGCAGTCACTGAGTGAGTTTATTTTTCCAAGGACTCTATCATGTATAGCTGGGTTTCATCCCTATCGACACCAATTATGGCGCCCACGAACACGTCGAGCATCGGTTGAGGGCGAGGCCCATACGACGGTCCCTCGTCTGCCATATATGGCGTAGCACCTACCAGAGTCACTTTATCTACTGACTGTAGCATCTGCACGCCCCGCACTACCTCTGCTCTATGCTCAAAACAAGACGAAACTGCCACGGGCACTTGAGAGGAACTATGGTGTTGCTCTGTAGCTGCGGCTCTTCCATGGCAGACGCTGAATGCTTGATGAAATTTTAAGTTCACTAGAAGCAGTTATTCACTGAAAACTGGTCCTGCGTAACGTGCTGCGAGTGCATGTTTAAAAGCGCACAACTCACGCCTCATTCTTGTCGAATTTATTGCTGCACAACCTGTGGTCCTAGCTGCACTTAAAGAAGAAGCGGCCACATTAACTTGAGAGTAACTCTATCGTGTTGCTAGCTAGCTGTGGCTTTTCCCTAGCCTACGCCAAAGGATTGATCGCACTAGGATCGCGCTCACTGTGAAATGGCCCTATGTCATGCGTTGTGAGTACAATTTTCAGACGCCTAGAAAACATGCCCCACATCTAGTCTTTTAAGGCGGGTGTGCCGAGCGTCTGGCTGGGTGCACTATCTCGCCGTCGCACTCTTCATAAAATGCTAAAAAAGGCAAAGTGGTGTCCGGTCTTGAGAAAGGCAGAACTAGGCCATTGCGAGGGCGTTCTTAGGGCTAGCGTCTGTAATAAAGAGAGAGATCTAACCACAACAAGTTTCTGAAAACAGAAAAGATCTCTCTCTCTATCCCGTTTGAGTTTCTGACCCGCACGGACGTCGTAACCGCCTCTGAAGCCGCATCCTTTGCGTGTTTTGCGAACTCCGCCAGTTGCGTTATCTCGGGCGCTGCCGCCTGCTTTGCGACACCGGTCACAGACACTTTGGCGCCGTGTTCCTTCATGTGTTAGTGATGTCGGTGTTGCGATAGCTACGGTGGTGGTTGCTTTTGTGCTCGTGACCTTCGAAATTGGGAAGAGCGCAAGAGTACAGTAAAGGAAATGTCGCAGCAACTGTCTCAAATCCCTGTGGACGCCCGAACAGCACCGTAAGGGAAGGGATAAAGGAGGGAGTGAAATGAGAAAGAAAAAAAGTGCGGTAGTGGAGGGCTCCGGAGTCTGTTTACATAAACACAGTTTTTGCAATTGTTTTCAATTGTAAGGTACATCGTGCATGCATTACTTTGCGTGCACTCACTGTGCACGGTCTTTGGGATGTGGATCGAACACCGAAAAACCCATAAATTTTATGCATAATGCAATATATGTTCAATTTGAAATTATCCTTTCAACGCAAGGCCATTTTATTCATTTTTCAGTATGTAACATATATGTTTGGCTAAGCGTACATGCTCTCGTATTTGTGGAGGCACTTTAGTCAAGATGAACTTCTAATAAGACTAACAAATTTTCTAGTCCCTTCAAGTTCGTCTTAAATGATGTCTGCAGTAATAACCTAGTGACGGCCTAGTGCTTTGAAAACCTGCCTCTCATGCGGTAGGTGCGGGGTTCGATACCCAGTGCTGCTAGGTACCTACCGGTGATACAAGGGGTACACTCATTCCCCTGGCCTGGTGCTCAGCCTTAGGGTGAATTTCTTGGGAAATAAGTCCTTGACCCCACCTTGAGACGAATACCTTTACCATATGATGCTCTTTGGCCTCAGATGTCCTTGCACCAAAAAAATCACAATTGTCAACAATCTACACAAACATGAACATTTCTACTGACATAATGAGTAGCCTTGTGCGAATAGTGCTTTCTTGGTTCGAAGCGAATTCAAAGCGAATAGTTCGAATAGTAGCAAGTAAAGGGAAAAAACGGCAGAGGGCAAAGGTCAGAGATTTATTCAAGGAATGTAAACAACATTATTTAAGAAAATCTACGATTTTTCGTGCAAAAACACTAGTTGTTCCACATGCTGGGGTTTGAGGTGCTCCTTTATGCAGCTTACAACAGCTCCTACATTCGAAAAAAGCCTTTCACTTCTTGTCTGGGCGGCTGGTATCGAAAGATATTTACGGGCAGCTCCAACCAGTGTTGGGTAAACGTGGCTACCCTTGCTTTTCCACCACATAAGGGGGTCTTCGGACCAGGAAAAAGGGGGGCCTTCAAGTATCCAGCAACCTCTTCCGAGAGAGTAAGGCTTGATGGTGTGCATGCGAACTGAAGTGTGTAAAACCACTCCACACAGAGTCCCCTGATGGGTCTGCAGAGCAGGTACTGTTCTCACTTCTTGCTGTTCTATGTTGATCTACTGGCAGTCTCTTCAGCTGCCATTGTGAGTAGAGTAAACGCCCATTTTTTGCGGGTTCTTCAGCACAACAGACATCGTTGTATCTTGGATCGACCAACATTGCCAATTCAGGAAGGCGTGGCATCTTGATATCAGGGAACCTCGCCTTGATGCTGCGCAAAAGGCTTGAGGCAACTAATGCTGCCTCACCACCTTCGGAAACATTTTCAGATAGAACCGTCTCGGTACACTGCAACAGGGGAATGACTTGCGACAGCGTGGGGTATCTGTACCCGGACAGTTCAGCTGTAGCATGGTCAAGTGGCTTCAATGCTTGCACTGCTGCATTCATAAGCTTCCACTCACTTGCGTTCAAGTTTCGAACAGGTACAGTGATGACCGCACGGAGCTTCACGAGCCTGGCCATCATGGCATGCTCACTGTTCCATATCGTCGGGATGTCTTGTATAACCTCGAGTCCAAGTGCACGTTTCTCGGAAATTGCTGAAGCAGTCCTCGGGCCTTGACACTTAGTTTGTATCTAGCCACAATCACTCTCTCCTTAGACAGAGCTGCAAGAACCCCGACACTTTTGGCATCACTGACAAAGAACTGAAGGGTGTGTCCGAAATACTGCACACCACTCCAGGACGAACGCGCTACTGCAGAAGTAAAGTTCCTTCCATTATCTGTAACTACGAAGATCAGCACAGTATCGTGGGCTGGAAGTTCCCACTTCTCGATGACACCTGCGGTAAATAGCTCAAGTTTTCTGCAGTGTGAGAGTTTGTCATCTACGTGCAAGCCAAAGCATGCACGTGTTGCACGAAGTCCCTGTCCATTATGTGACAAGTTACACAAACATAGCTGTCATTTGCCCGCGATGTCCAACCATCAGTTGTGATTGAAAGCGACTGCACTCTGCTTGCAAAAATGTCCCCGAGCTTCTTTTTTCACCTTCTTTTTGCTTGATGCGTTGAGGTCCGGAATAATGGCTCTCGCGAACGTTGTCCGAGACGGCACGGCATAATCCGGCATAGTGAACTTCATCATGTAGAGGAAACCCGGTTCTTCGACAATGCTTCAGGGGTGCATACCACGAGCTACGAAGCGAGCTACCAATTTTATCATCTGTTGGGCTAGTGGGGCTGACGCCTTCATTGTCGATTAGAAACTGCCGGCTATGAATGGCTGTTGACCACTTGCCTTGCTTGCCCCCTTGAGCTTGGATGGCCTTTCGCGTGCGTCCCACTTCTCTTGGTAGTCCTTGTGCAAGTCCGGGTGTCTCCTTAAATGCGTTGCTAGGGTTGCTGTACTTGTCGGGGTCCTCAGGGCTGCCTTGCATTTAAGGCATAGAGCTTCAGTTCCCGGTGCAATCTTTAAAAAAAGTTCCAAATCGGATTGCTGGCCGCATGCAAGTCCCCCATGGTGCTCTCTGGAGTGGTTCAAGGCGGCTGGGATTGATCAAATGCCGCCGTGGTAGAGACAGAGTCGCCCACTAAGCGCAATCGACCACATCACCACACCGACGAGATGAGTTTTTGTACGCCTTTGTTATGACGTTTCTAGGCTTGGTTTGGATTGGGTAAAGTAGTACTGAATTTAAAACCGAAACTTCTGAAAATGCCTTCTGCCTGCCGAGTGTGGCTATTTGTTCGAGCTGAACACTTCCAAATTTTCGAATAACAAAATTCGAATCCAAGCGAATGTCGAAAAGTGCTTTATTCGTTCTACTATTCGAAGATATCGAATATTCGCACAAGCCTAATAATGGGTTTTCGAAGAAAGAAAATGTCGCTGCAACTGTCCTAGTTCTAAGAGTAATCTCAACCGTGCCATTAGGGAGGAAGGTCGGAGTGAAAGAACAAAGAGAAAGAGGTGTCATAGCGGTGTGCTCCAGAATAATTTTGACCACCTGGGAATCTTAAATGTGCACTGACATGACACAGTGCACGGGTGCCTTTGCGTTTTCTCTCAGTCTAAACACTGCCACCACGACTGACATAAGTACAGCCTGCAGAATAACTGATGCAGCGCACCACAGAAACGGCTTTCCTGCTTAAACACTAGTGCAACTCAAGTGTGCTTCCTGGAGGCATCGAAGAAACTGGTGATCTTGCACCAGGTGAAAAGAGAAACAGAGCAGAGCCAGATGGCTTGTTTTGAAAGCACATATATTGGGGTCCACCCCTGGAGCTGAGCTACCCATGTCAGGACGTGTCTTCCCTTTTTTGACTGCAGTGAAAGAGGTGAGAAGAGAGAAAATGCACAGCCCAGCTGCTGCTTCCTTGAAGTGGTGGCAGAAAGAGAGAAAGTTCAGCGCACAGTCTGGACTATGTCATCAATCTTGAGAATCTTGAGCACGATCAACGACCGTGTATCGTAGTAATGTTAAAAGTCAGCTTAGTGCGAACCAGAAGAGCGAGAGGGGGGGGGGGTCTAGTTGCTATGACTTTCTATAACCTTAAGAATTTTTAAACTTATTGGACCTGATGGTAGCCATGGTGACATACGCGATGTGCGTGCACCAGCGAAGATGTGCTTTCGATTGGTGCCTGCGCATATAGCTGCACGGCGAGGCAAGCGACACGGGCAGAAAACGCCGCACGACGGTGCTGCTCGTCGCTCGCTGCCGTAGCTTGTCCGCCCTTGCGAAAGCTTCAAGCCCGATGAATAGACGGCTGGAAAAACTGCGTTTGTGTACCTTATTTGTATCAAAAAAAGCGACACAAGCGGCTACATATCATATCTTCACACTTTGTTACTAATCAGTGAGGAACTTTTGCATATTCTTAAATTTCGGTCGAAGGTGGACCACCGGCCCCTTTCGTGACGAGGGCTGGCTATTACGCAGGATTCGTGTGCGCCATTTTAGCGATTGCAGAGGGCGAATTCGCAAGTTTTATCGCCTGCTGTTGAGCGTCGTTTTGGCTACAGTTCCCTCAAATCGACGACTGCCTACATCGCAGGACGCGAGTACAAAATGGGGAAGTGCCGATATATGTGACCCGGTATGAATAGCATGTGCAGAAGGCAGCCGGCAGCAGCCGTCAGCGTCGACTGTGGACAAGAAATCTGGTTGTTTTCATTAACTGAAATAAAGTCCGAACGTATTTTTAGCTAAAGCGATCTAAAATTAAATTTTGGTGACATAAGAGGAAGCAGATACAATTAACGGGAAGCGGCGGTATCCTACGCGAAGCGTTTCCCAAGCAGGCGATATAGCATCATCGGCGCTTATTGCAGTGTTATCATAGTGTGTAAATGGGTAAAAGTGCAATTTGTTAGTGAGAGTATGTGATATGCAAGATAAGAACCCACCTTGCGTTTTATTCCATGCAAAAGAGCAGTGCTGTTTGCGCAGAACCATGTACACAACCTCAGCGCGGGGCTGCAGTTGTAACCGTCGCACTGCTGGGGCACAATGCGCACGCACAGCAAAATGCTAAGTGATGTACTATTATTTTGAAGCACCCATTTAGAAGCGGCGACTATTCATCGATGCGGGCAGTGAAACGATTCGAGTCGCGTAGGGTTTTGCAAGCGGCTTGGTTCCTGCAAAAGGGTTCTACGAGTCGAAGGGAATGTATGTTGCACTTACAAACGCACACATATACCGTGGAAGTCGTCGCAGTCGGCACTTTCATCTGCTCCTTTCGTGTCGCGAGCTTAATCTAGTGTCACCCTTTGATAATTTGAGTTTAATTATACAGCCGATGAATAGCGGACAAGAGCTTGCTAGCCATCTGCAAAGCGCCGCGGCTTTCACGGCGCACATCGGGGAAGGCATGCACGGCATGCGCCGCTTTTCACATACGGCAGCACTTTACTGCTCAAGAGAGACCACACTCATAACATACGAACAAAACAGCATGCTTCTAAGCGGGGGTCCACCGATTTCTACGTCCTCAACAATTGAAAAACGGGCGCTGTAAGGCCGCCGAATTTTTCCAGCTGCATCCCTTTGCAGGAAGCAGGACGCCGGCACACGCGGAAACCACTCCCCATTATAAGGAAGAGCCCCCGAGTACATACAAGGAACGAAAATGGTCGCATGACGCACAGACCCCCCCCCCCCCCCCAACGACGTGGGCTATCGCCGGGAAGGCACCCGCAGCATCCCGTCGTGCCTCGTGAACCAAAAGCGCATTCCCAGGAGGGCCGTGACGGACACCTGTCATGGCGGACAGGCAGTGCTCGCCAAGAATGTGGGAAGACAGGGGCGATCCATAATCTGGTTTCCCGAAGCAGCAGACAAACTCCTTCATGCATATTAGCTGTGCATATTAGATGAGGCAAGGATTAGCTCCGAAGGGAGAGCGTTCACTTCACTTCGGCGCACCCCAGGTGGCATTTTCCCGCCCTTACCGTTAAACCAGCCTCAAGCAGTCGGCTCAACACAAAACGAAGGTGTTCAATGTGCTCCTCCAAGTTTTGTGAGAAAACGGCCACGTCGTCAAGGTAGGGGAGAGCGAAATCTGCAAGTCCCCACAGAACTTGGTCCATTAACTTTGAAAAACAGTACGGGGCATTTTTCAAGCCGAAGCTCAACATTACATGGCGAAACGTGCCCGCGGGGGACACGAATGCTGCGTACATGCTGGCGCGCTCATTGAGTGGCACCTGCCAGTAACCACGAACTAAATCCAGTGTGGATATATATTCTGATTTAGCGACTGTTTCAACCCTCTCCTCGATGTTCGCAATGGGGTAGGTCTGGTCCACTGTAATTGAATTCAGTCTCCGGTAGTCCACGCAAGGTCTCGGATCCTTGCCTGAAACCTCTACAATAATGATTGGCGACGTATAGTGCCTTTCGCAGGGCACTATCACGCCAAGTTCGCATATACGGCGGATCTCTGTCTCAATCATTTCCTTCTGTCTTGGAGAGACACGGTACGGTTTGTTCCTGATCGGCTGTTCGCTGGACAGCTGAATGTCGTTTTCGATTAGGGTTGTTTTTCCTGGCTTGTTTGAAAACACCACCTCAAAGTCGCGGACGACGTTTTTCATGTCTCCTCCTTGACTTTCCGTCAAACGTGGCTCTCTGTCGATTAAAATTAGCAGATCAATCGCTGCTCTCCTGTCCTCATGTGGGACATAAGGTATGTCTGAGATCTCTTCCTTTGGCATGTTCAGCGCCATGTTAACCATGGCCTGACGCTGCACATAAGGCTTCATCAAATTACTATGGATTATCCGATTGTGTTTGTTCTCAAATTTAACCTCATAGTTGGTGTCCGAAAGCATGGACACCACCTTAGTTGGCCCTTCCCATTGCACCTCAAGCTTGTTCCTTTTTGACGAACGCAGCAGCATCACCTGATCGCCAGGTTGAGAGGTGCGCTTGCATGCAGATTTGTCGTAGTACACTTTAGACAGTGACTGCGCTGCTCTGACATTTGCTTACACGAGGTCTCTGGTTTTCGCAAGTCTTTCCAGTAGCTTTAGAACGTATTCCACTACCCAGGGATCCTCTCCGTTACCCTCCTGACTCCCTTAGCATGCGCAACGGGGTCCTTAAGTCACGCCCGTAGACTAGTTCAGCAGGGCTAAATCCTGTGCTTTCGTGGGTGACGGATCTCATTTCAAAGAGTGCTGCTGGAATGCAGCCTTCCCAATGTCCTTTATGCTCTAACCCACAGAGAGCTAAGTATCCGCTTTAGCACTGAGTGCATACGCTCGACTGGATTTGACTGAGGGTGGTGAATGGGACTGCGGATTATTTTAATCCCACACCGCTCAAAGAACGTTGTTGTCAAGCAGCTTGTGAACACGCTCCCGTTATCGCTTTGTATCTCTGCAGGGAACCCCACGCGAGAGCAAATTGACAAAAGGGCGTCTACAACACATGTGGAACTTAGCTCCTTCAAGGGAATGGCATCGGGAAATTTGGTTGCCAGGCACAGTGAGTTCAGAATGTAGCGACAACCAGAGTTGGACGCTGGCAGTGGGCCGACAGTACCTATTACAAGACGCCGAAAGGGCTCTGTAATGATGGGAAATAGTGTCATGGGCGCTTTCCATTCATCCGTCGACTTGCCGACCCGCTGGCAGGTGTCGCAAGATCTAACAAGCTGTTCCACATCTTTCCAGCAGCCAGGCCAGTAATATTCGATGGCTAATCTAGCTTTTGTTTTCTTTTTGCCAAGGTGGACCGCCCATGCATTTCCGTGTGCGAGCTCTAGAAGCTGCCGCCGGTACTTCTCAGGCACCAGGAGTTGCTCATCCCATACAAAAATGTCATATGGCCGGCTATAGAATTTTGGCCCAAATAGCTATATACCTGTCCTATTTCTGTCTATAGCTGTCTATACAGGCTGATATATTTTTCTATAGTGAGCTTAAGACAATTGTATGGTTCCAAAGATGTAGCTTTAGTGGCGTAGATTTTTCAATAGCTGTCAATAAGCACCTCTGTGGGTGCTTATAGACGTTCATGAAAGGCCATAGACGGACATAGCTTTTTTCATAGACGCCCATAGGACTTTTTTGTATGGGATATGCTTGTCCATTTTAGTCGCAGCATTTCCGGTACTGAAGGTCTGATTTTTCATGAAAGCTGATGTTCATTCTGGTGACTCCCTCTCTCACATTACTGCTTCGAGCTATTAACGATGGGTCGCTTTTCTTCTCTGCAATGAGGGCTTTCCTATCAACCTTAGTCAGCTCCTCCCAACAAGTCGAAGCAGGTGTTAATGTCGAATCCTTCGCGCTGGTTTCTGTTGCCCCATTCTCTACGGAATCGGCAGTTCCTTGGATTTCATGAGCTACCGCTGGTTCGGGAACACCTTCATGGTCATGCTCACGCGGTTTAGACGGATCAGTTTTCTTGCAAGAATCCCCCGGCTGGTCGGGAGAATGGTTCGGTACCTGCTCATTTACCGGAGCGCAGTCGAGTTTCTTTGCGAGCTCTCGCACTACAGAACGTGTTAGCGCCATGCAATAAAACCAGAGGTGAAAGCGAGACCTTTCTCTTACAGCACCTGCTCGGATTTGTTCGAAAACAGATAGGGCATGTGTGTCGGCAAGTTTGCGCTAACTGCCGCTTCTGTGTCTAGCCTGCCAAAAGTCCCCTCTAGAGTCACCTTCGCTATAGGCAAGCATGCACTCTGTTCTTCGGCGACCTGCTTAATCCAGGCGCATTCGCCGGTGCAGTCCGTGGAGGAAACACAGGACGGATGAGCAACATCCATGGTAGCCGCTGAATCCCGCAGTGCTCTGAATTTCTTGCCATTTATCACCACGTCCCGCATGTATGGATCCAGCAATTGAAGGTTTTTCTCCGACTCTCGCATGCACGCGAACGCCATCTTTTGCTGTTTGCAGTTCAACGAGATGTGACCCTTCTTGTTGCAATTGCAGCAGACAATGGGCTCCATCTTGTTTTCACTACCTCGTCCTTTTGGTCCCGCATCCTCTGCTCGTTGATCCCGGCGTGCTTGTGGCACCCTTCGGTCGGGGAATCTCTTTAAATACGTTTCTTCCTTTCCTAACCTGTTATCGTACCCTGTCTTGCTTTGGAGGTTTCGGCGAACGTAATACTCCTCTGCGAGCTCTGCCGTTTTGTCTAGGTCTATATCTGTTAGCCTATCTTGCAGCCATATCCTCAGATCTTCTGGAATCGTGCTATAGTACTGCTCGAGGGCGATGCACTCCAGTACCTTGTCATGACTTCCGTGCACCTCAGCGGTCTTGAGCCACTCGTTTAAGTTGACTTTAAGCCGGTACGCGAAGTCAGTATGCGACTCTCCGCGTTTCTTTGCCTGCCTGTATCGCTGCCTAAAGGCTTCAGCAGAAAGCCGGTACTTTCTAACCAATGCGCTCTTTACCTTCTCGTAGTCATCACACTCTTCCCGTGAGAGGCGAGCCACCCCTTGGGCCGCCTCGCACAGAAGGAGAGGAAGTAACTTCTCCGACCAAGCGCTCTTGTCGATGTGCACCTTCCCGCATGCACGTCCGAAATTTACCAAAAAGAGTGCAATATCGCCTCCCACGCGGTACGGTGAGACGAGAGCCTGCAATCTCTGCCTCCTTTGCTCCTCTACCGAAGCTACAGGGCCAAGACGCGCCATATTCCCTCCATTCGACGCGATTTCTAGCCCCTTCACTTTTCGAGCATGTTCTCTCGCTTTTTCCTCTGCCTCACGGACCTCCCGTCTCTCTTGTTGTTGTTGTTAGCCTATCAAAAGATGGCACATACCCACACTGGGGGATCGGCCAAGAATTGGGTGGCTATTCACCTGAACGCAGTTAATAAAAAGGAAAAGCACGTGGGAGCGCAACACCGGTGAATTCTTCGTCATGAACAGAAAAGGGATGAGAGCTTTGATTTCAAAATTATTAGAATAATAATAAAGAGAGGGTTAAATAATAACAATTGAGTCAAAATGTAATATTTGATAGAAAAGAAAAGTTTGGAACACTTAGCAAGGCAGTCGGTGAGATTCTATCAGGAAATTTAGAACAGCGGTACAAACACATCTGTGGCTGAACCCAAATGTGGTGGCGCCAAATGATAGCAAGAGTGGGCTGCTCAAACTAAGGCCAAGATGCTGTAAGGGCTCCTCCAGCAACCTTTTTCTCAGAGAGTTGAATCGGCGACAATACAGCCAAGAATGGTCTATAGATTCAGGCTCACGGCAATATGCACAAAGGGGAGAGAGCGCCAAACCTGACTTGTGTAAATAGAAATTTAGAGGGGGGATGCGGCAGCGCAGCCTCGTCAGTGATACTTCAAGCTGCCGAGAGCAACAAATTTTCCTTTTCCAATAATATTTAGGGTGCTCATAATCCGCCGATGTTAAAAGCGTTCTGTCTTACGTGCTTAAAAACGCACGTCGCCGAAATCAAGATGCTGTAATATAGGCTGTAGCCGCGATGATTGGCAACATGGGGCCGCTGAGGGAAGCTTTTGCGAGATTGTCAGCAATCTCATTTACTGTCACACTGCTGTGACCGGGAACCCATACAAAATGAACAAGGCTCAAATGCGGAAGAAGTCGGAATAAGAAAGTTGTTAAAATGGGACCGTCAACATGTGCAGCGAGGGACGAACACAAATATAAAAATCAAGGTTCGCTCACAGGTGCGAAAACCCCTGCAGTTCCACTGCCACACCTTACGTCAGTCAAGTTCCACTGCCACACCTTACGTCAGTCAAGCTCCGAAACAACACCGCATACAAACCTTCTACACAGCCACAGACCAGGGTCGCCACGCTCGTACATCGCAATCTCACTGCGATAGACCACCCATTAGAGGTAGACGACATAGACGGCCTCCTGCTAGAGCTTCTCCCTCCCACACGCAAGTCACTTAGCCTCTTTATCCTCAATCTCTATAGCCCCCCTAAAAGTCCTCCTGCCCCTCTTCTTGCGGCTTTCCGCAAGACGCTCTCGATCAGTTCGAACAACTCCCTGTTGGTAGTGGGCGACTTTAACGCCAATCACATCTGTTGGGGGTACCGCAAGAACTGCCGAAAAGGCACCTCCCTGTGGTCATTCATTCAGGACGAAGGCCTCTTCCTTTTGAATGACACCACGATTCCCACCCGTATTGGTTCCAGTGTTCAGCACAACAGCAGCCCAGACCTCACAATTAGCAAACACATTTGCGACAGCCGATGGATCAACACGACACACTTCTTTGGCAGCGACCATTATATCATTTCCACAGCGGTCAATATCTCTTCCATTACCTCGCCAAAACGACGAGGGACTCAGGTGGTGGATTGGGACAAATTCCGCCAACTTCGGCGCCTAACCCCGAACACTATCACGGACCTCTCTGAATGGACCGCCAGTCTCAACCGCGATGTCGTCCGCGCTACCTCCACCATTCCCGAACCTGAGGATACGTCGTGTGCTGACAGCCGGCTCCTCCACATGTGGGAAGCACATGCCAGCCTGCAAAGGCGCTGGCTCAATCAAAAGCACAATCGGCCCCTCAAACGCCGTATCGCTCATCTCGTACGCGAGATTGAAACACATGCACGCGACCTGGCCCATCAACCATGGGGACAGGTATGCGATCGCATGAGTGGCAATTTAGGCCTCAAAGACAACTGGTCCCTCCTCAGATATCTCCTGGACCCGGGCCACACGAAGGCCAACCAACGCAAACATGTCACACGCATCTTGCACCAGCTCCCCCTCTCAGACGATGCACTCCTCCAAGCCATCAAAGATCAATATCTCACCACCACCCCTCCAACCCCCCTCCCCCCGTACACGGGAGACCCCAACCCGGAACTCGACGTGGACATCCCTCCGGCGGAGGTTCGGGCGGCCATGCACAAACAGAGTCACCAACAAGGCGCTCCGCAATCTCGACGGCCAGTCCGTGGAGGCTGTTGCAGATTTGTTCAATCACTGCTGGCGAACGGGAACCCTCCCTTCGCAGTGGACTCATGCCCGCATAACTTTCATCCCCAAGCCAGGAAAGTCTCTTGAGATAAGTAATCTCCGTCGCATTTCCCTTACGTCTTGCATCGGCAAGCTCTTTGAGCACGTCGTCCTTGGTCGCCTCCAGGAACACATGGACGACAACCTCCTCTTCCCCCCAACGATGGTTGGTTTCCGTCCCCATCTCTCCACCCAAGATATCATGCTTCAGCTCTCAGAAGACGCCTCCATCCGCGAAACACGAGGCGCACGCGCGCGGTCCTGGCCCTGAATCTAAAACAGGCATTCGACAATGTACATCATTCGGCCATCTTGGACGCCCTGTCGTCACTACACGTCGGCACTCGCACCCATCAGTACATCTCAGCCTTCCTCCACCACCGCACAGCTGAAATCACTTTTTGCTCACTATCCTCCCCTGTTTTCACCCTCGGTAGCCGAGGTACTCCTCAGGGATCGGTACTCTCCCCGCTTCTATTTAATATAACTCTCATCCCCATGGCAAAGGCTCTTTCAGCCATTCCCGCCCTCTCGCACTCTTTATGCCGACGACATCACCCTGTGGACCTCCACGGGTAATCTCGGCACCATTGAAGAGACACTCCAAGCGGGGGCAGATGTGGTGACCTCCTATGCCCATCAGGTCGGCCTTGCATGCTCTCCTACAAAATCGGAACTTCTGGTCCTTCGCCCCCCTCGGGGAAGACTGGACAAAACTCCCCCACCTGGCATCGATGTCGCCATTGATGCCACCCGCATACCAGAGGTAGACAAAGTTCGCATCCTGTGAATGGTTCTCCAGAACAATGGCAAGAACACTGCCACAATCACCAAGCTCACTGCTACCGTTCAACAAACCGTTCGCCTCATCAGACGAATCGCCAACAAACACCGAGGCATGTGGGAACACGACCTCCGCCGCCTGATCCAGGCTTTCGTCCTTAGCCGGGTAGTACACTCCCTGCCCTATCTCTTCCTCTCCCGAGTAGAGGAGAACAAAGTCAACTGCCTCATCCGTCAGGCGTACAAGACGGCCCTCAACCTCCCCCAGCACACGTCGAATGAACGCCTTCTTAAGATGGGCGTACACAACTCCCTCGCCGATCTCACCGAGGCCCATCGATCTGCCCAACTTGATCGGCTCTCCTCCATCCTAGCCGGCCGTCACATTCTTGACGCCATTGGCCTACACCCCCATGGCTATTATACCCACACCTTCTTCCTCCCACACCGCACACGGGACCTCATCACCATTCACCCCCCTCCCCAAGAACATGCATCCCGAGCATCACGCGGCTCGTCGTGCTGCTCGGGCTGCAGCCCTACACAAACACTATGGCGCACAGCCGGAGAGCGTCTACGTCGACGCAGCCTCTTACACCTCCTCTTCCGCCTTTGCCCTGGCGCTAGTGTCCAATTCGTACACCCCTATTACGGCAGGCACTGTCATTGCCTCCACTCCTGCGGAAGCGGAGGAGGCAGCCGTAGCCTTAGCCATCGCGGTCCGTAACTTTGCGAAAGGCCGCATCTCCGAACCCGGTTTCCGGCTTCTAAGCCGGTCTCCCGCCATTACCCGACCTATTCAGATTCTCTGGGTACCGGCCCACGCCGGCCACCCAGGTAACGAGGCAGCTCATTCTTTAGCTCCAGGTTTCGTCAGCCGAGCAGGAGCCGCCAACGCCTGGGGAGACGCTCGAGATCACTCTACACTACCGTGAGCAACGGCTAACGTATTCCCCTCCGCACAAGTCTCTCACTAAATTGCAGCAGGTGACGTGGCGACAGCTACAATCCCGCACCTTCCTCTCCCCTGCCCACTTAGCCCTGGTTCACCCGGGACTGTTCACGCTAGTATGCACCCTCTGCGGCGCTCTGAAAGCGGATTTTGCACACATTCTTTATACTTGCTCTGAGCTCCTTCCACCAGCCGATTGGCAACTCACAGACCTCGAGCGATGGGAGGCTGCGGTGTCCAGTTCTGACCCGACTGCCCAACGGCACCTAGTGGACTGGGCTTTGGAAGTCGCTGAGAAGCATCACCTTCCGGCCACGACACGCATCCAAGAGCAATCCCATCACTAGGATGTAACAATTAAGCCTTGCTCTACTTTATAAAGTTTTTCACCACCTCACAGGTGCGCGCACTGCCCTATGGCAACTTATGTTTAAAACTGCTTTTCAGTAAATTAATGAAACCCGCGGCGGTGGCTTAGTGGTTAGTGCGCTCGGCTATTGATCCGTAGTTCCCGGGTTCGAACCCGACCACGGTGGCTGCGTTTTTAAAGCGAAAATTTTATTGGTCGCAAACTCGCGATATCGCTGTGGCGGTACTCCATCGAGGCACGTGACGTCACAGCACGCTCCTCGCCGCGCCATCTGGCATGACGTCACACTGCGCCGCTCGCCGCCGCCGTTTGGTAGGACGTGACACCGCGTTCCTCGTCGTCGCACTCGACTCCGCTCGCCTGGACAGCTGCGTCGCATGCGTGATAAGAAGTCACAAGATTGAAAAGGAGAGCTGGCGTGCGCCGCAACCACAGTTGAGGCGACAGTATGGACTGCGACTATTTTGATAATATGGAGGAGGCCTGGAATCGACAGCGGGACGAGATGAACAGGAAACGAATCGCCTAGGAAACAGACGAACAGCGCGCCGAACGGCTCGCTAAACGCCGCCGCGAGCCAGGCATGCTTAACATCCGCTGTCTCGACCGCTAGAAACAGTTAGAGCAGCTGGAGGAGAGACCTGAGCCCTGCTTCACTGAAGACGGCACGTGATGAACGATGGAATGCGACCAAGAAACTGCAGCGCCGGGCCCAACAAACCGAAGAAAAACGTGCCGTTAGCTTAGACAATAGGCGTAAGAGGTACGCGACCCCTTCAGTCCTTGGCTAGCCTCGGTGCTGAAATCAAACATGGACCTACAGGTCATGCTGGACGTTTATGCCTGTGCTTAACACGTTGTGGAATATGTGAACAAGGCCAACCGGGGAGTTTCACACTTGCTTTCGTTACATATATCCTGGCATAGTCGAGTTAAGCCCCTGCAATTTTTTATAGGGGCAATACGCTAAGGCACCCGTGTGCTGTTTGATATCAGAGCACGTTAAAGATCCCTAGGTGGTCGAAATTATTCCGGACCCCTCCATTACGGCACCTCTTTCTTCCTTTATTCTTTCACTCCCTCCTTTGTTCCTTCCCTTACGGCGCGCTTCAGGTGTCCAACAATATATGAGAAAGATACTGTGCCATTTCCTTTCCCCAAAAACCAGATATTATTAGT
Organism: Amblyomma americanum; assembly: GCF_052857255.1. Taxonomy (NCBI): domain Eukaryota; kingdom Metazoa; phylum Arthropoda; class Arachnida; order Ixodida; family Ixodidae; genus Amblyomma; species Amblyomma americanum. The sequence goes on from NC_135501.1 coordinate 75,079,305, forward strand.
AATAAATGAATGGCGCAGTAAATGTTTGCCATATCTCTTGACACAACGTCTTGATGGAAAAGATGTAGTGGGTTTGAAAGAGCGAATAGACAATGAACCTCCGCATATAGGAGACAACACCGCAGAAATTTAGACCACCTGAGATACTGACATACACTGACTTTGCCCATTACATGTGCACAGGCGTCTTTAATATCGCCACCATCGAAGAGTGACTGCAGCGGCCGGGATTCTTACGTCCTCGTGCTCAGCAGCCGAATGCAATAACCACTGACACACGGCGGCCGGTGTATAGCTTACTCCTTGGCTGGGCGTGAACCGTCGACGGAGCCGCCACCCGCCAAAGGTCGGATGAAGGATGGACGCCATGCTCGCAAAATCAACGATTGACGGAAACGCCGCCGCGGGGAGAGCTTTACGCTAAGCTTTTTCTGCTAAGCAGTGCGGTAGCCTCTTGTGAATTCTGCCTCCATCGAAATGCGCGCACCATTGCACGGATTCGATACACGACCTCGTAGCCAAAGATCGCAACGCATTCACTAGGTCCACTTTTTATACGGTGCGAACCGGCGAGCCTTCATAGCGTCTTGTCTGCGTGCTCGTCTGGCAATCTGAAAGACACTGGTTCGATGTCCCATATCTTCCAAATTTCTTTCATTTGGAGATTCTCGTCTTTTGTGTTACAGCGCCAGCAGCAACGGCCCACAACGCCGACAACTGCTTTCCTGCGACGCGAGCTCCTTAAAGCTACCGTGTTAAAACTTTGATGCAACAGTTCGTCATACACCGCTCCGGGTGGTGGCATATTATTTCTTGCTGCACACTGGACACGTCTTTTAGTCATTTTGCAAGTTTTCTCGCGACAGGAATTCCAAGTGATGACACAAATAGCTTTAATGATATGCCGTTCCCCGACTTCCTTCACAATTGTGACGCAACCGTTCGCAGTAAAGCACCCCCGGCCGGTGTTATGTGACTTTTTATTGTATCTGACATAAAGCTGCTAGACAAATTAGAGGATAGCTTTCGGAATTGATTCCAACTTGATTCTTCCTACCTCTTCTCCCGTGAACAGTTTGTACACCTCGAAGGTTATCAATCGTCTTTTTCTCCGGTGGCTTCAGGTGTTCCACAGGGAAGTGTCTTGGGCCGCCTTTTATTTCTCGTTTTCGTAAATGACCTCATAAAAGCTATCACAGTTCCAATCAGACTGTTCGCTGATGATTGTGTGGTATACAAAACAATTAAGGCCCCAACTGATCAAGAAGAACTGAACGCTAATCTGCATGCAATAGAAAATTGGAAATGGTTCTTGACTCTGATAAATCCATAATTATATCTGTTACTAGAAAGAAAAATATAATGATATACCCTTACTCCATTGCAGGTAAAGCAATCAATAGAGTAAAACAGAATAACTATCTCGGCTTAACCTTCACTTCTGACCTATACTGGAATACAGATTTAAATAATGCATGTTTCAAGGCACGCAAAGCAATTTGGGCACCAAGACGCAAAATCCACAATGCAACTCCCGATGTAAAAAGACTCACTAATAACACCCTTGTAAAACCTGTAGTTGATTATGGCAAAATTGTTTGGGATCCGTACACAGCGGCTAACAAAATAAAAATTGAGAATGTTTCGAAACTTGTTTCCAATTTTATCTTCAATAAATATCGCCGAACTGGTTCATCAACCGAATTATGTAAATCAGCGAACCTTAAAAGTCTAGAATACTGCACAAAGGTAGATAGGCTGAAGTTTCTCTGCCTCTTAATTCATGACCACTTGAATATCAACACATCACCCTATTTTACAATACACCCTAATGAGACATCAAGACGTCGCCATTCCATGTACACTCCTGTGCCGCGTTCTTATGATTGTTTTAATTGCAGCTTTTTTCCTTGTCTTATTTTAAAGAGTGGAACATGCTGCCTGATTCCGTTGTAAATATTACTGGATACGCGTTCTCAGTTTATGTTGAGGATTTATTTTGTTCTGTTCTTCAAACTGGACTTTTAGTTGTTTTAAAGGAGTCGATTGCAAAATCTGGGGAGCTCTCATTTTAGTCCTCAGTAGGTGTGTCCCTCGACAATTTTTTAAAGCTTCTAGAATTTTATTTGAGTGTCACTTTTATCCAATTTGACAAGCAGCCTTGTCTGCAACGCAACGGTGTTTGTATAGGATCCTGTGTGGCGCCCATTTTATGTGACATTTTTCTAGATTATATTGATCGCCTTTAAAATCAAGCTTTTACTGAAGGCTCGGTTTTAAAGGTTTTATATAGTTTGATGATATTTTAATCTTTTTCAAAGGTTTTAATGACTCTGCTAACGAACCTTCAGTTCGGCAAGTCTTACAGTTGTTTAATGACTATGGCAAAGGACTGTCTTTTACCCACGAGCTCCCGGAGAATGGCGTGATACGCTTTTTGGACCTGAAGCTTAGGTTAACGAAGGAACACACCTGCTGGGCGTATTTCCCACGTGCCCAGAAAGCACTCCTGCCCTACTATTCCTCCCATTCTAAGACTATAAATAGCGCCATTGCTTTGCACTGCTTGGAACCTACGCTTCGTAAGTCGTTTTCGCACGAAATGCACGGTAGCTTCCATAATCAGATTCGCAGGCTATTGGCTGCAGGATTCCCTGATTCGGTCCTAACGGCAGTCGCTGAAACCCTCCTAAAGAAACTCGGGCCCCGACGAATGATGGCTGGAACTGAACGCGCGAGGGCCAATCCCGAGGTAATGCCTTACATTCATAAATTTTCTCATTACCTCAAGAAAGGAGCCAGTAGGCACAATGTGCGTCTTATTTTCTCAGCGCCAAATATGTTGGCCAAACTATGCCCCCGTATCTGCGGGGAAGTTGAGCGCGGTTGGAAGAAGGAACATCAAGAAGCCTTTGTCAAATGTGCCTTGGGAGTTGTCTACATCATTCCCCTGTCCTGTGGAAAATGCTATATAGGGCAGACGGGGCGCTGTCTCAACGACCGTTTAGGGTAGCAAGCTCAAAACTTAATCCTACAAAATAAGCTCGAGAATTTAGTTTCGCATGTTCTGACGTGCAAGTGCGAGCCCCGCTTTAAAGACGCAAGGAAGAAAAGATTTCGGGGCAGGAGCGCAAGCACAAAAGCCAGAGTTTCGCTGGAGGCTTTCTACATTAACAAAAAATCGAGTGATTGCATCAGCGACGCGTCAGTAAGTTTGTTCTCCTCCGAGCGCGCATTTCAGGAAAGGTTTCTGTAAGAATCACACAGCCTCTTTCGTGCGTGAATGTTTATCTCTTTTTTCTTTTTCTTGTTCTCTGTCGTTTTTTTTTGTCTGTAGCTTCATCTTCATTGCCTGTTTTCTCCGCCCCCTCCTCCCTCTCCCTTCCCTTTTTCGCAGAGGATACAATTTGGTAGTCGTTCCTTCTTCGTTAGTAGATATGTAATCAATTCTCCCCCTTTTTCTTTTTTCTTTTTCTGTCAAGAAGCCCGGGCCAGAGCCGCCCTAGTGTCATGTGCGCATGCGATGTATATATTCACATCTGTTACGGAAGATAAAGCCAGTTGTTAGTAGCGCTCATCCTTGTGTCTCCCACCCGTGCTCGTCTCTTTTGCGCTACATCTTGTTTCAAGAATATTAACCCCCTCGATGCCTTTCTAGAATGCCTGAAATCATACCTGCATCGTAGTACACCAATATATTATTTCTGCCTCAGCACATGCGTTTTCTTATCTACTGTTTCATTTTTCCTTTATGTCTTTTGTGTCGATGTCGTAGTTGTGAAATGTGCCTCGCTTTGAATGCGTATTTATTAGATTTCCACTCCTGTAATATCCTGAGAAAGGCTGACAGTATCAAGAAATGAATGAATGATGAAACTGATGACACATGCTTTCGTTTTCATAGCACGTAAGCGGACTGTTGTCTTCCGTAAATTATCTATTGCTAAAAATTACTTCCAATTTCCACTGAAGAAAGCATTGATTGACACAAGAAAAATGCAGCACCTAGCACAGTGCGGGTAACATGTCCACCGCTTGTGATTCAAAAGCCTGCGCCCCCTTGCAAAACACTGCACCCTGGAGAACACCATTTAGTGTGCCGGTGGTGCAGAAATTCACTGCCCATATTTTCCTTCCTATGACAGCCAGCGAAAAGCAAACCAGGAATTTTGAAGTTAGCTGCCGCTTCTATACATGGTTTTAGTGCGAATGCACTTCTATTCGCGCTCCCCGGGTTTCAGCGGTGTGTGCCTGTGTGAAGCCTGAGTGGCAAGTGTGACTGGCTGAATGGGTCAGCGGACACCTCAATCTCGCTGTGAGTAGAGGGTGGTGGTGGTGGAAAATTGTTTTTTGGGGAAAGGATATAACGGCGCAGTGTCTGTCTCGCATATCGGCTGACTCCTGAACCGCGCCGTGAGGGAAGGGATAAAGGAGGAAGTGAAAGAAGAAATTAAGAAAGAGGTGCCGTAGTGGAGGGCTCCGGAATAATTTCGACCACCTGGGGATCTTTAACGTGCCCTGACATCGCACAGCACACGGGCGGTGGTAGTGGCCGTTCTTTGACGTTTTCACAACTGTGACGCAACCGTTCATCGTACAGCACCCCGGGCCGGTGTTATATCACTTTTTATCGTATCTCACATAAAGCTGCTAAACAAATTAGAGGCTAGCTTTCGAAATTAATTCTAACTTGATTCTTCCTACCTCTCCTCCCGTGAACAGTTTGTACACCTCGAAGGTTATCAATCGTCTTCTTCCCCGGCGGCTTCAAGTGTTCCACAGGGAAGTGTCTTGGGCCCCCTTTTTTTTCTTGTTGTCATACATGACCTCCCGAAAGCTATCACAATATCAATCAGACGGTTCGATGATGATTGTGAAAGCATTAAAGGAATGTAGTTTTTCTTTGGCTCAAAAGAGCCTAAATTTCACCTTTGTGATAAGATAGTCGAGCATAAGTTCCCTTACTTGTGACCCGCTGGCTCCATTGCCTGCGTAAAGTTGCAGTACTTGTCTGAGGGGCCATCTTTTATATTACAGATGCAAGTTTCCGTTCTCGTGAAGCAGTACGGTCCCGGACAAGTATGAGGACCGGTTTGTGTCGTCTCCAAGTATAACCAAATATTTCGTCGGTATCAAGTACCTGTTTGTGAGAAGAGAAGAATGAAAATTTTAAGAAATGTCTGAGAAAGTAAAATTGTAACGCACTTCGCTGAAAACTGTAAAAAAGCAAGCGTATTTCTCTCAGCATCTTTAATTTCTAACAATTAAATTCCTTGATATGATGTCAATGTTCCCGATGCAAGCTACGAGATGGTGAATTTCGCTGGGAAACCCCTGTATCGTATGGCTTGAGATGGCAGACGTAAAAAGCATCTTCGATTTCAGAGTACTTTGCTTTCCACAGAAAAGTGGCAAATATCACTGGCGGTTTTATGCGCGCCACTGCAACGACATTATAACCCTCTTTTGCTGCAATATATGTCCGAACAACTGCTAAAACATCAGGGTAGAATTCGAATTTGACCAACCGGCAGCATTTGTGTAAGACAGCCTCCTGAACTCGGTCACTGACTGCTTTTCTCATATCCGTGCATAAAACGCGTTAGCTTTGGTTGAGCTGCGTGGATACTGTTGGCTGCTAAGCGCATGATGTTCCACAGAAAATTCCTCTTACAGACAAATTGATCACGTAAGGGCATGTAAGGTACGTAGGTACCTTCGTGAGCAGTGACGAAAAAAAAAGGCTTTTAACAGGTATAGTGTAATCGAGAGCACAGTCGTCATCAAGAGCAGCCAAGGGGAGCAGCCAACAGTATCCACGCAGCTCAACCAAAGCTAACGCGTTTTATGCACGGATATGAGAAAAGCAGTCAGTGACCGAGTTCAGGAGGCTGTCTTACACAAATGCTGCCGGTTGGTCAAATTCGAATTCTACCCTGATGTTTTAGCAGTTGTTCGGACATATATTGCAGCAAAAGAGGGTTATAATGTCGTTGCAGTGGCGCGCATAAAACCGCCAGTGATATTTGCCACTTTTCTGTGGAAAGCAAAGTACTCTGAAATCGAAGATGCTTTTTACGTCTGCCATCTCAAGCCATACGATACAGGGGTTTCCCAGCGAAATTCACCATCTCGTAGCTTGCATCGGGAACATTGACATCATATCAAGGAACAGGAATTGCCCAGATTACAACACATCAACCTAAGAGCAACAGCTTATTTATTGATGTCTTGCAGCGCAACTCCAATCGCTGGTGAACGAGCGGCGAAGAAGCACGCTAGATTTCAGGCACAAGAACGCCAATGCTGTAAACCTTGCGTGACTTGAAATCTATGGAGAGCTTGGGAGTGCAGTCTGCACATATAGACATTTTATACCGCAGGGTAAGCCGCTGAAAATCATGGCGCTGTTCTGAATCTGGTGACACGTTTGTCCGTTACCCTTGGAACTCAGCCGTACACTCACACCGAGCTACGAAAGATACCTGCAGCTGGATTGCTGCGAGTCAAAGGCCGGCGCTTTGACGAACTGAAAATGACTTGTAGGCTTCACCTGCTATGATCACGGAGTTTCGCTAACACTTTTTTCGCTAGCACATTTAGTCGACTGCGGCAGTTTCATCAGGGATCCTTACAAAAAAAGTCGTTTGAGTGCGTCCGCAGGCGCCTGAACAGCAGACAAGCTATGCAGGAACGCAGAGCATGTGTTTCTGAGATGAGGCATGCGCTAAGTAGAGGGGCGGAGTGATGAATGGTTTCGTTAAGGACGTTGTACTTTGAATGGGAGAGCATGTCTTACCGTGAGGGCCTTGAGAGTCTCAAAAAGCGAAAGCGACGAATACCAGCTTCCAAAGAGTCATCTCTTGAAATGTTACGTTGCGTTCCGCGTCCCGCGCAGCGTGCTCTGGCGCTGACTTCGTCTTCGACTGCCCCGAATTCTGGGCAGCGGCAAGAGCGAGGTGCGGTACAAGTCCTTTCATACTAAGGCCTCGAAGCTGATATTCACACCACTGCAGACAAGCTTACCGAAATATCGGTAAGAATCTAAGGGTAACTTAATTATTTTATTTTTTGAGCCATTCGCTCGTTGCAGAATGTCGTGAAAATGATGCATAAAGCTCGAACAAAAAAATGCCAGTTACTAAAATTCCCGTTGTATGTCAAACAGAAGCGTCAGCGCTTTAGCCTAATCCAGTTCGGAAGAAATCCTCATTGCATTATCGAGTACAAGAGATGCCGCTGGAAAGGAGCTACTAATGCCCCGATGAACTGCACGGTTGAGATATATATTCATAAACCCGGATACGTACGCGGTCCTCTAAAATTTCGCCTCCATCGAAATTCAATCGCCGGGATCTAACCCGGGTCTTTCGGGTCAGCAGCTCGGCGCTATAAGCACTGAACCACCGAATCGGCCAAACGGAAATGTATGTTCACATTCTCAGTTCTGATTGTCTAAAACGAAGTCGCGACGTATTTTCTACTCCTTCGTTTCCTCTCCTTCATTAGGATCGACAGCAGCTCAGTAGCCGAAGGGCAGGGTAAAAATGTAACAAGCATGATAAACAACCAAGCGAGGGCAAGGGCGACATTTGTCGTTACTCAGACCACTCTCGCAGCGTGCGTGCGGCGCGATATAGGAGCTCCGCGGTGCGGTTCCGCAGCCACTCCTGCGACCGGAGCCGTGGTCTCTCCCCTTTAATGTAAAAGAAGCTTTCGGTAGCGTGAAGCAAGTTACCTGATTAGGCGTTGTTACGCTCTGGACCGTTACAACTGGGTTGCTCAAACCGCACTTTCCGTTACGCTTCTGTGAGATGGTAAACAACGAACACGGTGCAATGGCGTCGCGCAGCGATCACGACCAACCTGGATGCCTTTCACTGAGGACCTTTTTCAGAGCTTTTTCTCCACGTTGATTATGCAAGTAATTTAAAAGTGTTGAGAAAACTAGGCATATAATTAAAAAAGAGCGTCTACAGACTGACTGTTGTCTTAGGAAGACACGAGCAAAGGGTACCACGTATGCGTTCGAGAAAAGGAGGTCAATAGAGGTTGGCGCTCTTTACGTTCTCAGGCAGCTGAGTAGAGTGCATTGAAGTGTAAATAAAGGCAAATTTATTCGTGCGATTTTAACTCGAAAGTGTTATGCAGCTCATGTGGCAAAAAAGGCGTCGTCGTCGTCAGCGCCGTCTTCAACCTGGCGTCGTTGAATGCGAGCGAAAAATCGACAAAAAGCTTCGAGGTCAGTAAGCCTCCTCGGTACAAACCGTGCTTGCGATTTGCGCCAACACTGCAAGCCAGAAAACGAAGCGACGAGACTACCTTGCTCCACCTGCAACATGTGCAAGTGGAAAACTAGACACTGCAGTGTCTGGAGGTGATGCTGCAGTACAGCCCCAGTCCCAAAATCCTCGCTTAGCCCTCCACGCCCTCCAAAATTTGCTCGCTATTCATGTCGATGGAGTCCCTGTGAGAGCCCTGATCGATACGGGCGCGCCTGTGTCCGTCATGAGTTCAATCCTGCGACGCCGCCTCAGAAAAGTACTGGTACTGACCCCTGCACCCACAGCCGTTATCCGCGTTGCCGACGGCGGAACGCCTCCTGTGGTTGGACTATGCACAGCCGACGGGACCATTTCCGGCCGCCATGCATCCGTTCTGTGTTCTGCCCCAGTGCCCTAATGACATCATTCTTGGCGTCGACTCCCTGTCTGAGCATCCAGCCCTCATCAACTGCGCCACCAGTGTTGCCCAGCTTGACCTTCCCCCTTCTGCTGAGTCATCGTCCCCAGCTGTACCTCCCCTTTGTGTTGTCGACTTTGTCCGTCTAACGCCTAAAGCCGCCACTTACGTTTATTTCTCATCTGTTCCTCCTGTTCCTGATGGTCCCTACGTAGTCCGGGCATTGACGTCGCCCTCACGCGAAGTATTGCGCTTGCGCACACTGTCTGTACAATGTCGGCCAACCGAGCGTACCTTCCGGTTCTCAACTTTGGCTCGTCTGTCCAACAACTCCCGCAAGACATCTCACTCGCCACGCCCTGCCCGGCAGCCGAATGCGTCATATCAGTGGTGGACACCTGCTTACCTTCCACTCATCACAGCCGTTTGCCTGCGGCCACATCAACCGAGAAACCAACGGACGACTACGCCGACATGATCTCTTCTGACCTACCGCCAAAGCAAGCTCACGATCTTAGGTGCCTTTTATCATCTTTTCGCGACATCTTCGACTTTCATGCCCGTGTTTTGGCTCTTACCTCTGTAGGGACGCATCGCATAAACACTGGTGATGCCGCTCCTATCCACAGACGCCCGTACCGCGTGTCCAGCGCTGAACGCACTGTCATCAATCAAGAGGGGGACAAGATGCTCGCAAAACACATCATCGAGCCCTCGTCAAGCCCTTGGGCTTCACCAGTTGTCCTAGTAAAAAAAGAAGGACGGCAGCTGGCGCTTCTGCGTTGATTACCGGCACCTAAACCGCATCACAAAAAAGGACGTATATCCTCTCCCGAGGATCGATGATGCATTATAGTGCCTCCACGGCGCCAAATATTTCTCTTCAATTGATCTTCTATCGGGATGCTGGCAAATTGCCGTTGATGAAAAGGACAGCGAAAAGACCGCCTTCGTGAGGCCTGATGGCTTATACCAATTTAAAGTCATGCCATTCGGACTCTGTAACGCGCTGGCTACCTTTGAACGAATGATGGACTCCCTTCTTCGCGGCATTAAGTGGTCGACCCGCCTCTGCAACCTTGACGATGTTGTGGTTTTCTCGCCTACTTTTACCCCGCACCTCCACCGAAAATGAACATTTACCAACAAGCCCAAGTTTCCGCCTTGCTGTCCTGAATAGGGAGCCTCCTTCCTGTGCATTGGCACTAACAATGCCTTATTGTTTGGCTCCCGGGAGGGGAAAGGGGGCGCTTTTGGGTGTGGCCTTGCATCCCACTTCCTTTCCAAACCAAGAGCTCCAGCGAAAAAGAAAAACAGGAATCCTTTCCGAATTCAGCCCAAGCAAGAAAAAAGGAAAGAAAGAGCTGTAGTCCTTCCTAGTTCTGATTAAGACCCTGCGCGCACGAACACAGACAACCAAGAGGTTGGCGGTAAAGTGTAGTGGCGAGAAATATTGTGACACCAAATGGAGCCACGTCGTGTTAGTTAAATTTGGCGCGAATTTCAAATCCCCGCTGAAAAGGCATACACAAATTTCAGAGCCTGTAAAACGCAAACACTAAGCTCGATATGGATGAAAATTGCGGCTTGATCATGAAGAAACAGAAATGAAGGAAATGTTGCAGACGAAATTCTCATATTTGACTTAGTTTTTTCACGAGATCACATAAAAGACCGACATGTCTAAAAGTGCAATTTATCTGGATATTTACCTCTGATTTGTAAAAATATGATGCTTAAAAAAATATCTGTCCGCAACATTTCCTCCATTCACAGCAGAAGAAAACGCTGCCACAGACCTCATGAAATTCGAGATAATTTAGACACGCTACAGCTTCTGAAAGTTCCCATGTATTTCTTATGGGCACTGTCACTGGTGAACGCTCTTAAGAACGCCCCCGGTTTTCCCTTTCACAGCCCCCTCCCTTTCATGGCCAATGGTGCTGAGCGATTCTCATGACCCTGCTAGTGGACAAAGCAGGGAGTGGTAGATAAAGGGGATAATCTCATTGGCTATGGTCCGGGATAGCACCCCTTTCTGCATTGTGGTGCCACTCCCTGCATTGTCCCCCTAGCGGGGTCATGCGAATCAGCCGAAGCCACTGGCAGGTAGTGGGTCCTTTGATGCGGGAAAGCCGCTTCGATTTTTTGTTGTGTCCCACTGCAAGGCGGGCTGTTCCTGGAAAGTGGTCAGTAAGGGAAAGATATGGGGATGACTCATGTGTGCCAATAATGCCTCCATGCTGCTTACCATCCCTTCTGAGGGAATGCTTTTCCAAGGCACCCTAAATAAGCAGCTTTGTAAAGATCAGGATAGTCTTTTCTCCTTTATCTGTATGTCCTTTCGACCAAAGTCGGTCACGTGTACTCATGGTATATAAGTGGCGAAAGGTGCCATTTCTCGCGACGAGACACCATTTCGTGCCCACTCTACACACGTTTGCTTCGTGCCTCGTGATCTACACCCGTCTTCAAGCATTGGCCACGCAAGAATCAATCTCCGCGCACGCGATGTCTTCAACCAACTTGCACCTGTTTCGCTCTATTCTGCTCGCCTTCTTTGTGTTTATGTGGCCTTCTCTGTGAAGAACTTTGGTCACCGTTGCCACCAAGTGAAGTTCCTCAGCATGACGCAAACGCCCTGCGCCTCTGCAAGTATAGGCCCTCTTCCGACCGCGCTATGGAACAATATTTTTCGGCATCTGGACGGAGGCTCCCTGGTCGCAGTCGCTATGGCTTCCCGGAGCCTGAAGAAGATTGCCCTCCAAGCAGACCTTGTCCGCAATCTGACATTCTCTCCCGACACTGACGAAGCCACCCTTGCAAAGATTTCTTCGAGCAAAGCGCTCCCACCGCGTTCGTCAGCTGAGCTTCACCAACTGCCTGGTCCTACCGTCCAAAATCTTGCTCGGCTTCGCAGAGACTTGTGTGTACCTTACGGAACTTTACTGTGTCAACTGCGTCGTTGAGCCATGCGAACTGTTTGGGCTCGTGGCAATGAAGCTCAAAAGATTGCGGCAGATAGAGTGGTCTATACATGAGGCCCATTTCTATGCCTCGCCGATTGGGGAATATATTGCAGAGATCGCTACCTGCCAACGGTCTCTGGAGGTGAAGATAAATGCCATGTATGTCGAGCTTGTCGCTAGGACAGCGCACGCCTACCTCTTAGAGCTCATCCTGGAACGCTGTCCCAAGCTTCAACACCTGCACGTGCACGCAGTCCGCAAATAAACCGAAGACGAGCACAGCAACGCAATATGGAAGGAGCTCATGCGACACCGGCCAGCTGGCCTGACCACCTACACCTCCAAGTGGGTTCCGGCGCCCGGACCGCCAGCACCACCGGTGACGCCCGGACGGTGGAAGCCACTTCCCATCTTCCGAGCGGAGGGTATAATATGGGACATCTGCTACAACCTAAAGTTGCAGTCTTGCAGTTTTGTCTCCTTCGACGACGTACTGCAGAAGAAGGTATCGCTCCGTGATGTTCAGCAAGCCATTGCAGTCGTCGAAGCTGACTCGCAGGTGCCGTCTCGTCTCCACGGAGCCACATCGAGGCCCGAGCACTGGAAAGACGTCCGATCCCTCTCGCAAGTCTTGCAGCCGCCAAATGGTCTGCTGTTCCCCCGAGGTGCGGTCGCCCTTCAGTGCTACAGGTACCCCATGCATCTGTTCTTTAAGATCTGCGCCTCTAACATCACCGAACTAAACCTGATGTCGTTTCATTTCAACTCCGATGTCGACGGTTCCTTCATCGTGGGCTCGGCGCTGCCTAAGCTGAGAGCGCAGGCACTCGCTTCGTGCGGCGCGGCCAACATCGAGGCGCTCAAGTTCCTGGCTCGAGGATGCGAGGACCTGGAGGAGCTAGACATCCGGTCGGAGCGCGACTCTAACTGCGAGTGTCCGTGTGAATCCTGCAAGACGCCGCTTTCTTTCTTTCCCGACCACTTTTTCAGGCTACACAGAAGAACCAAGCTCCAACGGCTCGTCTTAGACGAAACGATGAAGCTATCGTCGCTCACTATTTTGCAAGTGTCGAGTCGTCGAACTTCGACTGAGCCTAGACAGCTTCCCCACGGAGATGTCAGAAGCACCCGTTTTCTACGGCACTCTGCGCCACCTCCTGCGCTGTAACACAAGGCTCCGCTCGCTCACGCTGGAAGCCCGCACTGTGCCGCTCGATCACAGATTCCTCGCTTCTGCACTCGCGGAACTCACCACGCTGCGTAAGCTCTGCGTTCTCTCGGGCGCGACGACCACAGTGGACGTGGCTGTGTCCTTAGTGAAGAAGATGGAGGCCATGCTTCCGCTGCTGGAGATGCTTCACCTTCACTACATGACTGCCCGGCCGGCGATGCGGGCGGTCACCTGTTGCATCTCTGGCGCACCTTAACGCTGAAATAAATGCGATTCAAGATTCAAAGTTACTGTTGCTCTAGCGTTTCTGTTCATGTATTGCGTATTTTCAGTTGTGGGAGGAACGCTGCATGGCCCGTGCTTCTTTCTGCAATTAAGCGCTTGTGCCTTTTTGGGCCATTACACCTGTTATCCGAAGTGTTTAGTTAAAACGTTATTTGAATACTGCAACCCTTTTCAGAGATATTCTGGAGCAGTTTGGTGGATGACAGCTCACTAAAGCGCTCACGCATATGCGCCATATAAGCCTGGGCTTTTAATCGTTCCACCCTGAGCAGGCCTTTTCGCTTGTACAAACAAACATGGCTAGTTCGCATGCAGGTAAGGAAGCGCTTACGGTTCTTGCAATGGTGTTGTGTTTATCATGCGAGAGCGCGGTCTTCTAAAGCAGCAATTCTTCGGAGGCACAGGCGACGACCAGAAGACAATGAGGTGGGTACGTAGTAAAGACGAAAAACTCAATAGTACTATCGATCTTCACTACCAATGGCAAAAAAAAACATTAACTATCCAGTATTATCGATAGTACAGGAACGCGTAACACACAGCTCTTAATCACTGCAGCATAAACTTGGCGGTTACTTTTGGGTATAGAGCACGCGCTATACATGTGGCAGTACCGACTACTGGGCGGTCCGTTCACATAGTCGACGCGTCACTGAGCGCGGCAAACTTACCCTCCGCAGGGTCACTGGATAAAGTATTCTGGCTGTGCTGGCCACAGCGACCGGCGCCGTTCCTGTCTTCCAAGCGACCGAAGACGCAGTGTTGGGCGTCTGCTTCTGAGCCGAAATCGGATGGAATTACTGCTCGAGTGGATCGTGGTCTTGGTATTCAGGTGCTGCTCACAAAACAGTAGAAGCTACCGCTTGTGTCAGGTAAGCTTGTACGGAGTACTCAGGGTCAGGACGCATGCGGTGTAAATTACGGCCAGCATTGTGATTGCCAGCAATTCGGCGACAGGAAAATTTTGGTGCTGATTGCGATGTTTATATGGCACAAGAGCATCTGAGGCTAAACAGCGCCATGGCACAAGGTACTTTTCTTCTCAAACGGGGTGGGGGGTCAAAGACCTTTTTCCCAAGCAATCACCCCAAAGAAGCCGAGCACTAGGCAGTGGAATGATTGTACCCATTGTATCACCGGTGGGTAACCGGCGGCTCTGGGGATCGAGCCTCGCATCTCCCGCATGCGAGGCAGGTGCTCAAACCACTCGGCCGCCGTTTCGGTGGCCTAGTGATCATGTTAATGAAAACACCGTGGAAATTGTTTGCGAGCTTGGGTTCTCGTGCAACCAACCAGGCCAGCTTTAGATCTCATGGAGAACTGCCTTCTGTAATGTTTCGAGGCTCATTGAGCGCTTTTCTCCTCACTTTTTGCTAATTCTGTCATCTGTGACCCAATAGAACGTCATGTGACGTAATCAGACGCGGTCTCACGGCGATGGACGCTTTGTTGTGAGACGCAGCGAGAGCATCCATATAACATCACACGACGTGCACATCGCAGTCTTGTTCGCTTTGCGCTTGCTCCGTTATGGCTTTAAAATATCCAGTGCGATAACATGAAAGGACGAAGGTTGTTTACAAGCATTCAACACAGAGATTATTTAAAAAAGGTAGTGTTAATTAGCCTCAATATTAAAGGCCGCAAACTATTGCTACCTTCCAGAGAGCACTGCTCTCGTATACGAAACAGTGACTTACGAGCAACAGCGGCAAGAACAAAAGCAGCTTAAGATTCGCCCCTTGAGAAACCTCCGGGATTAATGTGGTAGGGGTTTAACGTAGTTAAACAGAGCAGACATGCAAAAGCTTACGTTCATTCTTCAATTGAAGGGGACACTTAAGATCCACCTTAATAGTATGACGCGATAGCTTTAGAAGGTTAATGCCCATATGTGCAGAATTAGTAATTCACTAATTAAGAGGGATCACCAGCTACGAGGCAACTCAGATTTCAACTTTTTCTGTCATAGATGACCGCACTTAAGTACCATAAAAAGGAGGGAACTTCTGTTTCCCCTCTAGGTGTGTAAATTTTACAGCGACACCTTCTTGACTGCGACACGACTGTATTAGTTCTTCCGTGAACAAAAAGTAGGGCCGAGAAGTTTCTGTGTATATCTGCCAAAGCTGGGAGACGGAAGCACAAAAGAATGACCCGTCTCAAAGGGTGGCGGTCACCTAATTGACCTTTTTCCAGTAACCCACCACTCAGCCGCCACAAGGAAAAGTACGTTTTCCTGTTTGGGTCCCCCTAAACTTCGTTGCATCTTTTCTGCGAAAATACATTTACAATGGTAGGGTATACAGCCTGTGTGTAGTTAGAAGCAGTGTTTGGTTCGCCTAATCAGAACAGATAAGAGTGAGTCATCTTTTGTCACACTTTGGGAACACCTCCCTTTCGGCACTTCAGCCGGCTATTCCGTATTCCGCTTATTCCTCCGTCGCCACACGCAATACAAGCCTGGCGACCGCGTTCGAGTGTGGATGCCGATTCGACAACGAGGCCTCAGTGAAAAGCTTTCTGCGCTCTCATTGTCCAGCGTTTATTTTGCAGTCTTTCCTGTTGTTGACCTTACTTGTCATTTAAGCATACGGCCGATGCTTCTTTGACGAAGTAATGCCGCGAAACTGCTGTACTACTTGTTGGTTCGAGTTCTAAATCGTTCGCGCTCGGCTATATCACTTTGTTATGCGAGATGCAATCAGCATTATCTGGAATGTTTGCAGCCAGGCGCAACTATTTCGACATTATTCTGGGTTTTTGTAGTTGTTTATAGTGCCTTATCTTGAAGGTTTCTCTTCGATGACCACCGAGCTTGTTTGTTTCAATCGGCGTCGCCCAAATCTTCTGTTTGTTTATGGGCGATAGTCACTTCAGTAATTAAATTGCGGCTGAAATACTTCGTTTCATGTCTTCTTCACTGCTTATAATTTCACAACGGAACAAATAAAACCTGAGTAAAAGGGTGAGGTGTGTGGTTTGCAAAAACACTGCAATGGTCCTGTTGCCATTCGTGGTGACTCTGAACTCAAATTTCGTCATTGCACAAGCGACTTCCAACTGTTCTGCACAAAGTTGCTATTAGTGGCTTATTTTTAAAAATAACAAA
Source organism: Amblyomma americanum (assembly GCF_052857255.1). Classification (NCBI taxonomy): domain Eukaryota; kingdom Metazoa; phylum Arthropoda; class Arachnida; order Ixodida; family Ixodidae; genus Amblyomma; species Amblyomma americanum. The sequence continues at coordinate 75,095,524 of NC_135501.1, forward strand.
AATTGCAGTTTAACAGAATAGTTTAATAGAAGAAAGGATGGGCGCAGCTGCCACGGCAGCCGCGTGTGCTCATTCTGTACACAAAAAGGCAGTGCGCCTGGATTGTCATGACGTCACGGGTTTGAAAAGGAAAATTCCACACCTACTATACATGTTTTCCAGGAAAAAGACGAACTGCGCAACAAGAACACGGACGAAAGGGAGGCAGACACACACTATCGCAGTGCGCAGTTCGTCTTTTTGCATTATGATCAACCAACTAGCCCGACAGGTCCTGTTTCCAGGAAAGTCTCATTATGCGACCTGCTTTTTCTGTTTTCTATATATTTTACATATTATATCGTAGCAGCCCACGCGGCCGGCTGCGAAATGTCGCGGAGGCCGAAGTTTCCCAGCTCGCGCTAGGGAGAACGCTCGACACCACGGCCGGACGCTACCGCCGCCGCTCCACACTATCTTATCTCCGGCAGCCCTCAATTAATGCGGCCGCGGACGCCTTCATCGGCGACCCCCAGAATATATTTTATATATGTATTTATATAGCGCCCCTTCCGAGCGTTTTTCTGATTGAAATATGCGACTTTTGGAAGCGTAGTGCAGGAGGTGTGACTAGGTGTGGCGCATAGGGAGGCGTATCTAATTGGGAGAATATAGACGGCTGGGGAACACTTGACACATGCGAAAATGGTTCACAAGCAAAACTGGATGATTTTCCCACACAGGCCATGAACGTTTGACATCACGTTATTTACACCACGGAGATGTCTATTCTGGATTAGGAGTCTCGGAAATCCGCGAGCTCCTTTCTCTACACAAGGTGCACCCACGCTTACCCGGTACAGTGGACAGCACCTGCACTGATAACGCGAACATTCTGGCAGAGATATGCCTGGTCGGGAGGAGAATTGGGGAGAAAGAGCGACACTCGACCAAAGATTCCTTAGAGAGCCGATGTTTCAATGCCGATCCGACCCATTCTAGATTCACTAGCTTGGAGCAAGAGGCGAACGTTGGCCTTGACCGGTTCTCATGACGTCGCAGTTACAGTGCAGCAGAGGCTGAGCAGGAAAAGGAAGGAGACGGTCCTTTTTCCCCTTCCCCTTGATGTGGGCTGTTGCACTGCCGCAGATAGTTGTCCACAAGTATAACGTGAAATCGCAAGTGATTGGCAAGTGCCTCAGTGCAAGGAAGTTAATCGCTACGTCTTGAAAATCAGTCTCCGCCTTTACCATGTTTACAAGAACCCGATAGCGCGGGTTCAATTCGAGGGTCGCGTTGAGCATGGCCAATCCACCTCAAGCAGTTTGTATTTACATGAACTCGATTTTAGCGATTCGAGACCGATTCAACTGTAGCGACACCAAGTGCCGAGAAAGCAGTAGCAGCCTCCAAGATTGAGGCACGCCATCGCTGTATCGGAGGTGCGACATGCGACATGCGAAAAGCAAGTTCGCATTTATCCTCTTCCCTCTCAAAACTCTACTTTTCGACTCGTCAGCGTTTACAAGCACACCGGGTCAGGGTCGAGTTGAGTCATCTGCCTCTTGCAGCGGAGTTGACTGGACCCGACCGTCGACTCCCGACTCGGCACGCATTGTTTACATGAACCCAGTACCGGTTTTCGGCCCGATAACTCAACAACCAGGCGTGTTGGGTTCATGAGGGCCTCCTATGAGGAATATTTGCAGCTGCATTCTTGACTTGTATCGACACCTGGGTTACTGCGCCCCTGCGCTGGGCAAGTAACAACGCTGCTATCCCACACTGTCCTGAGTAGGGAGCCCACGTCCTGTGTATTTTCACTAAGAATGCCTTATTGTATGGCTGCCGGGAGGGAAAGGGGGAGGGGGGGCGCTTTTGGGAGTGGTCTTGCATCCCACTTCCTTTCCGCACCAAAAGCTCGAGCAAAAAAGGAAAGTATTTCTGAATACAGCCCAAGCAAGAAAAAAAGGAAAGAAAGCTAGAGCTCAAGTCCGTCCAAGTTCTGAGTAAAAACCTGCGCGCACGCACAAAGACAACCAAAAGGTTGGTAGTAGATTGTAGTAACGACAAAATATTCTGGCGCCATATGGAGCCACGTCACGCTAGTTAAATGTGGCGCGAATTTCAAATCCCCGCCGAATATACATACACAAATTTCCGAGGCTGTAAAACGCAAACACTAAGCTCGATTATGGATAAAAATTGCGGCTCGACAATCAAGAAAGAAGAAGGGAGGAAATGTTGGGGACGAAATTCTTATATTTGGCTTAGTTTTTTCACGAGATGACATGATAGACCGATATATCTAAAAGTGCTATTTTTCTGGTTATTTACCTCTGAATTGTAAAAAATTGAAAATTAATAAATAATATCTGTCCGCAACGTTTCCTACATTCCGTAAAGAGGAAAACGCTGCCACAAATTTCATAACAATCGAGCCATTTTTAGACACGCTACCGCTTCTGAAAGTTACCATGTATTTCCTAGGGACACTTTCACTCGTGAACCCTCTTAGCATTCATAGACGGCGGCTAGTCCTCATGTCAATACCAGCGCAGGGGTTAAGCGATGCGCCACTGCATTGACAGGTGGCTATTTCTGTCACCGCCACAGGTAGGTATTGTACGTAGAACCCGTGTTTCTCTTCCCGAGCGATCTCTCGCGACCAATCATTAATTTGACTGCTACCTTCCTCCTATTGGCTGCAGCTTGCGCGAACCTTGCAGCTAGCAGGAATCTTGTGCTCCGAACTACCGTTTACCGCGTTACAATCCTCGCAGTGCTTGAGGGGGCCGGTGTGAGCGGGCGCCTTTGGCGATACGTTCATGGCTTCCTAAGCGGGCGCACCATGCGCGTACGAGTAGGGGGTTAGCTCTCCAACCCTCGCCCGGTGGACATGGGCGTGCCGCAGGGCTCTGACCTATCACCATTTCTGTTTAATGTGGCCATGTCAGTGGTGCCGGCCTGCCTCCCCACTAGAGTCCGACGTCATATATGCAGACGGCATAGCTCTGTGGTGCCAGGGACCACCGGGCGAGGCGTTCCGCGTGCGGGGGTGCCTTCAGGGAGCTCTGACCGCAATCGATGCCAGCTTGCGCGGCCTTGGTCTGTCGCTGAGCGCGGACAAATCGGTGGCCATGGCCTGCGTTTCGCGCTCGCGCGCGCACCTTGCGCCACTGTCACTGAACGGGACTCCGATTCCTTGGCGTAAATCGGTGCGGTACATTGGCCTGGACATCGACTGGCGCCTTTCCTTCCGCCCCGCGGCGACCAAGGCCTGTCTGCAGATGAAGATGATCACCGCCGCCGTGCACAAGCTCACCGCTCGAGGCCAGGGCATCTCCAAGCAAGCTGCGCTGCGGCTATACAATGCTCCAGCTTTGGGGGCAGTGCTCTATGCGCTGCCGCTCGTCACGGTGCGCAAGCCGTGCTGGAAGAAACTCGAGCTCCAGCACCGCAAGTCCCGGTGCGTGTGCCTAGGCCTGCCCAAAAACTCGCAGTGCGCCGCAAAGTTGGCCGAGGCAGGAGCGTCGACACTTGAGCTCCAAGCAGCGCGCAGGGCACTGAATCACATCGACCGGTTTCACCGCGCACCGGCCGGCGGCTCGCTGCTGCAGTGTATGCGCTCGCATCCGCGCTCACGAATGGGCGCGGCGCTGCTCGAGTATGAGCAGTTGACACAAGGCCCACACCCCTACGGCTCCTGCGCACCCTGACCTGCTGCCTCGGAGGTACAGCGAGAGATCGTCGGTATTGCGGGAAAGCGGAGCACACCCCTCTGTGCAGTGCAGCAGCTGGCCAAAGCCATTATACACGAGGAGCTCCAGGACCATCTCCTCGTGTACACCGACGGCTCAGTGGCCCCCGACAGCTGCTCTCTTGCTGCGGCGGCTGCCATCCCCGCCCTGCGACTGCACAGCCATCAACACGCAACCTTCCTTGGCTCTTCCACCACGGCGGAGTTGATAGGGATCCGGCTCAAGCTGGACCTGCTGCTCACCCTCGGCCCTCCGCCGCCCAGGAGTGCTCTGCTGTGCGACTCCCGCGCCGCCCTCAGCCGCCTGCAATCTAACGGCCTCGGTACACCACCAGTGCGGAAAATTCGCTCGCGCACCGAGCGCCTCGCGCAGAGAGGATGTGCCGTGCGTGCACAGTGGGTGCCCGGTCACTGCGGCAACGAAGAAGCTGACGACCTCGCGTCCGCTGCACACCAACTACCTGCCAGCGATCTGCCCCTTGCGATGGAGGGCGTGGGTGCGGCCATCCACGACCATCTACGAAAGCAGCACCCCGACCCACGCATCGCAGGCGGTGAGCGGATTGACAGTATAACCGGCTGTCGCGCACTTGCATGGTCACAGCCGGCAGTGCACAGCACGCGCGCATTGGCTGCGTGTGGCCCGGGGAACGACGGGTGCGTCATGGAATCACGACGAGTGATGTGTGTGATAGATGCGGTGCAGTGCAAACACTAGAACACCTGTTCCTTCACTGTGCCGCGTTCGCCGATGCTCGTCGCGATATGTTCGCGGCCTATAGGGCGCAGGGCATACTACCAGACTCCATCAAGACGCTATTGTGGCTGCAGGGAAACTAGGTGAACCTAGCGAACTTAGGTGAACCTCTGTGCATTCCTCGAACACACTGGCTTGACATCCCGTCTGTTCTCCGTCAGGTAGTTACACGCAGTGACCGAACGCTCCGCGAATTCTACCTTGAACGATTAATAACTGGACGCCCCACTCCAGTCGTAGCCAACACAGTGCACTGCGCGTGTGATTTAATTTCTCTAAAATGAAGTAATCACGCGCACATCCTGGACACATTTCTTATTGTGTAAATAGTTTGTGCATATTGCTTCTCCCCCTATTCTCTCTTCCTGTCCCCTCACCTCTTTCATTTCATTTCTCCATTTTGCCTGCTATCCTTTATTTCCGCTGCCCAGCTCAGGTGCTTCAGTATCAATGGCTGATGCTGGAGCTAGCAAAAATCTTTTCCTTCCTTTTTACCATTAATTTAATACGAAAACCACTACCACCACCACCTCCGAACTAACCCGTGTTTCCGGGGTCAGTTCGGAGCACAAGACAAGATTCTTGCTCGGGGTTGGTACATCTGGAATAGTCCGCGCGCAATTAAAGCTGCGCATTTAAAATGAGGAGTGAGTTAACGCCTCTTCGATTTGGCGGCACCAATTCAAGGAGTGCAGACTATTCGCCTTCGTTTTGCCCCTTCAGCGCGTGCCTCCTGCACTTCCGTCTTCGTTTATCAAAAGTGGCAGCCTTTAGTGCATCACTAGTTCTTGGCTGGCTTGCACTCCCTGAATTAGAAGTGCAGCTGTAATGCATCAATATGGCGACCCCCGTGTAGGTCAGCAAAGATTTGACCGTAGTTTAAACGAAACGATGATGTCAAGTGTTTTTCTACGACCACTAAATAATTTAATATAGAAGTTCTTCCCCGTGCTTTTTCGGTTTCGGTTTGAACAGCCGAACGATGGCTAAGACGTGTAGGAGCTGTTTTATGTAACGGGAGTCATGAGAAAACTGCCATATAACAGCTGCTTTCACATTCCTTTTCATTTTTGGCTCTTGAGGAAGGCTACCTTCAGCACTGTAGTGAATTAAAACGACGAAGCAGCGTCTATAGACGTTTTTTCATACCTGACGTGACAGAACCACTGTATGACATCACAGTCATCGTTCGGCTATAGAAACCGAGACACCATGAGGGGAAAAATACGATTACAAATTATTTATTGGTCGTAGGTGAATATCACGTTGTCATTCAAGCGTAATAATGTCTTCCGCATAATTGTAGGGAAGAAAACACGCCACCAAAATTAGGTGTCTATGCTCCTTTAACCAAAACGGTCAAGTCGAGCTCCATCAGCAGCATTTCAGGGCATATTTGATTATCACACATGCAACGACATTTTTTTAGTAAAACGACGATTTCATGGGGCTGGCTTAAGGCAACACTTACTGCGATTTGCTACTCGAAAATTCTTCACGCTGTTCGATATTTTACCGGCCATAGATGTCGACAGCAGGCGGCTGACCGCGATTTCGTGGGGACGCGACCTCCACTCGACTATTCCGTTTGGTAGCAGCCAGTAGCAAGCTGCACTTGAACTCATGCTGCACGCTCGCGGCACCGCCGCGGAACTTCACGGAACTAGTGCAACCAAATCGATGAGACCTTTATGAGTACGGGCGGGAGAGATTGAGAGGTTGAAATTATCAAGGGAGGCGCAGACCAGTAACAGCCTCACTTTGTAATGGTAACCGCAACTGGGTTGCCTACCGGTAACGGGAGCGAAGAATAGATCGAGCTGGAGAAGGGGGCAAGGCACTAGCGGAGGGCAAAGGCATACGAAAGGGCGGGTCACGGGAACAAGACGTGAGCTAAAGTATTGCAGAAGGGAGCTTCCCTGCAAAGCAATATCACTTTACTATGTCTGTGAGGGGTCTCCTGCGGGCAGAAGTTAATTGTGCGCAGCGTAAAGATTTTTGGCAGTGGCTTGGAAGAATTACGCTTGATACCTTGACCAATTTTCAATTTTCATTTTTCCGAGGCTGCAGGAATCGCTAGCGTTTCCGCTTGCATTCGTGTGTCACATGCATGAAGCAAAACCTGCAAGAACTTGTACTGAGTCGTCGCAGTGGCTCGAGCGGCGAGATTCCAACAAGTTGAGAATTACTCATTGGGACGCGCCGCTCAACCATTCAATTCGCTCGGTTGCTTGCACCTGAAGCAACATTTAGCCTCGACGGTAAAGCAAAGCAGGATCGTGAAAGAGACTTGCAGCATTTCTCAACTGCAGAACTCTTCAGCGCTATGTTTCTATGGAGGCGAAACGCAAAAAGGTGCCCCTGTGCTGTATGCGATGTCAGTGCACTTTAAAGATCCCCAGGTGGTCGAAAATATTCCGGAGCTCTCCACTACGGAACCTCCTTCTTCCTTTGTTTTCTCAGTCCCTCCTTTATCCCTTTCATTGTGACGCGGTTCAGCTGTCCGCAGAGATGCGAGACAGATACTGCGCAATTTACTTTCCCGAGAACCAATTTTCCAATTTTGTTCTGACCCACCGCGGTGGCTCAGTGGTTAGGACGCTCGTCTATTAATCCGCAGTTCCCGGGTTCGAACCCCACCGCGGCGGCTGCGTTTTTATGGAGGAAAAACGCTAAGGCGCCCGTGTGCTGTGCGATGCCAGTGCACGTTAAAGATCCCCAGGTGGTCGAAATTATTCCGAAGCCCTCCACTACGGCACCCCTTTCTTTCTTCTTTCACTCCCTCCTTATTCCTTCCCTTACGGCGTGGTTCAGGTGTCCAACGATATATGAGACAGATACTGCGCCATTTCCTTTCCTCCAAAACCAATTATTATTATTATTATTATTATTATTAATGTTATTATTATTATTATTATTATTATTATTATTATTATTATTATTATTATTATTATTATTATTATTATTATTATTATTATTATTATTATTATTATTATTTTGTTCACGACCCGTTGCTGTGGCGTAGTGGTTAGTGCGCTCGACTACTGATCCGGAGTATCCGGGTTGGAACCCGACCGCTGCGGCAGCGTCTTCATGGAGGAAAAACGCTAAAACGCCCGTGTGCAGTGCGATGTCAGTGCACGTTTAATTTCCCCAGGTGGTCAGAGTTATTCCGGAGCCCTCCCCTACGGCACCTCCCCACATCCTTCTTTCCTTCCCTCCTTCATGCCTTCCGTTACGGCGCGGTTCCGGTGTCCAACGATATAAGAGACAGATACTGCGTCATTTCCTTTCCACCGAAAACTAATTATGATTATAATTATTATTTGTGCAGCCGGCTGCGTTTTTAAGGAGCAAAAACGCTAAAGCGGGGGTGTGCTGTGCGATGTCAGTGCACATAAAAGATCCCTATGTGGTCGAACTTATTCCGGAGCCCTCCAAAACGACACCTCTTTCTTCCTTTGTTCTTTCACTCCGTCCATTATCCCTTCCCTTACGGCGCGGTTCAGGTGTCCAACGATATATGGGACAGTTACTGCGCCATTTCCGTTCCCCAAAAACCAATTATTATTATTTATGTAATTTTGTGCACAACCCGACCGCGGCGGCTACTTTTTTATGGAGGCAGAACGCTAAGACAGCCGTGTCCTGTGCGATGTCAGTGCAAGTTAAAGATCCCCAGATGGTCGAAATTATTACAGAGCTCTCCACTATGGCACCTCTTTCTTCCTTTATTCTTTCACTGCCTCCTTTAACCTTCCCTTACGGCTCGGTTCAGGTGTCCAACGATGTATCAGGCAGGTACTGAGCCATTTACTTTCCCCATAAACCAATTATTATTGTTATTATTCTTCAGTGCAGGGACGCCCGATCTCAGTATTGTGCGCGCGTATCGTGCCACCCGTTGCCTCCGGTTCACTAAGGAGGTATACGCGCAAGGTGTGCCCGCTTGTTGATTCGGGGCCATAGACACCAATTTTACTAGAATCTTTTTTCTTCTTTCAAATCTTGCATTAGCCATCAAAATACGTGAATCACCAAGTGCTTCCTACGATCATTTAATAATTTATAACTGAATTTCTCTATGCCTTCTTCGGTTCATCAAGCTAACAGACTGTTCGTGCTTTTCCGTGTATATCTGCGCTTTGTTTAATGTTTGTATACGTCCACTCTGGGTATTTCGGTTCCTTGCATTGTAAGCGCCTGATCAGTTGTACCATAGAAAATAATCACACCTGATTAGTTGCGTAAAACTGAAGCCTGCAGCGTCTCCTTTGTCTCCACAACAATTAACCAGAGTTCGCAAATCTTAATCGCTATCTGCCAACAGTGCAATAATGCCTTAAATCTTTTCAGTGTGTCACAAAGTTCATGCCTGCCCTGTCAAGCGTTGACCTTTGTTTAACAGAAACATGTCGCGGAGCGGCGTCGATGACTTTTTCCCCCTCCCCCGCGGGGGAACGGCATTCTCCCCATACCGCTGGAGGGGTCACTCAAAACTACTCCCCCCCCCTCCAGATTTATCTCGATTGATTGCATCCAGGCAGAGCTGATTCTACGCAGTTCCAGAAGTTCTATTAACTGTGTTCTTGATTTATATGGAAAATTCGCTATCAGCTTTAACTTGAGCACGGCCGACAGCGGTGGGCATTCTGTTCGACGACCGCCGAGCCCGCTTGTTGATACGCCGCCACTGAGTGAATCAGTCCATTCTGCGCCAGTCAGCCCAAATGAAGGGTTTTCTTTAGACACTATTTTGGCCATCTTTCTGCTCTCCAGAGTGCTGTGCCCACTTCGTGACATCTATTCCGCGTCTTCGCGCAAATTAAACTTGGAAGACTTTGCTCAAAGACCTGTCCGCCTAATCTGTACGAGAGATTATGACCTAGATTACTTTATTGCAGCCTTTTCTATGCTAATTATATAAAGCATGAACAGCAGCGGTGATAGAGGACAACCTTTCCTTAATCCATTGCGTACCTCAACACTTGTACTTTTTATTCCTTTCCATACAATCTCAGCTTCATTATCTTGGTTTACTTCCTGTAGAACATCACTTACCTTATGACCCATACCTTCATCTTTAATTATGTTCGACAGGATTTCCCTGTTCACGTTGTTGTATGCATCGCTTATGTCCCGGAAGGCTAAATGCAGAGGTCTGTTTTCCGCCTCAGCTTTTTCTATACACTGGGTGAGCAAGATCTTTCAATCATCTAAGTGACTACCCCTTCTAAACCCATTCTGAAGTTCTCCGAGTACCTTATTACTTTCTACCGATGATGTATTTTTAACTTTACCGATTTCCAATAAATGTTTTCCACCCTACCACCGCGTATCTGACGTGTCCACTCACCCAGGGATCTATTTATGCTTCTTTCCTCAAAATCAAAGGTCTTCATCGTTGCCAGCGCCAATGAAGGCCGGCGGCCTATCGCTCTAGTGTCGCGTTTCTGCCACAATCGCCTACGCACAGGACACAACAAAGCGTTGTGTCCTGCAATAGCAAAACATTTTGACCCCAAAATGTATGGGTGCTGCCCTCACTGTGGGGAAGTGTCCGATAACTTCCACATGATTTGGGCCTGTCAGAAGAATTATTTCCTTCCCCCAAACACTTCCCCTTCCCGAGAGGCATGGGAGGCAGCCCTGCACAATTGCTCGGGGCTGGAGTCTCAAAGGGCTCTAGTTCAACGGGCGCGAGTAGCGGCCTCGTCGAGCGGTCCCGGACTAACGACTCCACCTATGTAAAGGCCCACTTTAGGCCTGCAAACTCTCCTTTCACTAAATAAAAATTTTAACCACCACCACCACCCACTACTGACAACGCCACTGAGGTGTCCACTGACCCACTTCTTCCTACTCAGTGACTGCAGCCAGACACAAACCGCTGAAACCGGGGAGTGCGGTTAGAAGTGCTTTCACACTAAAAATCATGATTAGAAGTGGCAGCTGAGTTGAAATTTCCTGGCTTGCATGGGCTTGGATGTTATAGGATGGAAAATATATGCTGTGAATTTCTGAACCTCCGGCGAACTAAATGGTGTTCCCCAGGGTGTAGTGTTTGGCAAGAGGCCGCTGGCTTTTAAATCATAGGCGGTGGACATGTCATCCGTGTTGTGCTAGATGCTGAATTCCTGTGGCAATCATTTCTTTGTTAGTGGAAAATGGAAGTAATTTAATTGTTTTTCAGCCATAGATAATTTGCGAACGGTGCCAGTCTGCTTACATGCCATGAAGGCGAAAGCATGTGTCATCAGTTTGGAATCAATTTCGCAAGCAAGCCTCTAATTTGTCTAGCAGCTTTATACGAGATAAAATGACAAGTCATATAACTCCGACCCGTGGTGCTGTACGGCGAACGGTTGCGTCACAGTTGTGAAAAAAATGTCACGGAAAGGGATATCTTTATAATACGTATGTCATCGGTTGGAATCCCTGTCGCGAAGTAACTTGCAAAACGACTAAGAGACGCGTACAGTGTGCAACAAGAAATCATATGCCACCACCCGGAACGCTGAATGACGAACTGTTGCGCCGCAACTATAACGCGATAGCTTTAAGGAGCTCGGGTCGCAGAAGAGCCGGTGTCGGAGAAAGAGGGAGAGAAACTTTATTAGTAAAGAGGAATTAATGGGCCCCGTTCAACCCCACTGCACTCAAGAGTTTATGTCCCTAAGGTCCATGGCACTGGCAGCCCGGCCGGTGGCGATGGTGTGCATTATCGGCCTTGTGGGTCGTTGTTGTTGGCGTTGTACCACAAAACCCGAGAATCTGCTCATAAAAATTGTTTTGAAGATCTGGAGCCCTTCCGGATTCTTTCGGAGCATGATCATGGAAGACAGTTGGGCTAGTTGGTGTGTATTCATTAGTGACTGCGACATTGCAACTAGCGTGGAAAGCACAAGGACAGAGGCAAAAGGAACAGACGAGCGGGCTGTCTCGTCTGTTCCTTTTGCCTCTGTCCTTGTGCTTTCCACGCTAGTTGCAATGTCGCAGTCACTAACGAATCTTTCGGAGCCCTCCACTACGGCACCTCTCTCTTCCTTTCTTTTTTCGCTCCCTACTTTACCTCTTCCCTAACGGCGCGGTTCAGGTGTCCCACAATATGTGAGACAGATACTGCACCATTTTCTTTCCATAGAAACCAATCATTATTATTAAGGTTGTGGAAATATGGGGGGACGAACCTTTCGCCCCGCCCGCACTCCCACTCCGCGGATGCAGCGTTCTCGCTCGATAACCGCGGAGGGGTTCGTGCTAGAGGGACAAAGGGAAGGGACGACACAGCGTTAACACTCATATGCTATGTATTACACTTGCAATTAATACATTGAGCGGGCCAGCTAGCTACAAAACATTAACGAGGCATTCCTCGGAAATAGAAGGCTATGTAAGAAGGTCTTCCAACTTACCGGCTGGGGCGCGACTTCGGAGGTACCGGCGGGGAACGTTTGTATGCGCCGATAATGGCGGCCGGGTTCTCCCGTGCGCGCCGCATTCTTGAGGCAAAGCCATTACCTAGCATTTGCCGGGGAAGGCGACCAGAGCGCGCGTTTGCTGCGCTCGCTTCGCTGCCTGGAACCAGAAGTCCAGCGGCAAGGCACAACGGATCCCCGTGCGCCTGCCGCGGAAGGTGACGGGAGCGTGCGGCTCCAACCGCTCACGACGCTGGCCGGATCCCGAAGCGACTCTCCGGTTCCGCAGAATTCCGCGTAACCTACGAGGTGGCGCTCCCGTCGCCGTTCCCTTTCCCCCATGAGGAAGACTTCCCTCCTCGCCCAGCCGGGGGCTGTCCGTCCCGACGGCCGACGATGAAGATGGGCCGCATCGAAACGGACTGGGGAAACAGGTTCTCCACATCCCTCCCTCCTTAAATGTCGGCCTATGGTTGAACCCGTCCATGGATGCCATCAACGAAGGGGCCGCGAGCGTTGCAGAGATGACTGCAAGACAGCTTGTACAGGCGGGGTGCCGGGGTCATCCGATGAGCAGCAAGGTCACCGGGCACCCGTCCTTGTCCCGCGGCAGGCATCCAAAATTAGCGTGTCGGGAGGGTGTTGTTCGCGCCGACGAGTATTTGTTGGAAGATAGAAGGGCTGCCCCCCCCCCCCCCCCCCTCTCGTAGCCGCTGCAAACTGCTCGCCGGAGACTCTGCAGCTCGATGACTCATGGCCGCAAAACAGCAGGCAGAGACCCATACAATGGACAGCAGGCCGGGGCAGCTTCTCTTGAACTCTGCATATCGCTCCTAGGATCTCCAAAAGTTTGCATCGAAAACAATGCAGACTGCGCAAACTCACCATTTGGTAAAATGCGGAGCAATGCAAGTGCCAAACAATCCTATCCGGCACCGCCCAGACGCTCGGTTCATTTGAACGTAGCTGGCTCTCTTCGGACGAAGCACATTCGCGGTTCGCTTTCCGGAATGGTGATGTTAAGCTCACTTGAGCTGCGTTAGCGTCTCTGGTTCCGCGAAATTATAAATTCGCTTCGCAGCCCAAAAAATGAGTTCGTTCGAACAAAGTCAGCTTTCTGTAGTTGAGCGAGACCTCTCGGCTCTAGCGAGGTTAAATATACAACAAGCAAGCCCGTTTGCGCGTGCTTGTGCCACGGTACGACTGTGTCCTCCCACAAGCGACAAGCAGCTCCCGAAGAGCCTTAGACCTACTCACTCTTACACTTCCGGGTGCCAAAAAAGGGCCAAGGACAATAGCTAGAACACAACGCCACGAGGAGAAACGTTTCTGCCAAGGTGACCCTAACGCGAACGGCCCCTACCGCTTCTCGCGGTGTAGCAGCGTCCCGGTGCTTTTCCTGTAATCACGACTGCAATCCAAATCAGCTGACTACGGCACCCGGCTCCCAGAGCCAAAGAGACAGAACAAAGAATATTTACAACTATGTACAAGAAAAATCGGGCCACCCTTCAGGCTTCCGCATTCACTCGCTTCTGGATTGCTGTTCTTCGTGGACGTCTCGCTCTCGCTCTCCATGAGCGGACCTCGTAGGTTCACCTTCCACAGGTGTACCGATGAAGTGCTCATCAAAACCGTAGCATGCACGGCAATCCTCCCATGCTGCTATTACGCTCATCTCGCTGTCAAGAAAGCATCTTCGCCTTGCTAGCAACTCCGAATTCGGGTCGGGCCTAACGCTGTTCCAAATCCGGGCGGGCATTCCACGAACCGAACTTACTGCCGTCCCTCGTCCCAAGAGCTTGCCACACGTTGGTGCGCCATTGTGGAAATATGGCGGGACCAAGGGAGGGACAGCCTTCCGCCCCTCCCGCACTCCCACTCCGCGGATGCAGTGTTCCCGCTCGCTAACCGCGGAGGGGTTCGTGCTCGAGGGACAAAGGGAAGGGACGACACAGCGTTAACACTCATATGCTTTTTATTACACTTGCAATTAATACACAGAGCGGCCCAGCTAGCTACAAAACATCAATGAGGCATTCCTCGGAAATAGAAGGCTACGTAAGAAGGACTTCCGACTTACCGGCTGGGGCAGGGGCGCGACTTCGGGGGTATCGGCGGGGAACCTTTGTGAGCGCCGATAATGGCGGCCGGGTTCTCGCGTGCGCGCCGCATTCTTGAGGCAAAGCCATTACCTAGCATTTGCCGGGGAAGGTGACCAGAGCGCGCGTTTGCTGCGCTCGCTTCGCTGCCTGGAACCAGAAGTCCAGCGGCAAGGCACAACGGATCCCCGTGCGCCTGCCGCGGAAGGTGACGGGAGCGTGCGGCTCCAACCGCTCACCACGCTGGCCGGATCCCGAAGCGACTCTCTCCGGTTCCGCAGAATTCCGCCTAACCTACGAGGTGGCGCTCCCGTCGCCGTTCTCTTTCCCCCATGAGGAAGACTTCCCTCCTCGCCCAGCCGGGGGCTGTCCGTCCCGACAGCCGACGATGAAGATGGGCCGCATCGAAACGGACTGGGGAAACAGGTTCTCCACAAGATGCGGCCAATCGAAGCAGCAATTCTTCGGAGGCACAGGCGACGACCAGAAGACACTCAGGTGGGTACGTGGTATTGACGCAAAAGTCAATAGTACTATACATATTCACTACCAATTGCATTAAATTAACTATCCAGTAACGTCGATAGTACAGGATCATGCAACACACAGCTCTTAATCACTGCTGCACAAACTTGACGGTTACTTCTGTATCCAGAGCACGCGCTATGCATGTGGTAGTACAGATTACAGAGCTGTCCGTTCACATAGTCGAACCGTCACTGGGCGCGGCAAACATACTGTCCGCAGGCTAACTGGATAAAGTATTCTAGTTGTGTGACCGGCACCGTCTATAAGTCTCCAAGCGACCGAAGTCGCATCGTTGGGCGTCTGCTTGCACGCCGCAATAGGATGAAATTATTGCTTCAGAGGATCGTGCTCTTTGGACTTTAGGTGCTGCTTACACGACAGTAGAAGCTACCGCTTGTGTTAAGTAAGCTTGCATACGGAGCATTCAGGGTGAAGACGCATGCAGTGTAGATTACGGCCAGCGTTATGATTGACAGCACTTCGGTGACAGTAAAAGTTTAGTGATAATTGTGATTTCCCAGGGCCCAAGAGCATTTGTGGCTAAACAAAGCCATGGCACAAGGTTTTTTCTTCTTCTCAATGCGGCGCCAAAGACCCATTTCCCCAGCAATCACCTCAAAGAAACCGTGCGCCAGGCAAGGGACAGCTTGTACCGATTATATCACCGATGGGTACCCGGCGGGACTAGGGGATCGAACCCAGCACCTTCCTCATGCGAGGAGTATGATCAAACCACTACGCCACCGCTACGGTGAAAATTTTGATCATTTTACTTATGGTACCGTGGAAATCATAACGTGAGCTTGGGTTTCCGTTCAAACAAGACGGGCAGCTTTATTAGAGCTCGTGGAGAACTGCTTTCTTTAATGTTTCAAGGCTCATTGCGCGCTTTTCTTCTTAATTTTGTTAATTCTGTCATCTGTTACCAAATATAACGTCATGTGACGTAATCAGACGCAGTCTCACGTCGATGCACGCTTTGTTGTCAGACGCAGCGTTGTCATCCGTATAACGTCACACGGCGTGCACATCGCAGTCTTGATCGCTTTGCGCGTGCTCCGTAGTGGCTTTAAAATATCCAGTGCGACAACATGAAAGGACGAAGCTTGTTTACAAGCATCCAACACAGAAGTGATTTGAAGAGGTAGTGATAATTAGCCTGTATATTAAAGGCTGAGAACTATTGCTGCATTTCAGAGAGCACTGCTCGCGTATAAGAAACAGTGATAAGCAACACCGGCAAGAACAAAAGCAGCTTAAGATTCGCCCCTTGAGAAACCTCCGGGAATAATGTGGTAGGGGTTTAACGTAGTTAAACCGCGTAGACATGCAAAAGCTTGCGTTCATTCTTCGATTGAAGGGGACACTTAAGTTCCACCTTAATGGTATGACGTGATAGCTTTAGACAGTTAATGCCCATATGTGCAGAATTCGTAATTCACTACTTAACAATCATAGACGGCCCAGCGGTTAAGCGATTCGCCACTTCATTGACAGGTGGCTCTTTCTTTAACCGCCACCGGTAGAGATTGTACGTCGGACCCTTGTTTCTCTTCCCGAGCGATCTCTCGCGAGCAATCATTAATTTAACTGCCACCTGCCTTTTATTGGCTGCAGCTTGCCCGACGCTCCTCCGAACTGACCACGCAAGCCCGGGTTAGTTCGGTACCGAAGACAAGATTCTTGCTCGGGATTGGTACATCTGCAATAGTGCATTCACACTTAAAGGGGCTATAATAAAGTTGCAGTATGCTTGGTACATTAAAGCACGACGGTTCACTGCTGTTGTCCAGAAATAATTTTTTTTAATTCGTTTTGTAGAAACAGGATTATCTGCGACAAAATTTGAATTTTAACGTCTTCGTGCATTTCCCTCTACTCTCGTCACATTTTGCATGTTGGAAGGTCGGCGCTCCTCCGCCGGGCCCACCTCCGGGGAAGAGCTTCCTGACCCGCCGGAGATACGCGGCTTATTCGCCGCAGCCATGGTAGCTGCCCTACGTCTGAAATATTCTAACCAACAGCAATCTCTCAACATGTATACCAAGACGCGATCGATGTAGGATGCGAGCATGAAAAAGTCGCCGGGAAGGGTTCGCCAACTTTAGAGCGCGATTGTGGGTCCTCTGATGCTTGTAGAAGTGTATAATTTTGCTCAGGTGTTCATGACAATGCAATGCAGTGATTGAGAAAGTTGATGTCCTCTCCTCGGAAGGTGTTTCAGAGCCCATTGAAAGCTACGATGAGGAGTGATTTAAGGTTTTTTCAATTTGGCTGCACCAATTCAAGGAGTGCAGACAATTCGCCTTCGTTTTGCCCGTTCAGCGCGTGCCTCCTGCACTTCTGTCTTCGTTTAGCAAAAGTGGCAGCCTTTAGTGCAGCCCTAGTTCTTGGCTGGCTTGCACTCCCGGAATTAGAAATGCAGCTGTAGTTCATCAATATGGCGACCCCGTGCAGGTCAGCAAAGATTTGACCGTAGTTTAAATGAAATGATGATGTCGAGTGTTTACCTACTACAGCTAAATAATTTATTATGGAAGTTCTTTCTCGCGCTGTTTTGGTTTCGGTTTTAACAGCCGAACGATGGCTATAGCGTCAAGGAGCTGTTTTATGTAACGGGAGTCATGGGAAAACTGCCATATAACAGCTGCTTTCACATTCGTTATCATTTTTGGCTCTTGAGGAAGGCTACCTTCAGCACTGTAGTGAATTAAAACGTTGAAGCAGCGGCTATATAGACATTTTTCTATGCCTGACGTGGCAGTACCACTCTATGACATCACAGTCATCATTCGGCTATTGAAACCGAAACAGAATGACAGGATAAATACGATTAAAAATGATTTAGTCGTTGTAGGAGAATATCACGTGATGATTCATGCGTAATAATGTCTTCCCCATAGTTATAGAGAAGAAAACATGCCGCCAAAATTTGGTGTCTATACTCCTTTAACCAAAATGTTCAAGTCAAATCCCATCATCAGCGTTTCAGGGCATATTTGTAAATCACATATGCAACTACTTTTTTTCAGTAAAGCGACGATTTCCCGCGGCTGGATCAAGGCAAAACTTATTGCGATTTGCTGCTCAAAAATTCTTAACGTTGTTCGATATTTTGGTGGCCATAGATGTCGACAGCACGCAGCTGACCTTAATTTGGTGGCGACGCGAAGGCCTCCACTCGACTATTCCTCTTGGTAGCAGCCAGTGGCAAGCTGCACTTGACCTCATGCTGCACGCTCGCGGCACCGCCGCGGAACTTGACGCAACTTGTGCAGCCAAATCGAAGAGACTTTTAGGAGGACGTGCGGGAGAGATTGAAATTATCAAGGGAGGCGTAGCGCGGTAACTGCCTTCTTTGTAAGGGTAACCGCAACTGGGTTTCGTACAGGTAACGGGAACGAAGAATAGAAGATCGTGCTGGAGAAGGGGGCAAGATACTGGCGGAGGGTAAAAGCATATACACAAGGGCGGCCCACAGGAAGAAGACGTCAGCTGAAGTCGGGGACTATAGGTGGTTGCAGAAATGCAGGAGTAAGCTTCCCTGCAAAGCAAAATCACTTTACTATGTCAGCGAGGAGTTTCCTCCAGGCAGAAGTTTTATGCAGCGTAGAGAGAGAGAGAGAGAAATAACATTTATTAGCACCCGTCAAAAGGATGATGGGTATCCGAGGCGCCGCTCGGTCCCAGCCATGTCCTCCCCCTCAGCCGTCGACCGGGATCTCTTGGATCTCAGCAGCGGCAAGGGCGAGACGGATGACTTCACGTTGTTTAGTTTCGTCCTCGTTGTGAAGCAGTGCCTCCCAGGACTCATCTGTTCGGTCAAGTTGTCCAAAGCTCGGACATGTCCATACCATATGGATCATGTCCGCTATGCCGTCGCAACTTTTGCACCTGGGGCTGAAAATCTCAGGGTGCCACTTGCTATAAAGCTGAGGGTTAGGGAATACTCCGGTTTGGAGCTTGCGCCACGCAACCTCTTCGTTTTTGGTTAGCTGATTACTTGCTTTTGGAAGTACCGCTCGGCCTAATTTGTAATGGTTTAGGATTTCCTGATACGTGTTAAGGTCGTCTTCGAACTGTAGGAGCTCCTCATCGCGCGAGGGGGAAGGGGTTGTGCACAAGACGCCACTGGGATCCCGGAAAGTAGCTAATCCTCGGGCCAGTGCGTGCGCTTTCTCGTTTCCCCTCAACCCTTGGTGCGCGGGTGTCCAGATGAGCGCTACCAGTTCTGCCGGTGGTGGACTGCCGGCCAACACTCGTGCTGCTGTAGCTGAAATGCAGCCCGCGTCAAAGTTTCTAATTGCTGATTTTGAGTCACTCACGATAATTTTAACCTGTTGTTGAGTTAGAGCCAGCGCAATGGCCAACTCTTCCGCCTCCGTTACTGTCGAGTGTCTGGTGCTGCAGCACGCTACCGGGCCTCCGTTTTCCCTAGTGGCTACCGAAATGTGCCCCGAACTGTTTGTGCATTGTGCGGCATCCGTATACAAGACATCCTGTCTGCCCTGAAAGCGGGCTTGCAACGCTACTGCTCTTTCCTTCCTCCGGCTCTCATGGTAGATGGGATGCATGTTTTTGGGGAGTGGGGGTATCTTTAATTTGTCCCTAACCTGTCTAGGAACCAGGTCCGTACGTCTCGAGCACGCTCGAGGCTCGTGCCCCAGCTTCTCCAGAATGCTGCGACCAGTACGACTGCGTAAAAGTCTCTGATACTGCGAGGTCCTTGCAGCCTCAATGAGCTCTTCGAGGGTATTCGAAACCCCTAGACTCAAAATCTTTTTTGTTGGCGCACAGGGTGGTAAACCTAGTGCTGTTTTTATCCCTTTACGGATTAAAACATCCAGTTTGTCCTTTTCCGCCTGGTAAAGCCGCAAATAAGGTGCCACGTAGACTATCCTGCTGATTATAAAAGATTGCACTAGCCTAAGGAGGTTAGCTTCTTTCATACCCGCATGTTTGTTAGCGATTCGTTTTAGGAGTCGGCAAGTTTGACTGGTGCTAGCCTCTAGTCTCTGAATCGTTTCCGAGTTCCTGCCGTTCGCCTGAATTCGTAATCCTAGAACCCTAATGCTTTCCACCGCTGGAATTACATTACCGTTGACCCTGAGTGTGATTCCCGCGTTATACGGTCCGTCCTGCTTTATGCGCCGACGCTGTGGCGACCGCATGGGCGCGAGAAATAGCGCTTCCGATTTCTCGGCCGAGCACCTGAGACCGATTGGTTCTAAGTATTTTTCTGTTACATCTATAGCTCTTTGAAGCGTCAGTTCAATTTGGCTATCACTGCCCCTGCACATCCACAGAGTCAGGTCATCTGCGTACAACGTATGGTTCAGCCCCGGAATTTTGTCCAGTTGTGCGGGGAGGCCAAGCATGGCGATATTAAACAGGGTCGGGGACAACACCGATCCCTGCGGTGTGCCCTTGTTGCCCAGTTGAATACCCGTCAGTGTGTTACCCCCCATGCTTATAGATGCCGTTCTGTTTGTAAGGAAATCGCGTATGTAGTTGTAGGTACGAACACCCACGTCTAACGCAGCCAGACCCTCCAGAATGGCCGAGTGCTTTACGTTGTCGAAAGCTTTCGACACGTCTAGACCAACGATCACCCTGGTGTCTAGCGTTGGATTTTCTATTATCTGTTCTTTTAGCTGCAGCATGACATCACATGCCGACAAATGCGGTCTAAATCCAATCATGGTATTTGGATATAAACACTTGTCCTCAAAAAATCGGTTCAGCCGGGTCTGAATCACATGTTCCATCAGTTTGCCCACGCACGACGTGAGCGAAATGGGACGCAGGTGCTCGAAACCCGGCTGTTTTCCCGGCTTCGGGAGGAACACAAGGTTCGCGTCCTTCCATGCTGTCGGCAGTCGGCCGGCTTCCCAACACTCCTGCATAAAGGCAGCGAGATGTCGGATCGACGTGTCGTCCAAATTTCTTAGAATTCGGTTGCTGACCTTGTCCGGACCCACGGCAGTCCTGGTCCTCAATCTGTTTATTTCTGCCCGGACTTCGGCAACCGTTATCGGTTTATCTAAGTCCGGGTTTTCCTGCCCCCCGTAATCTGGTAGCGGTTCAGCTGTACCCGTCGCGCAGCTCAAGTACCGGTCCCGGACTTGGGATATGAGCGTATCCGTGGTCCCGTCAAATGTATGTACTAGCCGGTGAAGTTGTTGCCTGGCCTCCAGTTTGGACTTGTCCGGATCTAGAAGATGCCGAAGCAAGTGCCACGTACCTGCCTTCCCGATGTTTCGGTCCAGTTGGTCGCAAATGTTGTTCCAGTTTTGCCTTGTTAAAACGAGCGCGTACTCTTCGATTTCCTTGTTAAGCAAGGCCAATTGTCTTCGCAAGTTCCTGTTCCCCCTCTTGTCCGCAATCCGCGTTTCAAGGTCCTTCTTCTTGCGCCAGAGACGGACCATGTGACGATCTACTCCCTGGACTTCTTCGTCAACCTCTACCTCCTCGGTTGCCTCGCGGACCGACTGAAGGACATTTTTACTCCAGTCATCAATGTTGCTTATGCCTTCCTCCTGCCCCGTGCGGCCATTTCGGAAAGCCTCCCAGTTCACCGAAGCCACCTTCTTGGTGCGGGCAACCGGTGGTCCGTTGTCGACTACAATTTCGATAATTTTATGATCGCTACCCAAGTTTTCGTCCGTGTTGCACCAGGTGGCAGAGATGCGGCCTCCGGTTAGAGTTAAGTCCGGGGACGTGTCTGTCGAAACACTGTTGCCCTGACGGGTAGGTCTTAGGGGATCCGTCAGAAGCACTAGGCCATTCTGCTGAATACCAGTCCATAGTTCGCGTCCCTTTACCTGCGTGTACTTATACCCCCATGCCGGGTGATGCGCGTTAAAGTCCCCGACTATCAAAAGGGGCCCTCCCTTCGAGATCACGCGCGCTTTCGCGAAGAGCTCATCGAAGCCGCAAGGACTTTTTTGGCGTGGCGGGCTATACACATTTAGAATGAACAGACTATTGAGTTTCCTTTTTTGCGAGATTATCTCAATCAGAATATGGTCCAGATTTGTAGTCCCGGTATCATGCTGCAACACCGTTATATTCCTTTTGACGAGAGTGGCTACTCGCGTGTTGTCACCTCGTCCTACGTACGATTTGTAACTCGCCAGCTTGGCGTGCTTACCGCACTCCTGCAACGCGATTACTTCGGGTTTGTCACTGCTCATCAAAAAAGTCTGGAGTACCGCGCGTTTGCGACCGAAGCCCCTACAGTTCCACTGCCAAATGGTATGTCTACGGTGACGCAGAGCCATTTTGAAGGTTAATAATTTCCTGATATACCCACTGAATTCTCTCGTCTCTGCTTGCCATATCGGCGCGCAGCTGTTCCATAGCAGCCCTCAGGTGCTCCAAAGCGGCCATAACTTGCTGTTGAAAAATCTGATCATCCTGTTCCTTTTTATTGAGTCGTCTTTCTAACCCTTGTATACGGGTTTCAAGATCCTCCTCTGAACCTCTCTTCTTTTTTGTTGCTGGAGGACTTTCCCTAGGGAGCTCTGCCTGCTCCTTCCGCGGCAGCTGCCCCGGCTGCGTTACATCATTCATCGGCTGCGAAGTCCTGCCTATCGCCATAACCTGTTCCTGCAGCGCCTTAACTTTCGCTTGTAATAATCGGTTCTGGTCTGTGAGAGCCTTGACTTCATCTGAGTCCTGAGAGACACTACTTACACAATCCACTTTTGACGCCTGCTGCTGTTTCTGCTGCTGCTGCTGCCGCTGCTGCTGCTGCTGCTGCTGGTGCTGCTGCTGCTGCTGCTGCTGCCGCTGCTGGTGCTGCCGCTGCTGGTGCTGCTGCTGGTGCTGGTGCTGCTGCTGCTGCTGCTGTTGCTTCAATCGAGAGCCCTCCGTCGTCGTCTTGGACGAAGGCGGCTGCAGGCGAGGAAACGAAGCGGAACGGTACCTCGGATGGCTCGAGGGTCGCTCGTGGGACGCACTGCGGCCATCTCTACGACTGAAACGGACTTGCTGCTGCTTCTTGGCCTCCTCCTCGGCAGCTAACTTTGCTTCCCACTGTTTCTTCTTGATTACGTATGGCGTACGGAAGAGTTCCTTGCAATGCTTGTCACCCGTCAGATGGCCTTTTCCACATAGGCGACACTTGGGAACGCATTGATGATCTTCGGCCGGCGACACCACCGCACAGCCACGACACTTTGGGTTTTCACTGTCGCACACATCGGAGCGATGACCAAGTTCTCCACACCTGAAGCAGACTTCATATCTCTTTTTGAACAACCAGCAGGGCATGAGCATGCCTTCAATCCTGACAAACCTTGGAACGTCAGCTTCCAGAAAGGTGATAATAATAGTAGAAGTCTTGCCCATCCGACGCACTCCAGCGACGTCTGGATTCTTCGGATCCTTTCTCAGTGCTTTCAGCAACTGTTCTTCCGTGAACCTCTCAGAGATCCCGTGGACTACCCCTCGCCCGCAATCCTCCGGTGCGATGATATTGGCCACAACTTCGTGCTCGTTGTCGTCGAGTTTAAAGCAACGGATTGCAGCTACCTTCACGCCTCGGTTAAAGTCCAAGGAATGAAAGAGCACCGTACCTTGCTTTCCGTTTACACACCATGAGTCCTGCTCCGACCAGCCGAGTCCGGCAGCCTTGGCGAGGGCCTGACTGATCAGCGGGCCCGACGTGCGTTTAATCACGCCCAGACCTTCACGAGGCCTAAGAATCACCTTGATGCCTTCATCCGGGAATCTCGGAAGATTCATAGCGATCGATCGTTCAGCCGCTTTCCTCCGGACCGCTTTGGTAGGGCCTAAAACGGCCCCACCTGCAATTTTGTATCCGGCTTCCCCGCGTCCGACACGGCGCGTCTCCACCTTGGCGTTCTCCTTGGAACCTTCGAGAAGCTTCCGTTGGTGTTTCGCTTCAACCTTTCGTTGGAGCACTTTGACCCAGCTGCTGTCATAATGTTCCGGATCCAGGTCCGTACCTTCGACGGTCACCTCCATCGACATGGTGGGTCCACAGAATCGGCGGTTGACCGGCGGCGCAGGGGCCTCCGGGCCGGCGTCTCCGGCCGAAGATGGGCTAGGCCTAACGGACGCCTAGCGCGTCCCAGGCGGTCCGCACAAAATCGATAGCAACAGACAAACGGTTGCACTCACAGTAACAAATTTGGTATCCACGTGGTCCTGACGTGTTCCCATGCACAAGGTATCATTGAATCCAACATCCGATAAACGTTTCTGGCACAACGAGACAGAATTTCCGGAGCCGACGTGAATCACATCCGCGCTCCTCGGCCCCAGGTTGCCAACCTATGCAGCGTAGAGATTTTTTTGCAGTGGCGGGGAAGAACTACGCTTGATACCTTGACCAATTATCAATTTTCATTTTTGCGAGGCCGGCAGGAATCGCTAGTGTCTCCGCTTGAATGCCTGCTTCACATGCATGAAGCAAAACCTGCAAAAACCTGTATTGAGTCGCCGCGGTGGCTCGAGCGGCGAGGTTCCAACCAGCTGAGAACTACTCGCTGGACGCGCCGCTCAAGCATTCAATTGGCTCAGTTGCTTGCTCGTGAAGCAGCATTTAGCCTCGAAGGTAGCGCAACGCAGCAGCGTGAATGAGACTTGCAGCATTTCTCAACTGCAGAACTCTTGAGAGGTGCGTTTCGATGGAGGCGAAACACAAAGAGGCGCCCATGGTCGAAATTATTAAGGAGCCATCCACTACGGCACCTCTTTCTTCCTTTCTTCTCTCAGTCCCTTTCTTCTCTCAGTCCCTTCCTTATCCCTTCCCTTACGGCGCGGCTCAAGTGTCCGCCGAGATGTGAGACAGATTCCAACCAATTTTCAATTTTGTGCCGAGATTAATAGTAATTGGTTTTTTGGGGAAAGGAAATGGCGCAGTATCTGTCTCATATATCGTTGGACACCTGAACCGCGCCGTAAGGGAAGGGATAAGGGAGGGAGTGAAAGAAGAAAGGTAGAAGAGGTGCCGTAGTGGAGGGCTCCGGAATAATTTCGACCACCTGGGGATCTTTAACGTGCACTGACATCGCACAGCACACGGGCGCCTTAGCGTTTTTCCTCCATAAAAACGCAGCCGCCGCGGTCGGGTTTGAACCCGGGAACTCCGGATCAGTAGTTGAGCGCCCTAACCACTGAGCCACCGCGGCGGGTCTTGTGCAGAGAGGCCCGATCTCAGTATTGCGCGCGCGTCTCGTGTCACGCGTTGCCTCCGTTGGATTGGGCGGGTCTAGGCGCCGAGTGTGCCGGCTTGTTCACTCGGGGAGATAGACACTACAGTTTTACTAGCATGTTTATTTCTTTGAAATTTTGCATTAGCCATCAAAATGTGTGAATCACCAAGTGGTATTCGCCCTTGACCAATAAATAATTTGCAATTGAATTTCTTTTTGATACCTTCTTCGGTTCATCAACCGAACGAATGCATATAATGCCCTGTTTCTTTATCCCTGCAAATCTCGGCCCTTTTGCCCTAACAGAGTGTTCGTGCTTTTCCGTATATATGTGCGCTTCGTTTAATATTTGTATTCGTCCAATCTGGGTGTTTCGTTCGCTTGTATTATAAGTGCCTGATCAGTTGTATCGTAGAAAATAACCACACCTGGCTTAGTTGCGTAAAATTGAAACCTACAGCGTCTCCTTTCTCCACAATTAACCAGAGTTCACAAATCTTAATCGCTGTCTTCCTACAGTGCAATAATGCGGGAATATTTGCAGTGTTTGTTCATTCTTTAAAGCTGCCGGCACGCCGCTTTATCGCTTTGTTTGCGATGCAAGATGCGACCACATTTATCTCGATTGATCACATCCAGGAAGAGCTGATTCTAGGTTGTTTCCCAATGTTCTAGTTACTTTGCACTCTATATCTGGAAAGTTCGCTGTCAGCTTTAACTTCAGCACGGCCGACAGCGGCGGGCATTCTGTTCGACGACCGCCGAACACTCTTGTTGCTACGCTGGCACTGAGTGATTCAGTCCATTAATTGTGGGCGCGCAAGTCAGCCCAAATGAAGAGTTTTGTTTAGACATAATTTTGGCCGTCTTTCTGCTCTGCAGACAGCAGTCACACTTCGTGACATTCAATTGGCGTCTTCGCATAAATTAAACCTGAAAGCCTTTGCTCAAAGACCTTTCCGCCTAATCTGTACAAGAGATTACTTTCTTGCAGCCTTCTTTCTATATTTACATATAAAGCATGAACAGCAGCGGAGATAAGAGGAAAACTTTGCTTTAATCCTTTGCGTACCTTGACAGTTGTACTTTTTATACCTTTCCATACTATCTCAGCTTCATTATCTTGGTATACTTCCTTTATAGAAAATCGCTTACCTCATGCCCATACCTTCATCTTTAAATATGTTCCACAGGAGTTCTTTGTTCATGTTGTCGTATGCATCGCTTAAGCCCAGAAAGGCGGCTAAATGTAGAAGTCCGTGTTCCGCCTCAGCTATATATATACATTGGGTATGCACGAACAGGCTATCATGCAAGCGCCTACCCCTTCTAAGCCCAATTTGAAGTTCTCCGAGTACCTTATTACTTTCTACCCATGCTGCATTTTTAATTTTACCGCTTGGAAATAAATGTTTTCCACCCCCACCACTACGTAGTTCAGGTGTCCACCCACCCAGGGATCTATTTATGCGTTCTTCCTCAAAATCAACGGTCTTCAACGTTGCCAGCGCCAATGAACGCCGGCGGCCTATCGCTCCAGGGCCGCGTTTCTGCAAAATCGCCTGTGCACAGGACGCAATAAAGTGTTGTGTCCTGTAATGGCGAAACATTTGGACCCCAATTTGATGGGTGCTGCCCTCACCGTGGGGAAGTGAACGATAACTACCACAAGGTTTGGGCCTGTCAGAAGAATTGTTCCCTTCCCTCAAACCCTTCCCCTTCCCGAGAAGCAGCCCTTCTCAAATTTTCGGAATTGGAGTCTCAAGGGGTTCTAGTCCAAATGGTGCGAGTAGTGGCCTAGTCCAGCGGGGTCCCGGACTAAGGACTTCACCTATGTAAAAGGCCACTTTTGTCATGCAAACTCTTATTTCAATAAATAAAAAGTTTTAACCGGCTACTGATCCGGAGTTTCCTGGTTTGCGGCTGCTGCGTTTCGATGGAGGCGAAACCTTAAGGCGCACGTGTGCTGTGCGATGTCAGGGCACGTTAAAGATCCCTAGGTGGTCGAAATTATTCCGGAGCCCTCCACTACCGCACCTCTTTCTTTCATCTTTCACTCCCTCCTTTATCCCTTCCCTTACGGCGCGGTTCAGGTGTCAGTCGATATGCGACACAGATACTGTGCCTTTATATACTTTCCCCAAAAACCAATTTTCCACCCCCACCACCACAAGCCGCCGCGGTGGCTCAGTTTTTAGGGCGCTCGACTACTGATCCAGAGTTCCCGGGTTCGAACCCGACCGCGGCGGCTGCGTTTTTATAGAGTAAAAACGCTAAGGTGCCCGTGTGCTGTGCGATGTAAGTGCACGTTAAAGATCCCTAGGTGGTCGAAATTATTCCGGAGCCCTCCACTACGGCACCTCATTCTTCCTTTCTTTCACTCCCTTTTTTAACCCTTCCCTTACGGCGCGGTTCAGGTGCCCAACGATATATGAGACAGATGCTGCGCCATTTCCTTTCCCCAAAACCAATTATTATTATTATTATCACCACTACCGCCGTCTACTCGCAGCGCGATTGAGGTGTCCACTGACCCAGTTGGCCAGTTACTCTTGCCACTCAGAGGCTTCACAGACGCACACACCGCTGGTACCCGGGGAGTGCGGATATATAGAAGTGCTTTCGCACTAATAATCATGTAGAGAAGTGGCAGCTAACTGGAAAATTCGTTGCTTGCTTTGGCTTGGATGTTATAGGAAGGAAAATATATGCAGTGAATTTCTGCACCATCGGCACGCTAAATGGTGTTCTCCCGGGTGCGGTGTTTTGCAAGAGGCCGCAGGTTTTTGAATCATAAGCGGTGGACATGTTATCCGCTCTGTGCTAGATGCTGCATTTTTCTTGTGTCAATCAATGTTTCTTCAGTGGAAATAGGAAGTAATTTTTCAGCCATAGCTACTTTACAGAGTACAATAGTCTGCTTACGTGCTATGAAGGCGCAAGAATGTGTGATCAGTTTCATCATTCATTAATTTATTGATACTGTCAGCCTTTCTCAGGTTATTACAGGAGTGAAAAATCTAATAAATACACATTCAAAACAAGGTACATTTCACAACTACGACATCAACACAAAAGACATAAAGGAAAAATGAAACAGTAGATAAGAAAACGCATGTGCTGGGGCCGAACTATTATACTGGTGTACTAAGGTCCAGGTATGACTTCAGACATTCTAGAAAGGCAACGAGGGAGTTAATATTTAACATGAAATCAGGCAGCATGTTCCATTTTTTAATAACACGACGAATAAAAGCTGTACTTAAAACAATCATAAGAGGGGCTGATCGCGAGAGAGAAATCGCCTCTTTGCCGTATCCTCTTCGACGATCTGAGAGCGAACAAGCGAGTGAACCGGCTTGAAGCGTGTGTTGTGGTGTAGCAGAAACAATTTACTGACGCATTTCTGTGAAGGACAGTATCGCTGATGCGAGCGCAAAAACGAAGCAGAGAAAGTTGCACAAGAAAAACTGCACTTGTGCGGCCTGCGCCACTGAATAATATTCCAATTTTGCGAGCAGTTTGTGTCATGAAGTAGCGCCATTATAGCAGCGAATCGGCACTAGAAAGAAAACAAGCTGGAATCTGAAAATGAAGCAGGCTCTTGTGTGAAGCAGACAAGCATTAATCGTGCCAGGGGTGCCCCGCAATACGGGCGTTGTTGGGTGTTGCTGGTGTTTTTAAATTAGGCATTGTTGAAGACATTCGGTACTGCACTATTGTCTGGCATAATTGTGGGTGTATTATGTGCGTGCTTTCGCTTGGCCTTGTCAGGTCACGTGATCTAGTGACCATCACAACCTACCCATTGGTTGTAAGCAACCTGCATATTAAAAGAGAGTCGAAATCAAAAATCAAAAATAAATGTGATATATGCAAATGTGGACACCGTCACAGCATAGCACATAAATTGTATTTGCAACTAGCAGACCAAAGTGCGGCGATTGTAGGATTTGCCATTGCATTGAAACTGACACAAATACACACAGGGTGCCTTTGCTGTACTAAACATCTTTCACCTAACATCCTGTCGTGATATGCACTGACATGAACAAGACAACAAGGAAATGTATAGTCGCGTACAACTCAAGAACTAGGCTGCAAATCCTCCTCAAAGAAGGTCCTCCTGCCAACGGCGCCGAGTGATCGTCACTACGTCGTGGTTAATACGTCTAGTCCATGGTTAACACTCTTGCACCAGTGGGCCCCTACTATATCCCACGTCACCATGTGCGCGTGGTGACAATCGGTTGAAACCACTCTCTGGAGGACGTCCTTCGATGGGCATTTCCAGCTTCGTTCTTGAACTGTATGTGATACACAGTGCACATCTCTTCTTTCACTTTCATTTCAGTGAATATCAAAACTCGAGAGCTCTCCATGATACGGTCATCATCATTATCATCAGCCTTACTACACCCACTGCAGGGCAAAGGCCTCTCTCATGTCTCTCCAATTAGCCCTGTCCTTTGCCAGCTGCATCCACCCTTTGCCTGCAAACTTTTAATCTCATCCGACCACCTAACCTTCTGCCGCCCCCTGCTACGCTTACTTTCTCTTGGAATCCGCTCCAATACCCTTAAAGACTACTGGTTATCTTGCCTTCGCATTACATGCCCTGCCCACGCTGATTTGTTCCTCTTAATTTCCCTGGCCTGCTCCCTCGGAGGTACAGCGAGAGATCGACCGCCTTGCGGAAAAGCGGAGCACACCCCTTTGTGCTGTGCAGCAGCTGGCCAGAGCCGTCATACACGAGGAGCTCCAGGACCATCTCCTCGTGTACACCGACGGTTTAGTGGCCCGCGACAGCTGCTCCCTTGCTGCGGCGGCCACCATCCCTGCCCGGCGACTGCACAGCCAGCAACACGCAGCCTTCATTGGCTCCCCCACCACGGCGGAGTTGATGGGGATCCGGCTCGGGCTGGACCTGCTGCTCACCCTCGGCCCCCCGCCGCTCAGGAGTGCTCTGCTGTGCGGCTCTCGCGCCGCCCTCAGCCGCCTGCAATCTAACGGCCGCGGTACCCCACTAGTGCGGGAAATTCGCTCGCGCATCGAGCGCCTAGCGCAGAGAGGTTGTGCCGTGCGTGCACAGTGGGTTCCCGGTCACTGCGGCATCGCCGGCAACGACGAAGCTGACGACCTCGCGTCCGCTGCACACCAACTACCTGCCAGCGATCTGCCCCTTGCGATGGAGGGCGTGGGTGCGGCCATCCATGACCATCTCCGAAAGCAGCACCCCGACCCACGCATTGTGGGAGGTGAGCGCATCGACAGTGTCACCGGCTGTCGCGCACTTACACGGTCTCAACGTGCAATGATCCTCCGCGCGCGCATTGGCTGCGAGTGGCCCGGGGAACGACGGGTGCGTCACGGAATCGCGACGAGTGATGTGTGTGACGGATGCAGTGCAGTGGAAATACTAGAACACCTGCTCCTTCACTGTGCCGCGTTCTCCGATGCTCGTCGCGATATGCTCGCGGCCTATAGGGCGCAGGGCATACTACCAGACTCTGTCAAGACGCTATTGTGGCCGCAGGGTAGAGCGCGCAATCGTGAGTGAATTTTGGTGAGCCTCTGTGTATTCCTCGAACACACGGGCTTGACGTCCCGTCTGTTCTCCGTCAGGTATTTACACGCAGTGACCGAACGCTCCGCGAGTTCTACCTTGAACGATTAATAACTGGACGCCCGACTCCAGTTGCAACCATCACAGCGCTGTGCGCATGTGCGATTTAATTCCTCTAAAATGAACTAATCACGCGCACAACCTGGACACATTTCTTATTGCGTAAATAGTTTGTACATAATACTAGCCACTTTACGCGGAATTTATTTAGAGGCACTAGCCGGAAACACCTGCGCAAAGATTGTTTAAGGAATAATACCAGCAACTCTACTGCATTGCGCTTTCTCAGTAAAAGTTTTTTTAGGCGTTAGATGAAATAAATTTACCAATGTTTTAAAGCTTTTCCCCTTTCCACCAAGTTTTATGGAGCGCAGCGATAATGAAAAATTAAACACTCTCGATTAGCATCACAACTGCGTATATATTTTTTTATTGGCGACACATGTATTTGTTCGAAGATTATATTTGAAATGAATACGATCGCTTTCGATACAGATACATACAATACCACAGTTTACGTATTTACAACACAGCAAGTGGGTTTAGAAGTGTACATATAAAACACTCATGTTGCTATTTACAAAGGAACCGCTGCCTTATTCCGCAGAGTTTCAGCTTTTCTCTTTTTTGCCTTGGCGTTGGCATCCGATATTTTGTCATTCATATTGCAACAGTAATTCTTCAGCAAAATGTTGGTGCTACAATATAACAAATGTTTCAACACAAGTTCGTACTTGTAGCAATCCTCGCAGGTGTCAAACTCTGAGGAATCGTCACCGGCAAGCAGTTCAAGCGTGAGGTCCGTGACTAAATGTCACTGGTTCGGCAGATTGACGAAGTCCTTATTTGTTGATAGTTGCTTAGCAACTACGTAGTTGTGTGCGACAGCGTTGACGGCAATTGTTGCTGGGTAAACAAGCCCGCCCCTGTCAAGTTATTTCACAAGGTCGAACCGTCCATCCGTGTCGGATACTGATGTCATCCTTTTTTCGGTGAGCGCATGCCTGCATTTTGAGCAGTTTAGCTTTTTAAGTGTTGCGCACACTGCATAGCCTGCAACATAGAGCAGCACCAGGACGATGACTTTTAGTTCCGACAGTGCATCTTCGGTCACCACTACATCTAGACTAGGGCGTGGACAGTCTGGTCGCAAGTGAAGCTCATCCATTGCACATCCTTACTGATGGCTGGCAAAGTGCTTTGCAGCCTTATCTTCTTTTCGCATTCATACACTTGCCTCTTCGACACATGATACTGGGATCCAGCTAGCATCCTGTACTTTCCGAAGCGCTCCTGCAGGCTGTCGGTTTGGATTTTTAATAGCAGGACATATGACAGCTTGAGCTCTTCGAAGCAGCACTTTGTAAACTCCACAAAAGCATATGTTGTGTGGTCGATAGCGGCATGGGTCTCTCTTGTTAGCGTGCCACTGTCCAAGTTTTTGCCTTTCAACTCCTCCAACCAAGCCAAAAGATTGCGCAGGAAATCAATCTTGATGTCATTTTCCGAAACAAACATTGGTTCTTGGAACATGTCTCGAAGCTGTTTTCTTTTCCAAGGAAAATCGTTCACAATTACGTTCACAATCTTCCATCATTTCGCCACCAACTCAATGAAAGTGGCAGTCCCTTCGAAAAATAAGAGGTTGTGCTTCATGCCAAGGGCTTGCAGGGCCTGAGAAAGGTATTCACTGAAGATCTGTAAGGCCAACTTGACATTTCGCCGTTCGATGTTCGATGTACAAAGAGCTTTTCTTGACAGTCTGTAGCCATGCCTTAACAGCCTCTCGCAGTCCGAGTTGTAGAGATTCCTGATGGTAGCAAACGACGCACAGAGCATTCGCTGTCCTTCAGTGAGGTTTTTTCTGAAGTCGGGAAAGTAGAAGCAATGTTGGTCGTTTTTTTTTATTAAGCCAATTGTTGCGTATACACTTTAGTATGTGTACCGAGTCTATTGCAAAAAAGAGAGGTCTTGCAGGGTCGGATGGATGCGAATAAACAATTTGTTTAGAAGGAGGTGATCACAAGTATGACATAGCTTTGGTGTTGATGGCATTGTTGTCACTTACGACACACACTATCCTGTAGCCAATTTCTTCTAGTCCACATATAACTTTTCTCGGCAAATGGTGCAGATACTCTGATTCTGCTTTTTAGACAGGGACGATGTGAGCGACTTCCTTAAATTGGCACAAGAGGCTCTGCACCATAAAGACAAATGCGCTGGTTGCTGCACCTGAGCTGTTCAGAGCAGCACCTATACCATTGCCTCCTTTGTAGCCGAAATAAGGCTTGATGTGAATCTCATCTACCATCAGTGTCACAGAACGTTGGCGATCATTCAAGTAGCTGATTCTTCCGGCCATGTACCGGAAGAACAATTCACCCTGATGTTCGATTTGAGGATTCATGCCGTACGATGAGCATATTGAGCGAATGTTCACTGAGTGCGGCAGAGTCATGATTCCAGATCCGCGGATATGTATGTATGCGTGAGGCGATACAGTGAAGAGTAGAGAGCAAAATATCATGAGGTCGGCTGAGTAACGTCTCCGAACTTTCTTCATTAAGAGAAGCTTCAACTGCTCGCTGAGAAATTTTACGGCATTGGTGCCTTCATTTGTGGGCGAAAAAGATAATTTTTCCAGCAGGAGAAGAATCTGCTTGCCGATGTCTTCTTTGACGGATTCAGGAGTTTGACTGAGGTCGCCACTGGTTTCTTTAATGATGTCAAGAAGCTCCAACACTGATTTTTTCTTGCTGTTCGCTACTGTTGGGATTGAGAAATTGGTGCCTAGTTTAGTTATCGGCATCTTTACGAAGTGAACTGTCACGAAATGATCAGCTTTTACTGCAATTGAATATTTGATGCATGGAGCTCTGTCTTCAATGATGTGCACTAATATAAGGCGTTCACTTCTTTCAATAGCATGCCAGAATGCAGACATTTTGCTTGCTAGATATTCGGTCAAGTCTTTAGGTTTAGAACCCTATCCGATTCCTGGTCTTTGGGGAATACTTCACTTGACTCTTCAAGCGCTTTCCTCAAAGCAGCAGCCTCAAGACGCAAGCTCTTCGAGTCTGGGTCATCCCTGGAGTTGCTTGTCTTCGAAATATAAGGCGGGCATCCCGGAAACTTAGATGGGATTGCGCCTGGGCGAAGGAGAAAATGCGAAAGTTGTGCCGTGGTGGAGTGCCCTGTAACCTTTTTGATGTGGGAGGCCTCTCGCACGATGTCGGCCCCAGTGAAGTGAAGCTCGCAAACCTATAGGTAAGTTAAAATTTTGTTTAAATAGCATCTGTAACTTCGCAAGATAGTTTTCTTGAAAGTCTGCATTTGCTACCTGCAGTGTTACCCAGCTGCCTAGTTTAAATTCGCTTTTTTTAATGGAAGCGCATAACTTTATTGTGTTTTTCATATGTAACTATTATCTGGAGAAGTTTCGAACACCTTGCCCTGGAGTGCGGTGATACAACGAAGTTCGCTCGCGGTATTGCCCTAATCCAGGCGTTCTGTTCTTCAACCTGGGGAAAATTGAACACCTGGTTTTTAGGACCCGATTCGTAATTAGTCCGGATATTGGGAACGCAGCACTTATTAGGCATATCCTCGCAGAAGCGTAATTCATATTCCACTCCAGCTATGGTATTAGAACAACGTCTCGACGGACATAACCGCACGCGCTGCACAAGGTGTAAGATCTGCATGCACAGTCAACGTCTAGAAAAAAAGTGCGTTCGGAAGCACGTCGCGACATGCCACGACTTTCCAGAAGGCAATAAAGGAAGTGTCACGTTTCCAGAACCGGTCGCATTGTCGTCGCTGTCGTCCCCTACCCTGACCTCTCGGTATACAGGTGGGGTTAACCATTTTGTACCTTCCAGGCCTCATTCTCAGCACCCTGCGCCGCTCGTAGCTTCGAGACGTGCTGCACGGAACTTCTATGTCGGCCTCTTTCGCGTGACGTAGCTCGGGGGGGGGGGGGGGGGGAGGAACAGCCATCAGGCCTTAAGTTCTTTAGAGGGTGTTGGTGGGGCCCGCGGAGGAGCGCCGCCGTTTTGGCGGGGAGAGGAGAGGGAAAGGCGCGAAGACGCGGAAGTTCAAATTTTGCCTGCATATAACTTAGCTTCCACAAAACGCATTGAAATAATTCTTCCTGGGGGATAATTATATACCGCCGTCTTTTAACAATCCAGACATAACGCACCTTTATTCAGAATTTTATTATGACTTTGTATTTCTGCATAATGAAAAGGAAACCTGTCACGCCCCACCACTGTAACGGCCCCATGGCCAACAGTATTTGCAAAGAAAATAAAAAATTAAATGAAAAAAATGGGTTCTTCGAACGCTCATGGTTGTTGTACTGCAATCAACCGGTTTTGCACTTCGCCTCTGTAAAAAAGAAGAAGAAGAAGTGGTGGTGCCGAACGTTCTTTGTTTGAGCTCTTCCACTTTTCTGCAGTTTTTTGCTTTTGTGCGTGAACTATGTCCTCGTCATCCTTCGGGATGGCGGGAGTACAACCCCTGCGTCCACCCGTGGTCGCCGTTGACAAGACTGCGGCTCTGCCAGGTGGCAACTCTAGTGCTGATGTGGAGTTTCCAGATTCGTCTGATGAATCCACGGTGACAGCGATGGATTCTGACAGCAGCAGCTTCACGCTTGTTGAGTCGCGCCGCCTGAAAAGGAAGTTGCGCCGGACATCGACAGCGGGTGAGTTGCCTACGAGGAATGTTAACCAGCCAGGTGTGTCTTCTCATTGGCCTTCGTTCCTACAACGCAGACGGCTAATCTGAACACCATTAACAGACAGCGGCTAACCCAGTTTTTCGACCGGGTTGTTCCGGGACAAGTCTGTGAAGTCAGAATTAATGCATGGAAGAATGTCCTGACAGTAGATGTTACATCTCAGGCATCAGTAGACAAGCTGAAAGAAATTAGCGTCCTCGGTGGCATGGCGGTCCGCACCTACGTTGCTTACGGGAAGCGGACAACCACTGGAGTTATCATTGATGTTGACCCGGAGATAGCTGACAAAGACCTCTGGTCGCTGATTAAATCTACGGCCCGGATTGTTGACATTCATCGTTTCGGGCGCTCCAAGTGTGTCAAACTAGTTTTTGAAACTCACGCTCTGCCATCCCACGTCAAGGTGGGCTATGTGAGGCATCCTGTCCGCCTGTATGTTCCCAAACCTGTTCAGTTCCAAGTGTGCAACAAGATAGGTCATGTGAGTGCTGTTTGCTCGAATGAGGTATCCTGCCGTCGATGCGGCGGGATGCACCAGCATGACACCTGCACGACGGAGACTATAAAGTGCACCAACTGCTCGGGTGCCCATGAAGCCACAGCTCAGGACTGCCCTAAGCTGCAAAACGAAAGACTCATCCTGAAAAAGATGGTGAAGGACAATTCGACCCACCAAGAAGCGGCGGCGTGTATTCGTCGCCGCAAACATCGTTCCCGGCGGCGTCGTTCGGTTCCACACAATTCTAGTCCACCTGCACCACAGTCGCAGGAAGTATCAGCTCAGCCGGCACAGCAGCATGAGCCTAACAACGATACCAAGACATCTGCGGCCGTGTCCCATGTTACCGCAGTAGCTCAGTCTGATGCGTTTGTGTTACCTTCTTCCTCTGATGCTGAATGGCCGGCTCTGCCATCCAAGGAGATCGCCATGGCAAGACCAAGACCGGTTGCCACTCCAGCTGACACTGTTGGCAAGCCCGAAGGTCAGGATGAGAGCATAATGTTAAAAAAGATTGTGTGTTCAATGCGCGTGCTGCTTTCAGGCATTAACACGCCAACAGCAAAGATTGTTTTGCAGTTTTTGGATGCACTTGAGCCGCTCTTGACGGCGTAGCAGTAATTCATTATGGCACAACCAAAACCCACCTCATCTGTAGTGGTGCAATGGAATGCCCGAGGCCTACGAGGTCGTCTGAGTGACTTCCGGCAACGCGTCCACAAGTACCGCTTCCCTGTGCTGGTTATATGTGAGCCCAACATGCCGTCCCCTTTCTGGATATACGTGCTGCTCTGGTCTCGCACAGAAGACGAAAATAGCAAAGTGTTAGTTTGCATACGCCAAGACATTGCGCACGTCCGCCAGGTTCTACAGCCACACAACACAAATCATTACATCTGTTTGACAGTCACGGGTCTTTTCGATAATCGGTGCCTACATTCCACTTAGAGATGCCATTGATACTTCGTACCTATATTCAGCCATCCAAAGTTGTCCAGCTCCTCATATCATAGTGGGCGATTTTAATGCTCATCACCCTCAGTGGGGCAGTGCTGTTATGAATAACCGAGGCAGGAACCTGTTTGACTTTATGCACTCCCAGAACTTCATCAATATCAACGATGGTTCACCTACATTTCTGCATGGCACGTCGTACAGCAGCTGCTTGATCTGGCGTTTGTTTCAGCAAGTCTCCAGTTTTACGTCAGCTGGTCCAGTGACGTGGAAACACATGGGAGTGACCACATTCCGACGTATGTTTGCGACAAGTGGTACGCACCTACTGCTCCGTCTCACGTGCGATATACAGACTGGCCGGCCATTAGGTCGTCCGTGGAGATTTCCTGTGTGGACCTCTCAACACCATCTAAACTAGAAGGCCTGATTACGTCCTCTCTCAGTGAGACCACGCGGTATATATGTGCGCCTACGCCAAGGTCTACTTTTGACGTGGAATTCGAAAGACTACGCGCAGTCCGTCGGCGCGCCGAAAGGAAATACAGAAGAACCAAATCCACGAATGATCTTACCCTTGTCGCCGAGCTCAACGACAAATAAAGCGCCACCTAGCGAGACAAGGGAGACAACGTTGGAGGCAGTTCTGTTCATCGCTGGACCCTCGCAAATCACTGTCGCGTATTTGGCATGTAGCCAGGAGCTTGCGTTCACCCCCGCAGGAACGCTATCCTTTCCATGCCCTGTCTATTTACCAACGCCGTAATAATGTAGAGGTTACAGAAGAATTCTGCAAAATGGTTGTGGGCACAACTATGGTACCATCAACCAGTTTGGAGGCTTTTGTACCACCTTCACCAGATGACCACTACGACATGCTATTCACGATGCCTGAACTAGAAGCTGCTCTTTCCTCGTGTAGGCGTCCATCTGCACCTGGTC
Source organism: Amblyomma americanum (assembly GCF_052857255.1). Taxonomy (NCBI): domain Eukaryota; kingdom Metazoa; phylum Arthropoda; class Arachnida; order Ixodida; family Ixodidae; genus Amblyomma; species Amblyomma americanum. The sequence goes on from NC_135501.1 coordinate 75,133,026, forward strand.
CTGACGGGATTTCGTACGCGTCCCTCTCTCACCTTGGCATGGAAGGCCGAACTGTGCTGCTCAGTTACTACAATGATACATGGGCATCCGGAATCGTTCCAGAACACTGGAAGATCAGCCGCCTGGTGCACTTTTGAAGCCTGGCAAACCTCCTGATGAGCTTACCTCATACCGGCCAGTTGCACTAGCAAGCTGCGTCGGCAAAGTTATGGAGCCAATGGTGCTGGCGCGGCTCAAATGGTTTTTAGAGCAGAATGCTCTCTATCCGGATATGATGACCGGGTTCCGGAGGGGACGTTCTTCGATTGACAGCGTAATCGACCTCATATCGACAGTGGAACATGAAAAACGTAGTCGCCGACTCGTCGCTGCTGTCTTCTTGGACATCAAGGGGGCCTACGATAATGTACTCCATGACGCCATCCTTGATGCCCTTGACGACATTGGCGTTGGCGGCCGGATGTATTCGTGGATTGGGAGCTACCTCAACGGCCGGTCTGTTTACATGTCTACGCCTGATGGGGAGACTACCCGTCATCAGGATTGCCGTGGAGTTCCTCAGGGAGGAGTTCTTAGCCCAACCCTATTTAACGTGGCATTGATTGGACTGGTGAATGAACTTCCCACTAACATTCACATCAGTGCCTATGCTGATGATATCAGCATCTGGGCGTCGGGTTCGACGCGTCCGCAAATGCGTGCGAGATTACAACGTGCCGTGTCATATACTTCAAGGTACCTACGGCGTCAGGGTTTGCACTTGGCAGCTGAAAAATGTGCTGTGGTCGCATTCACGCGCAAGTCTGTCTGCCACTCCCGGTAACTCTTCAAGGGGTTGCAATACCATACGTCTCCCACCACAGATTTTTGGGCATTATCATCGACCGCGATCTGTCATGGTCGAGGCATATAAACATGCTAAAGAAAAGACTCACTCTTTTTTGCCATGTGCTTCGCTTTGTGGCAGGCATTAAATGGGGCCCAACGGAGCGCTCCTTGCTTCGACTTTACTATACCCTCTTTATTGGCTACATTCGTTACAGCCTTCCTGTACTCTCTAACATGAGTATTTCCTGCTTGCGGGCATTAGAGAGTGTCCAAGCACAGGCACTCAAGATATGCATCGGATTACCACGTTGTGCCTCGAACAAAGGCACGATTGAGGAATCTCGGTCTACCCAATATCGGTCTACCTGTTACACGAACCACGTCGTGTATATTTACGTGCGCTTACACGGCACCGCTGTCACCCGCTGACGAAGATTTTTGATGAGCGACCGGACAGCAGTTTTGCACGCGCATTGCGCTTCCATCGCTCCGAATTGCCATCAGACTATGCCTTGCCGCATCATTCCTTGCAGCCCCCATGGGTAATGGCCCAGCCTTCAGTCTGCCTGCATGTCCCTGGCATAATCAAGAAGTCTGCGATGCCGGTTAGCGGACTGAAGCAACTCGCACTTGCCTACATCTGGTCAAAATACCACAAATGTGTGCACGTCTACACGGATGGATCTGCGTCTCCAAATGCATCAACAGCAGCTTTCGCAATCCCTGCACAACAGACGACCCGCAGATTCATTTTGGGACACAAGTCTACTTCAACCGCTGCAGAGCTTGTGGGCCTTCGGGAATCGGTTCGACACATCTGCGGAGAACCGCCTCAGGAGTGGTGCATTTTCACCGACTCTAAACATGCGCTACACATTTTAGGATGCTTCCTACGCCACACAGCCTACCAAGCTCTGGCTCTTGATATCATTCGTCTCGTATCATTTGCTCAGGAAAACGGCCACCGTATAGTGTTTCAGTGGATCCCCGGACACTGCGGACTCGATGGAAATGAGACCGCCGACGCTGAAGCAAGGAGCTCCTTCAGCAGTGGCATGCGTACAGCTGTACTGTTTTCTATAGTGGACACAACTTGTTTCCTTTCGGAATTGATGAGGAGGGCGACGGCTAGGTACTGGGCCCTGCCAGACACCCGCCACATCCGCCTTAAACGGCTAGATCCGACGATGACCTTTTCAGTTCCTCGCGGAATACCTCGCCCTATTGCATGCGTTATCCGTAGACAACGTTTAAATGTGGCATTCACGCGCAAATACTTGCACTTAATAGGACAAGCGGACTCCCCGGAATGTACCACATGAGGCGGGCGTGCTAGAGACTATAGAACATGTATTAGTGGCGTGTCCAGCGTATGCATGTGAAAGACTCATACTCGCATCTGCTCTGAAGCCTATGGACACATCGCTCCTCTCTGAGGATTTGATCCTCCGCGCTTCGCCAGATAGTTTTACAACTGTAAAGGCAACGCGAGCGCTCTCACGCTTTTTGAGCGACACGGACCTTGTATCGCGTTTGTGATGTCAGAAAGTGTGCCTTTTTCTTTTTTTCCTTTTTTTATTTTTTAAGTAGTTTTTCATCTGCCTCCTCCCATCATCATCGTCCCCCATCGTGACCTTCTTTTATCTCCTCTTCCCGTCCCCCAGAGCAGAGTAGCAGGCCAGATATTTATTTTTCAGGCCAACCTCTCTGCCTTTATTATCAATAAACCCTCTCTCTCGCCTCTGTAGAAATGCGGCGGCCATAGCTGAGAATCCGTGACCCTTCGTTCAGCAGCCCAAGCGTCTGAGCCTTCGATACATTTCAGCGTTGTTTATGAATTCGTACCATAAGTTTAGCAGCCACAAGAGGCCTCTGTAGCTCCTTCAGTTAGATTTGGCAAGCAAAGTCATTTCATTCGTTGTATAAACCCCTTTTTTTTTATTCTGAGCCCTGCAGCATGGTTCGTTTTGCATTATCAGCAACCCTAATCTCTCGGATTCTGAAGGAAACCGCGTTTTGAAACCACGCAAGCTTAGGATTGCGAAATATGTCAGAAACTAGACAGGCCTGCTGAGCAACTTAAAAACGAACCCCTTGGTCTGTACATTTCTCACGACGGCTGAACCATCTGCCCAATGGTCGATGTGGAACGTAAAAGATTAAGAATGGGCGCCTGGACGAATCTCGTGCAGTATGCCTATGTTCCCATAGACGGTAAGACAAGTCCCTGCAAAAAATGTTTTCGGCGACCACAGTGAAACAGTATGCTGCGGAAAGGAAGACGAGGATGAAAGAGGAGAGCAAAAGAAGCGAAGTGCACAGCCAATCGCGATATTGACGCCATTCCGCGTGCAGTAGAACACACGCTGAAGCAGCAGTCAGCAGAGCAAAGAGCCGCCACTTCCCCACCGATCATGCGCTGCAATTGTCCTCCGGTACACAAACCAGAAAAGACCTCCTCGTCCAATTTCTCGGAAGAAGCTAGGACGAGGGTGAGCCTGGCTCCGTCAAAACGCTTCCACGCGAAGCAAGGCCCCTGCAAGCCGCGAGACATCACGCGCACCAAGTACCCGTCTAGGCCTCGCTCTATCGGAGGCCATCAAAGGACACGTCGCCTCGCTGCCAGTCATGAAGCCTTGGCGGGGAGCTGCTTCAGTGCGATCGGTATCACATCCCATTTTAATACTGTTAAAAGCGACTCTCTCCTAACCAGCTGGAGGAAGTCCTGCGAGCATGTCCCGGGACACCATGCTCCGGGCCCTAAGTACGTCACCGACATCGACGAACCGTAAGCTGGGCGCCTACACCGTTCATAGAGGACAACTGAGGAACATACTTTTTGCCCGGGATCTTGCGTGCCGGCCGCTTGCCAGTCTCAAACGACTCCACCTACCATGTCCGGCTGTTCCGAAAGTACCTGTCGGCGCGGTCGCCAACGGAGCAATGCTCAATGTTCAACATCATAACGCAGGCCGCTCACAAGGGGTTGCTGTCGAGATGCTTGTTCCAGGTGAAGATCTGGATGCGACGCATGTCCTCGGGCATCGCCAGCTCCTTTTCATACCTAAAGGAGCACCCTGCCATCAGGAGACCCTAGCAGGGTACCCCGCAACGGGGCATCCAAGTCTGTGCCCTGAAAAAATTAAGGGCAAAGATGGAGAAGACGCTCATTCTGAAGTTTCCTACGCTTGCGTTCACCCTGCGTACGACATGACTGTGGCCGTTGCATCTGTAACAGCATAACGAAGGCAACCGGCTAATCGAAAGTGGTTCCTCTGGAAGGCTTCTCCCGGGACGTGCTGGTGCATGCACCACCCGAAGCTCATTTGCGTCTGGCAGATGGTGCACCAACCACAGGAGGTTTGGATGCCACGCCCATGCCTTCGGAGAGGTTATGTTGATGCCACGCTCATGTCTCCCGGGCGGATGTGTTGATGCCACGCCCATGCCTTCGGCATTGGTGTCGCTGTCACGTTTACGTCAATGGCGAGAATATGTTGATGCCATGCCCATGCCCTTGGCGCCAAAATGTTGAAGCCACGCCCATGGCTGCCGTTTGGACATTTTGATGTAGCGCCCACGTCTTCGGCGAGAATATGTTGATACCACACCCTTGATTTTTGCGTCAAACCCACACAGTGATTTCGATAAGAGAGCGCAAAACACTGGACTTCTCTTTCGAGGTATTAACGAACCCCGTCGCACATAATGAATTGGTTCTAACTTGAAAAAGCCGTCGTTCGTGATCGTTTAAGCGCGTAGTCAAGCACAAACTTCAAGCAAATGTGGAAGGGGGCAAGCAGGCCTCATAGACATCAGTGCTGCAGTTTCAATGCACGCATGCACCCACTGCTCAGCGGGGCTATTTGTCCGCGAACATTTCAATAGCAACCGCATGTAGGCGCTGTCGTTTGACGCGATTGGCTATGAAGAAAGAAAAGAAACAATTAAGTTCTCTTAGAGTGGCACCCTGACTGCGCCGTAAGGATAAAATAGGCAGTAAACAGAGGCAGACTACGTAATGGAGTGCTCTGGATTAGTAACGGATGTTGCTTGGGAAATTGGCCCTGTATACGAAAAATTTAATGAAACAAGGAACAATTCACCGAGACCAGAGACTACTCAGAAGAGGTAGGGAGCGTGTATTGCATTTTTGTCGAGACCCTGTTGCGCTAAAAAGTTTGTAAATGTGGCTCTAGAATCAATGATATTGTTCCTCGTCATCTAGAGCTCGCTAGGTAGTTACGACGGTTCACAAATAAGTGATTCCTGCCACCAAGCCTAGCCAAACCAATTATAATTTTCTTTTTCGAAGGCATATCATAACAGCGATCAGTATGAGCGGTTGATTATAGCAGGATGTGACGTCATCAAAGGAATGCATAATAACAATTTAGACCACTTGGGGTTCTTTAGCGTGCGCTGACACTTCCCAGCACACGGGTGTATTTTGCGGTTTCTGCCCGCTTTAGGACCGCATCGCAAGACGTAGCACGATATCGACACACGATGGCTTTGGTATTTTTTCCGAGGTAGGCTTATTGACGGCAAGAAAAAGAAATGCCAGATTCAAACGCTATTTTCAGAACGGAGAATTTTTTTGAGTCCTTCCGTTTGAATCCGAGCTCAAGTTTTTGTGCGGCTTTTGTTCTGATATTAAGGGCTATTTAAAAAATTTCCCTTTTTGGGTCTATCGTTATTGTCACGTAGTGGTGATGGCAGTGCGGCGGTGTGGAGGGCACGGAGAGGCTTCCAAAATAAGTATTTAATGGGCTGTCTAGGGACCACGAAGTACTGAACAAATCGGCGGCTATAGCTACAAGCGTGCTCGGCAGTCGTCACTGGAGAGAATCCCAGCCGCTATCGGCCGACGTCAATTTAAAGCTGGCAGAGAAATTTCGACATACGGCACCGAAAGCAACCAGTACAATTTCGAACATCGTAGAATCATCGGCGCATAGGTGTGTTCATTCCAGATAAATCTGGTCGCGTCTCACGCTAAAAAGTGATAAAGCCGCCAGCCGTTACCTTTGAGAATCATGATACAAACATTACCAACATTCGCGCCGCTAAATTGCAAGTTCCCTCTCAGTATAATGCTCTAGTGACGGTAGGGAGACTAAACGCGTTACTCATGGATTCAAGATGCTCAGTGAAGATGACCTATGTATAAAGAAATGTCCAGCAAGTATTTTCTTCAGCACAAGTTTATTCCAGACCCCAAGCTCTGTCACTTGTTAACCCTTGTCGAGATCATTATAATGTACATGCCCTTCAAACCAAAAACTTCCAACAGGAAAAATACTTTGGCACCTTTATTCTTACGACAAAGAAAAGCTCAAGATATTCACTACGAAAACAATCTCCCTCCCCGCACTCGCGAAATGTCCTCTTCAAGAGTTGCTCGTAAATTCGCACTTGTGTATTTTACCTCCAATTAAAGTGTCATAACTAAACTGCTTGAATCGCAAAGGCTTTACCTGCGATACGCCGTGCGACACTGCGTTTCTTTTGAGAGTGCATCTGGCCTTGACATGCATTGGACTTGGAACCAATGTTCAAGCGTCGTCGTTTCGCAACACTTATCAAGCGGCTCGTAGACACAGACTTTCACTCAGTTCGCATTTGTCTGGCACTAGCCTTTAGGGTTCGTGCGATAAATGATACACTATAACCGGTCACTGGTTACTCAAATGATGTGGTGTGTATTTAGCGGCACGATCCTACACATATCTCTATAGACGTCGACGAGGAATGTCTCAGGTATGGCGTGCTTTCGAATAGCAAAACATCCTATGTTGCGAACCAAAAATCTTCAATCATTCCTTGCAGCACGCCAAAATATTCAATGCATATGTTACAAAGCATGCATATTGTAAAATTGGCATAACTAGTGCGCCGAGGAACCGTATCAATTACATGCTTTCATAGCATAAGTTATTCCGCAGACTTCCACAGAGCTTCACAGTGTATTGCGGAGTTACGCTCATCGCATTATACAACGGGTCTACATGGTAACTTGGATCTTTTGCAAGCACAGGTTGATGCAGGTGGAGCCCGTAGGATGTCCTTAGAGCATGTGATGAGTGAAGGATCGTTCCATGAACGGAGATTCAGTGTTTCTACAAAAGGCTGAACACAGGCGATGAAAATGTCTCTCAATAGGCAGCAAGCTCGAGCAATTCTGCCTAGCAGCAACCAAAGAAAATACTCCTACGGTGCTGGACTTCGTAAAAAGCGGATGGGGTGCAGGAAATCATTGTTTTAAATTGACTAATTGTTATTGGCTATCCCCACAGTGTTAGACACGTGCATCAGCTACGATCATTACGTTTAATAGAGTAAAATCAACCTGGTCTCGGTTCAACTGAAAAAACGGGCTTGCTTGATGGGGTGCACTATGAACACGTTAAGAAAACATTTCGATTCCACGTTGTCTATAAATGAAAATCAGGTCTGCATTCGTTACCAGCCGAGGCATGTAACTTGGAAATCCATTATCTCGATCTTTAGAGGACTTCCAGATACACGACGTTTGTTGATGCAAGATGGTTGCGAAAAACAGCATGGAACTCGCACCGTAAAAGAAAAAATTGTGATAAAGTAACGAAAGGTGGCTGCACGACAGAAAAATAATCATTATTTTTGAAAACAGTTCGCGAAGTGCAATTTGCGACCCAAAAGCCATTTTAGTAACACTAAGTTCGTACTAAGAACACTAAATATAATGAACATATGGACCCCATCTTCCTACCCTTGTCGGCTCTGAATGCAATGAAACAATATTTTATTCTTACCATAATTGGTTAATTTATAAACTCTAAAATCAGAATAACTACTCTAGTAAACGCAATTAAAATAGCGGGATGAGGCACGGAATGAAAACATTTTGTCGAGCAGGGCTGCTGTAGTGGTCTAAGGTGCATGTAGTAAGCTTTGACGATGCGAAGAATAAAATGAATAGCTTGTCAGAAAAAGAAAGAGAGAGAGAAGACGAGAGAAGAAACGTGATTGAAATGATTAAACAAGTAAACTTCTCGCGATATTTAAAAATTTTCAAGCCTAGAGTTTTTCTGCACAGGTATAAAAGCCTTTTCAGCTAATAAAGTAAGAAAGATCAATATAAGAGAAACTTTGAGAGAGCCCCGAACAAGAACGTGTAGCGAGTGCGTTAAGATATCGTGCTTAGTTAAGGCTCGCTCTGCTAGGTGGATGGTGCTAGCCGCACTTGCTACGAATTATCCTGTGTATTGTACACGGCGCACAAATTACGGGAAACAAATGTTGAAATATTGTCTGCCAGCTATCCTGAACTAACTGTCCGGTGAAGATAACCGAGATGTCTTCATCAAGTCGTTCAGGGATCTGCGCTGCATGTTTCTCTAACCAAGAAAATGTACGTGGCAATATTATGAGTTTCTTTGTTTTGTTTGTGAAATAAGCCCAATCACAGAGATGTGTGTTATTTTGTTCTCGTTTTTTTCTTCACTTCACATTCGTGCCGTGCATTTGTTTATTCTTAGCCACTTTTACGCACTACATTTTTCATGATCCGTACACCTCAAGTTTCTGTTCGCCTTTCGTTATCTGCATTTCTCGTTTTTTTTTATTTTGTACGCCTTTCTGCCTTGTGGGCAGCTGCGTTTTCAGCGTTTTTTAAGTTTTCTGCTGATTTCACTGCCTGTATTTTAAACATTCCGCGTATTCCGCTGTATGCCTTGTAAGGAACACGGACCTCGTCAAGCCACCTATGGCTTTTTTCCGTGCCCCTTAGCATTTCAGGATATTTGAATAAATTGATTTGATTTGATTTGACCAAGATAAATAAAAACCTGCAGTAGAGTGAAGGCTTGCTATTTCCTTCTATGGTACCGGAGCAATTCAGGACGAGTGTGGACAGCACTTCGAAGCCCCGGTCGGTTGAAAGCAGCATGCACGCTCTGGGTAAGCAGTGGCTATAGGCGTGAAGAAATACAGAGAGACCATGGAAACTGTTGCAGAAGCGCTATCTGACGGATCGCGCCCGTTAGCGAGATACGCACTGTGCTACCGAGATACGTCGTGTAGTTAGGCGCATTTCTGTTCGATGCGGCGTTTTCCTGAATTCATCCGCATACACCACTTTTCACTTATGCTTTGTCTACGGCACGTACGAGCCGTTTTATCACAATGCATAAATACTGTAAGTCGTTAATATGGAACAGTTTTGTACGCTTGCTGTGCTAGGGTTTCTGACGGAGCAATCCGTGGCCGACCTCTGTGGCGATAAATATTCGCTCTGCGTATCATCTTGCAAACAGAGCTTAATAGCAGGACGTATTTACTCCACAGGCCGAAATTTTCGCGGCAGTCGCAGCTCTGGAAAAGTAACTGTCGCATATAGTCGTAGGTTGCACTTTGTATCTGCACATACCTCGAACCAGGAAGGCGCCGTCAGTTAGCGCTTGTTTTCGGGGCGCTTCCACTTTTGTCACGTCAGATGTTACTCGCACATGTCTGCGGACAAACATATGTCTCCTTAGTTTAGGTTGTTTTTTTTTTACATCGGAAGTGATTACTCCATGACAAGCCTAGAGAGACTAATATAGCCGGTAAAATGTTATGTACGAGATTTTCGGCACCCTACTTAAGTAGTTTGGGTTTTTAGCGAAGTTTCCTCGGCGCGAAAGCTTGAAAAAGTAATGTTACACTCATAGATATACGTTTTTCTATATTTAAATGAAAAAATAAATAAAAACGCGCGAATAAACAAGTTGTTTAGGCACCCGCGCCAGCATGCGCTTCATTTCTTCTTGCACATAGTACAAGTTTTGAATCTGCGTGATGTTGTCTGTGCACTAGGCGTGAGAGCCCAGAAGGCGCATAGCATTCCGGAGAAAAATACAGACATGTTGATGCAGTTCCTGTTGCTCGTAAATTCAAGCGGTTATGTTAGCTTTTTTTCTTCCTCTCGTTAAGTTCGCAAACTAATGCTCGATAGTTGTTTTTGTTTTTCTTAGCTTTACTTGCCCACGTTCGGTATGGTAGTGGTGTTCCTCTGTTTGGAAACTGGTGCTTTAAGCTGCTTTAGCTCATAGACACTCTCTATGACGTTAAATGTTGCCTTCTTGTCTTGCTGGGGAAAATTTTGTTTTCGTGCCGAAACAGTTCTCCACGCTAGAAAGTCAAAATAAAATTTTATTTTCCGCATTTTACATCCACTAACAGCTTTGGTGTTGATGGGGCAAGCAAAAAGCCTAACAGGGGCTTCACAAGGCTTGCACCCCTTGCATTTGATAGAGTGACGCTGAGCTGACGTGTTGCAGAATGTGTTAGAAAAGAAACGAAAAGTTCAAGTAATGGGAGAATATATATATATATATATATATATATATATATATATATATATATATATATATATATATATATATATATATATATATATATATATATATATATATATATATATATATATATATATATATATATATATATGTCAACAAAAGTTATTGCTAAAAAACAAATAATATATTATGAACCAGAACATTTCCTCTTCAGGTGCAGTAAAACACCAGACATAGGGAGAAGAGACAAAACATTGAGCACGATACAAAAAAATAATAAACAACAATAATTCTAGGATGTCTTTGCCTTCATAGATTGCATTCTGGATATCGCTATCATAGACGTTCCTGATCGTGATCTAATAAAAAGGAGACCGAATGCTCACTAGTGCGCAGTTTGATAATTCCTTATATCATTATTTCAACTGTCAGTAGGATATATCACTTTTTTGGTTCTATCGCAAACAATTCCTTTCAATGCTTTTTTTCTGCAGTGATCTCAGTGCCAAACATTCCGTTGAAAGCATTCATAGTTGCGGATTTTCGCTCTGTCTGCAAGTCTGCCAGCGCTAATGGGGCTAATATGTAGCTGCAATTTGTAGTAAAGTTTAAATGTAAGGGTGCCGCATATATTTTTGTGTTGTTTTACCCTATTTTGAATGCGGCTTCTTTTCGGCCCACGAACAACTGATGTGAGCTTGCGGCCTACTGAGGGAAGATTTCATCGGCTGCGCTCAGCCTAGTGTAGCCTAGTGATCTTCCCCTTGGCATTCTTCCTGCATTCTATATTTCTAATACAATAAAAATGAAAAAATATTTTCTGGCGCTGGATTTATTTTAACCATGCTGTTATTATGCAAACAATAAGTAAAGGGACTAGTGTAGCCTAGTGATCTTCCCCTTGGCATTCTTCCTGCATTCTATATTTCTAATACAATAAAAATGAAAAAATATTTTCTGGCGCTGGATTTATTTTAACCATGCTGTTATTATGCAAACAATAAGTAAAGGGACTTATTCATAGGTTATGCGCTTTAACCGTATTGGTTAACGTGTGCGCAAAGTGGATTATAGTGTATTTTGTTGGTGGTGCGTGGAGTGCATATTACTTTTATATTCATGTATCTGTTTGCCTGCATAGCAGTGTTAATTATACAATGCGGCTGGGAACAAGTCGTTGGTTTAGTTTTATGATACAGTTGGATGAGACGTGTAATCATTTGTTTTTCATTTTTAGTGTGCGGTCTCGTGTTCATGCGTGCATTCTTCCGCCTCACTCTTTCAAATTCACGTGTGTGGAACCCTTTACTAGCCTTTGGCTGTGAATCCGCTCAGCTTTGTGCATTATAGATGTACCTGAAATGACAATAAAAATAATAAAGAACAATCTCCGCACATGGACCTATCCCTCACGCATCACATGCTTCAAATGACATCCTACGGGGTCCATCTGCATCAGCGCGTGCTTTCCATAGTGTCAAGTAACCATATGGAATGGTTTATAATAAGCTGAACGTAACAGTATATCGTAACTGCACAACGCGAGGAGAAACTCAATGAAGAACCTATGCTGTATGAGACTGCTAATGACACGGTTCTTCGTGCCTAAGTTATGTCGATTTTACAACATGCAGGCTTTGCGTTTTTAATCTAGCCGCGTACTGCAAGAAATGCTTGCAGATTCGGCATTCAAACCCGGAGAAAGGTTATTTTCCGAGACGAAAGCGTGTTATATATATGACATCATTCCTCGACAGAGTTCTCTCTTGGCGTGAACACATGTCATTTGACTCAAAGTGACCGTTTATATATAGTGCATCACTTGTCCCAAGTACCTTAAGGTTAGCGTCATACGTCTGCGCATAGAATGACATTCTGTGTCTATTAGCCTCCCGTTAGCGTCACTAACCCCGCAAAGCTCGAACGCTGGTTCCAAATACGACGCATGGTAAGACGCGATACCGTCTCAACTGTTAACCAGTGTCGCGCGGCCTATAGTGGTAAAGCCTTTGCCATTCAAGCACTTTAGCTGTGAATCTTGTATTCGAGGTAAAATACTGAAGTGCGAATTTGTGAGCAACTCTTGATGAGGACATTGTAGGGGTCTTGGGAAGGAGAGTTTTCGTAGTGCATATCTCGAGCTTTTTTTGTTGAGAGAATAAAGGAGCCAAAGTAATTTACTTGTTGCATGTTTCTCGCTTAACTGACATGGGCATTATGATGATGATGATGTCGACAAGGAAAAGAAATCACTGAGCTCTGCATCCGAAATAAACGTGTGGCAAACAACATTGCTTCTCGGTTTCTTTATGGATAGGTGACCTGCAGATAAAACCGCCGATTTGTTCAGTACTTTGTGGAGGCCAGACAGCCCAATAAAGAGCTCTATTTGAATGCCTTTAAGTGCCTTCCTCACTGTCGGACTGCCGTCAACACTGCGTATATCAAAGCATTTCTTACAGTACGCGGCAAGATTAAAAACGCAAAGCATGCATGTTGTAAAATCGACATAACTTATGCGCGAAGGACCGCGTCATTAGCATACTCTTACAGCATAGGTTCTTCATTGAGTTTCACCTCGCGTTGTGCAGTTGCGTTATCATAACAAAACGATTGCAAGAACTTGAGCTTGCCTTCGATTGCAAGGCCTAAAAAATTTTGTCCGTTCCGGGAAAAGCATTTGAATTTTGTGTTTATTTTTGTTGCACTTAATGAGCGCACCTCTAAAAAAATACCAATGCCATCAGGTGACCATGTCGTGCTTTGTTTTGCGATGTGGTCGTAAAACTGAGCAAAAACTGCAAGACACGCTCGTGTGCTGCCCGGTGTCAACACACGTTAAACGACCGCAGTTGGTCTAAACTGTTATGAACTCGTTGGATGAAGCCGCATGCCGCTGTAATTTACGTTCATAATGATCACTGCTATGATAAGATATCAAAGAGGACAAAGTTGAACATTCGTTTGGGAAGGCTGGATGCTACGATCACATATTATTGAAGCGTCGCCGCTACTTAGCAACCTAAAATAAAGCAGAACAACATAAAAAAATCTAGAGCCACATTTACAAGTTTTTTACCGCAACATGGTCTCGACAAGGATAAAAAGAGACGATGTTCTCTACTTCTTCTCTGGTCTCGGAATCTCCTTCCTAGTTACTTTTAAAATTTTCATGTATGCAGGACCCACTCGGCAAACAATATCCTTTATTAATCTAGAATACTCCACTACGGAGTCTCCACCGCCGTTTACTCCGTGTATTATCCTTACTCTCACGGCGCGGTCGGGGCGCCCAGTCTGAGTTTGTCTTTCCTTTCTTTATTACCAATCGCTTCAAACGGCAGCGCCTGCATGCAGTTCCTGTTCAGCAGTACGCAAACATTAAGCCCATCGCAGCAGCTGTTGCACGCGTGCATTGAAGCTGCTGCACTGACTTCAATGACGCCTGCTTGCCCCATTCCTCATTTTCTTGAATCCTGTGCTTGACTACGCGTGTAAACAATGAACGACGGCTTTTCTCAAACTAGAACCAACTTATTTGCTTTCTACTATCTTTTGCAAGCTTTTAGTTTTCATAAATACTTCCGAAAATAAATTAAATGCTTTGAGCTATATTATCGAAAGCACTCTGCGGATTTGACGCCAAAGTCACGGGCGTGGCCACAATATCTCCACGCCAAAGAGATGTGCGGAACATCACAATGTCCGCGCGGCAGGCACGGGCGTGGCATCAACATCTCCTGTTCTTGGTGTACCATCTGCCAGACGCAAATGGGCTTTGGGTGGTGCATGCACCAGCACGTTCCGGGAGAAGCCTTCAAGAGGAACCACTTTCGATTAGCCGGTTGCGTTCGGTATGCTGTTCCAGGTGCGACGGCCTCAGTCATGTCGTGCGCAGGGTGAACGCAAGCGTGGGAAACTTCAGAATGAGCGCCTTCTCCATCTTTGCCCTTAATTTTTTTCAGGGCACAGACTTGGATGTCCCGTCGCGGGGTACCCTGCTAGGGTCTCCTGATGGCAGAGTGCCCCTTTAGGTAGGAAAAGGAGATGGCGTTCACCGAGGCGATGCGTCACATCCAGATCTTCACCTGGAACAAGCATCTCGACAGCAACCCCTTGTGAGTGGACTGCGTCAAGATGTTGAACATTGAGCATTGCTCCGTTGGCGACCGCGCCGACAGGTACTTTCGGAACAGCCGGACATGGTAGGTGGAGTCGTTTGAGACTGGCAAGCGGCCGGCACGCAAGATCCCGGGCAAAAAGTATGTTCCTCAGTTGTCCTCTATGAACGGTGTAGGCGCCCAGCTTACGGTTCGTCGATGTCGGTGACGTACTTAGGGCCCGGAGCATGGTGTCCCGGGACATGCTCGCAGGACTTCCTCCAGCTGGTTAGGAGAGAGTCGCTTTTAACAGTATTAAAATGGGATGTGATACAAATCGCACTGAGGCAGCTCCCCGCCAAGGCTTCATGACTGGCAGTGAGGCGAGGTGTCCTTTGATGACCTCCGATAGAGCGAGGCCTAGACGGGTGCTGGTGCGCGTGATGTCTCGCGTCTTGCCGGGGCCTTGCTTCGCATGGAAGCGTACTGACGGAGCCAGGCTCACCCTCGTCCTAGCTGGTTCCGAGAACTTGGACGATCAGGTCTTCTCTGGTTTGTGGACCGGAGGACACTCGCAGCGCATGGTCGGTGGGGAAGTGGCGGCTCTTTGCTCTGCAGGCTGCTTCAGCGTCTGTTCTACTGCGCGTGGACTGGCGTCAATCTCGCGGTTGGCTGTGTACTTTGTTTTGTTTTGCTCTCTTCTTTCGTCCTCGTCTTCCTCTCCGCAGGATTCTTAAAATGTTCCTTTCCTTCAAGGTCAGCATAGGTTAAGGGAACACTGCATTGAGCTTGTGTTGGGGGTAGAGCACAAATTCGTGTATCATTCGAGAGGTCTGGAATAATTGCGCCTTAATGAGAGGAGAAACAATGTACTTCCCCATCGCAGTGGTTCAGCGGTTAGCGAGCTCAATTATTGAGCGGGAGCACCCGGGTTCTAATCCTGGTGTGGCGGTCGCGTTTGAACTGAGCCGAAGCGCAAAAAGGCGCCAGTGTAAACGCTAAAGATTCCCAGATGGCCATAATTATTCCTGAGCCCTCGACTACGGCACCTCTTTTTTCTATTTATTCCTTCACTCCCTTCTTCATGCCTTTCATTACGGCGCGGTTGAGCACAGCGCCATCTCCTTCCCTCAAAAACCACTAAATACGTTGCACAGGGTCCGCCATGCTAGAGTCGGTCAGTTTGAACGATGTGATCCAGGCTCTCGTTAACTGTAAACGCATTTCACGCCAACTCCATCTGCAGCACCGGAAAAGCTTAAGTGGGCACAATGCAAAGCACTAATGCATCGTGCACTTGGCTCGCCTTGAACGACGCCCTGACTTCCCGTTATCTTCTTCCTATTGCAGTTGTTCTGTTGGTGCGGTAACCGAAGCAACAACCAGAGCGCCAGCAGCTTTGCTGTCTTCGTCGGTCGGGGATACTCCAAACTGCACCGCCATCCCCTACACGGATGCTGCTATATTTAAACGGTTAGTCTGTCGACTACATTGGTGTTCTACCGAATGGCTTTTCTTCGAACTGATTACTTTTGTGCAGACGCCTGCATGTTTTTTTTTCTCTCCAGTTTCGTCTCAAAATGTTCAGTATAGTACAGATATTCCCCTCTAACTCTTCATGCTGGTTTTAATTTTTCTTTTTTGTAGAACCGTAAAGGGGTTGCCCCGCTAAGTTGTGACGCCGCTGGTTTTTGTGAGGCAAGTCTTTTGTCGTCTAATGGTGCGCGCTCTGAGGACTAAGAAAAAATAACGACTGAATTGTGCCCAAAATACGACAAAGTGATTAGTGGGTTTGTCGTAACAACATGTTTTTTTAGCATTGTAGTGTTTTTCTGGCCTACTGCAGTATTTTTCTCTGGGAAGGACGGCAGAATAGTAAAGAAAATCCTGACGTAGCGACAAAAGTTTTTCCTGTCACACCACGTACATGGCAAAAATATTGCTACAAATCTGTTAGGACGGCAGAAACACTTCTTTTGTTTCCAAATAGGATGCAAGGGGGTGATCCTGCTATGTTTTACGACGTTGGCAGCAGTGAGTGTGAGTCGTTAGTGATCGCATTTTGTGCGCTCCAAGGAAGGGCTCATTAGTCAATTGTATTTATTTCCCATGGCTTCCAGCTTTGACAGCTGGGAATCCCTATAGCAGCCCCAAGAGCACCGGTACACAACCACGCAGCAAGGCGAAGCTTCAGCACTAAGCAAAAGCTTCACGTGAAGGGAAGTCGGCGCAGCGAAGTTTCGACGCCGAGCAGTCTCGGTTGAGAAGTCCCAGCAACATTTAAAAAAACCCCTTTCTCGTTCACTGCTCCAACGATATGGTCGTCATGGGATCCCCTTATTCCGAATGTTACTGAACAGTATGGGTCCCCAATTATGGTGTTTTAGTCATCCTACCAATATTTGCCATCGCCGGCTTTCTCAGCTCCTTATATAAACCTTGTTGTTTACCTTGCTATCTTATATTTATCTTGCTAAAAAAGAGCATTGAGCATTCCATCGCCTGTTCTGACACCGAAGCTCGATGTCCACTTGCTTGATCGTTGTCCTTGACGAGAACTAAGCCACTTAACTTCCGAGGTACTGTTGTCGAGAGGCAAAAATATTGAAGCGGGAAGACGACGACGAGACTGAGCGAGTGAACGGGTGGACGAAGACGAAGGCGACAACGATGTTCCGTTCAGCAAGTCGGAAATTTTGGCGAGTTGATAAGTGTTCACTTTCGCTCTCAGCGCAACACGAAGGGGACACAAGACGAAGGAGTAGCACGAACAGGCGCTGACTATCAACTGTTTTTTTTTTGAAGAACGAAAAGCGTATAAATACAAACAGTGAACTACTTATCAATCAACAAAAGTTATCTGGAAGGCACGTGGGAGGTCAGATAGCTCAATTCCCTCTCGGATAACATTATGGAAGGGCTGCTGATACATGTTGTGTCGTTGTGGTGAATATAAAACGCTTCCATTACCTCGGGTGTTAATTTATTGCTATGTCGGAACAGGATGCACGTGTTCTTGTAATCGGGAACACATTGGCACTTTTTGCACTGGAAAGACGCCTGGGCAAGGGGTCCCCTTTAGTTCTCCTTTATGCATGATTCTTTTCATGCCTGCATTGGCATTGCCTGCTGTGGGAGCCTGTGTGAGACAGGGGGTCATTTTTCCTGGTGTTTTCATGCTCCATCAAGCGTTTGTTAACGCACCTGCCAGTCTGGCCAATGTACATGGCACCGCAGGAGAAGGGGACCTGGTATACCACCCCTACCTCGCAAGGTATAGATGGCGACACATGACGCACCTGACAAGCATCCCTCTTGCTCTTGCAGTAGTGCCTCTCACTGACCTGTTTGCACATTGCGCTAAGTTTTCTAGGTGCCGAAAAGACGACATCAACGTCGTATCTGCCCGCAACTTTTTTCAGCCCATGTGACAAGGAGTGTGCATACGGTACCCCAGCCGGCCTTTTCTTCTTTTTGGCTTCTTTCGGCTGAGCCCCATTCTTGAGCTGCCTAACAAGTTTCTCCGCTGCCCTGGAAATGAGTTGATCTGGGTACCCGATCACACGTAACCTGCCTGTTCGCGCCAAAATGCTCTCTCGCGTCCTTTCATGCCAAGATTTCCTGAGAGCTGATTGCAGGCAAGATACGGCAATCCCTCCTTTATGAGCTTAGAATGGTTAGACCGGAAGTTTAGCAATGACTTGGCAGTCCTCGGGCGATACCACCAACACAAGTGCCCCCCCCCCCCACACACACAGTGCCAAATCCAAAAACTGCAGTTCTTTGTTGCTCGGAACCTCAGTTGTAAACTCCAGCCCACGTCCGCATTCCTTAAAAGTCTTCGGAACATCGACCAGGCTTCTAGGCAAAGTGCCTGTTCTGAGTGAGCACCAAGTAATCGTCGACATACCGAAAAATTCTGACAACTACCCTATCCAATGCCTTTTAAATTTCCCTATCAACCCTGCTTAAAAAGATGTCGGCTAACCCAGGTGCCACCCTGGAGCCTACGCAAACCCCCGATGCTTGTACAAAAGCCTTTCCCTCCCAATCAACCACTGTTGCAGATAGATAAAAGGACAAGATTTCTAAAAAACGGTCAACCGAGACACCGCATCTATCGATAAAAGCACTTTCATCATTGTCCTGTGTTATGCACATCTTCATAGCTTCCGTGAGTTCACAATGTGGCAAGGAATAATAAAGGTCCTGATAGTCAGCGCCTGTTTGTGCTGGTCCTTCGTCTTGTAACCCGTTCGTGTTGCGCTGAGAGCGAAAATGGACATTGAAGTTCTGACTGTGTTCTGAGTGCCGCTCGTAGCTGTTCCTTCGCTGGTGTACATAGCTGTAAATATATTCTTTCCCGCAACATATTTGGTGGAGGTGCGGGGTAAAAGTAGGCGAGAAAACCACAACATCGTCAAGGTAGCAGAGGCAGGTTGACCACTTAATGCCGCGAAGAAGGGAGTCCATCATTCGTTCAAAGGTAGCCGGCGCGTTACAGAGTCCGAATGGCATGACTTGAAATTGGTATAAGCGATCAGGCGTCACGAAGGCGGTCTGTTCGCGGTCCTTTTCATCAACGGCAATTTGCCAGTACCCCGATCGAAGATCAATTGAAGAGAAATATTTGGCGCCGTGGAGGCACTCTAATGCATCATCGATCCTCGGGAGAGGATATACGTCCTTTTTTGTGATGCGGTGTAGGTGCCGGTAATCAACGCAGAAGTGCCAGCTGCCGTCCTTCTTTTTTACCACAACTGGTGAAGCCCAAGGGCTTGACGAGGGCTCGATGATGTCTTTTGCGAGCATCTTGTCCACCTCTTGATTGATGACAGTGCGTTCAGCGCTGGACACGCGGTACGGACGTCTATGGATAGGAGCGGCATCACCAGTGTTTATGCGATGCGTCACTACAGAGGAACGAGCCAAAACACGGGCATCAAAGTCGAGGATGTCGCGAAAAGATGATAAAAGGCACCTAAGATCGTGAGCTTGCATTGGCGGTAGGTCAGAAGAGATTATGTCGGCGTAGTCGTCCGTTGATTTCTCGGTTGATGTGGCCGCAGGCAACAACAGGCTGTGATGAGTGGAAGGTAAGCAGGTGTCCACCACGACATGACACATTCGGCAGCCGGGCAGAGCGTGGCGAGTGAGATGCCTTGCGGGAGCGGTTGGATAGACGAGCCAAAGTTCAGAACCGGAAGGTATGCTCGGTTGGCCAACATTGTACAGTGTGCGCAAGCGCAATACTTCGCGAGAGGGTGACGTCAATGTCCGGACTACGTAGGGACCATCAGAGACAGGAGGAACAGATGAGAAAGAAACGTAAATGGCAGCTTTCGGCGTTAGACGGACAAAGTCGACAGCACAAAGGAGAGGTAGAGCTGGGGACGGTGACTCAGCAGAAAGGGGAAGGTCAAGCTCGACAACACTGGTGGCGCAGTTGATGAGGGCTGAATGCTCAGACAGGAAGTCGACGCCAAGAATGACGTCATGAGGGCACTGGTTCAGAAGAGAGAATAGGACGGATGTATGGTGGCCGGAAACGGTCACACGGGCTGTGCATAGTCCAATCACAGGAGGCGTTCCGCCGTCGGCAACGCGGAGAACGGCTGTGGGTGCAGGGGTCAGTACTTTTCTGAGGCGGCGTCGGAGGGTTGAACTCATGACGGACACGTGCGCGCCCGTATCGATCAGGGCTCTCACAGGGACTCCATCGACATGAATAGCGAACATATTTTGGTGGGCGCGGAGGGCTAAGCGAGGATTTTGGGACTGGGGCTGTACTGCAGCATCACCTCCAGACACTTCAGTGTCTAGTTTTCCGCTTGCACATGCTGCAGGTGGAACAAGGTAGTCTCGTCGCTTCATTTTTCTGGCTTGCACTCTTGGCGCAAATCGCAGGCACGGTTTGTACCAAGGAGGCTTACTGACCTGCAAGCTTTTTGTCGATTTTTCACTCAGGTTCAACGGCGCCGGGCTGAAGACAACGCCGACGACGACGAAGCTTTTTTTGCCACATGAGCTGCGTAACACTTTCGAGTTAAAATCGCACGAATAAATCTGCCTTTACTTACACTTCAATGCGCTCTACTCAGCTCTCAAAGAACGTAAAGAGCGCCAACCTCTATTGACCCCCCTTTTCTCGAACGCATACGTGGTACCCTTTGCTTGTGTTTTCCTAAGAGAGCAGTCAGTCTGTAGACGCTCTTTTTTAATGCTATGCCTAGTTTTCTCAACACTTTTAAATTAATTGTTTAATCAACGTGGAGAAAAAGCTCTGAAAAAGGTCCTCAGTGAAAGGCATCCAGGTTAGTCGTGATGGCTGCGCGACGCCATTGCACAGTGTTCGTTGTTTACCATCTCACAGAAGCGTAACGGAAGGTGCGCTTCGAGCAACTCTGTTGTAACGGTCCAGAGCCTAACAACGCCTAGTCAGTTAATTTGCCTCACGCTGCCGAAAGCTTCATTTACATTAAAGTCGAGAGACCACGGATCCGGTCACAGGAGCGGCTGCGGAGCCCCACCGCGGCGCTCCTATATCGCGCCGCACGCACGCTGCGAGAGTGGCCTGAGTAACGACAAATGTCCTTGCCCTCGCTTGGGTGTTTATCATGCTTGATACATTTTTACCCTGCCCTTCGGCTACTGCACTGCTGTCGATCCCAATGAAGGAGAGCAAACGAAGGAGCAGAAAATACGACGCGACTTCGTGGTAGACAACCAGAACTGAGAATGTGAACATACATTGCCGTTTGGCCGATTCGGTGGTTCAGTGCTTATGGCGCCGAGCTGCTGACCCGAAGACCCTGGTTCGATCCCGGGCGCGGCGACTGAATTTCGATGGAGGCGAAATTGTAGAGGACCGCGTACGTATCCGGGTTTATGAAAATATATCTGAACAGTTCACTTCATCGGGGAATTAGTAGCTCCTTTCAAGCGGCATCTCTCGTGGTCGATAACGCAATGAGCATTTCTTCGGAACTGGATTAGACTAAAACGCTGAAGCTTCTGTTTGACATACAATGGGAATTTTAGTAACTTGCATCTTTTTGTTCGAGCGTTATGCATCATTTTCATGGCACTCTGCAACGAGCGAATGACTCAGAAAATAAAATAATTAAGTTACCCTTAGATTCGCACCGATATTTCGGTAAGCTTGTCTGCAGAGGTGTGAATATCAGCTTCGGGACCTTCGCGTGAAAGGACTTGTACCGCACCTCGCGTCTCGCTCTTGCCGCTGCCCGGAACTCGGGGCAGTCGTAGACGTGGTCAACGCCAGAGCACGCAGCGCGGGACGCGGAACACAACGTAACATTTCAAGAGTTGACTCTTTTGAAGCTAGTATTCGTCGCTTTCGCTCTGAGAGACTCTCAAGGCCCTCGCGGTATGACATGCTCTCCCATTCAAAGTACAACGTCCTGAACGAAATCATTCATCATTCCGCCCCTCTACATTGCGCATGCCTATTCTCAGATACATATGCTCTGCGTTCCTGCATAGCTTGTCTGCTGTTCAGGCGCCTGCGCACGCAATCAAACTACTTATTTTGTATGGATCCCTGTATGAAACTGCCGCAGTAGACTAAATGCGCTAGCGAAAAAAAGTGATAGCGAAACTCCGTGGTCATAGCAGGTGAAGCCTACAAGTCATTTTCAGTTCGTCAAAGCGCCGGCCTTTGACTCGCAGCAATCCAGCTGCAGGTATCTTTCGTAGCTCGATGTGAGTGTACGGCTGAGTTCCAAGGGTAACGGACAAACGTGTCACCAGATTCAGAACAGCGCCATGATTTTCTGCGGCTTACCCTACGGTCTAAAATGTCTCTATGTGCAGACTGCACTCCCAAGCTCTCCATAGATTTCAAGTCACGCAAGGTTTACAGTATTGTCGTTCTTGTGCTTGAAATCTAGCGTGCTTCTTCGCCGCTCGTTCACCAGCGATTGGAGTTGCGCTGCAAGACATCAATAAATAAGCTCTCTTGGGTTGATGCGTTGTACCCTGGGAAATTCCTGGTCCTGTCACGTAAACCCCTCTTGATGACGACTCTGCTCTTTAGTACACTATACCTGTTAAAAGCCTTTTTTTTCGTCGCTGCTCTTGAAGGTACCTACGTAACTTGCATGCCCTTACGAGATCAATTTGTCTGTCAGACGAATTTTCTGTGGAACATCACGCGCTTAGCAGCCAACAGTATCCGCGCCACTCAACCAAAGCTAACGCGTTTTATGCACGGATATGAGAAAAGCAGCCAGTGAGGAAGTTCAGGAGGCTGTCTTATACAAATGCTGCCGCTGTTCAAAAGAGGCAAGGTTGGTCAAATTCGAATTCTATCCGGATGTTTTAGCGGTTATTCAGACATATATTGCAAGAAAGAGGGTTATAATGTCGTTACAGTGGCCCGAATGAAACCGCCAATGTTATTTGCCACTTTTCTGTGGAAAGCAAACTACTCTAAAATCGAAGATGCTTTTTACGTCCACCATCTCAAGCCATACGATACAGGGGTTTCAAAGCGAAATTCACTCTCTTGTAGTTTGCATCTGGAACATTGACATCATATCAAGGTATTTATGTGTTAGAAATTAAAGATTCTGAGAGAAATACGCTTGCTTTTTAAGAGTTTTCTGCGAAGTGCGTTACAATTTTACTTTCTCGGACATTTCTTAAAATTTTCATTCTTCAGTTATCACAAACAGGTACTTGACACCGACGAAATACTTTCGTTATACTTGCAGACGATACAAACCGGTTAAAACAGATGCTTGGGCGAGTTGGTAACTCATTATAACCAGAACAGCGCGCACTAAGACACGGACACGAAGGAAGACACGACACACAGCTCTCGTGTGTGTCGTGTCTTCCTTCGTGTCCGTGTCTTAGTGCGCGCTGTTCTGGTTACAAACCGGTCATCACCCCTGTCTGGGACCGTACTGCTTCACGAGAACGGAAACTTGCATCTGTAATATAAAAGATGACCTGTCAGACAAGTACTGCAACTTCACGCAGGCAATGGAGTCAGGGGGTCACAAGTAAGGGAACTTATGCTCGACTATCTTATCACAAGGTTGAAAGATGAGAAAAAAATTAGGCTCTATTCAGCCAAAGAAAAACTACATTCCTTTCATGCTTTAACAATCATCAGCAAACAGTCTGATTGGAACTGTGATAGCTTTTGGCAGGTCATTTATGAAAACGAGAAATAAAAGGGGGCCCAAGACACTTCCCTGTGGAACAGCTGAAGCCGCCGGGGAAGAAGATGATTGATAACCTTCGAGGTGTAAAAACTGTTCACGGGAGGAGAGGTCATCATCATCATCATCAGCCTTACTACACCCAATGCAGGGCAAAGGCCTCTCCCATGTCTCTCCTATTAACCCTATCCTTTCCCAACTGCATGCACCCTTTGCCTGCAAACTTCTTAATCTCATCCGCCCACCTAACCTTCTGCCGCCACCTGCTACGCTTACTTTCTCTTGGAATCCACTCCGTTAACCTTAAGAACCAGCGGTTATCTTGCCTTCGCATTACATTCCCTGCCCAAGCCCATTTCTTTCTCTTGATTTCGACTAGGATGTCATTAACCCGTGTTTGTTCCGCCACCCACTCTGCCCGCTTCCGGTCTCTTAACGTTCCACCTATCATTTTTCTTTCCATGGCTCGCTGCGTTGTCCTTAACTTAAGCTCAGCTCTTTTCGTTAGCCTCGACGTTTCTGCCCCGTATTCGTGAGTACCGGTAAGATTAAGCTGTTGTACACTTTCCTCTTGAGGGAAATTGGTAAACTGCTACTCATGATCTGCGAAAATTTGCCATATGCGCTCCACCCCATTCTTATCCTTCTAGTTATCTCCCTCCCATGATCCGGATCGGCTGTCACTACCTGCCCTAAGTAGACGTATTCCGTCACAACTTCTAGGCTCTCGCTGCCAATTGTGAACTGTTGTTCCCATGCTAGGCTGTTGAACATTACCTTCGTTTTCTGCATGTTAATTTTTAGACCCATCGATCTGCTCTGCCTGTCTAACTCATTGATCATTATTTGCAGTTCACCTCCTCAGTGACTCAGCAAGGCAATGTCTTCAGCAAATGGCATATTATTTAGGTATTTTCCATTTATTCTTATTCCCAACTGTTCCCAATTCAGGCCTGGAAATACCTCCTGTAAACATGCGGTGAACAGCATTGGCGAGATCGTGTCTCCTTGCCTGACGCCCTTCCTTATTGGAATTTTATTGCTGACTTTATGGAGGACTATAGTAGCTGTGCAGTTGCTATATATATCTTCCAGTATTTTGACATAAGGCTCTTCTACCCCCTGATTACGCAATGCCTGTATGACTGCTGTGGTTTCCACTGAGTCGAATGCTTTCTCGTAATCAATGAAAGCTATATATAGAGGTTGGTTATATTCTGCGCATTTCTCTATCACCTGATTGATAGTGTGAATATGATGTATTGTGGAATATCCTTTCCGAAAGCCTGGCTGATCATTTGGTTGATTAAAGTCTAACGTTGCCCTGACATTATTAGCGATTACCTTAGTAAATACTTTGTAGGCAACGGATAGTAAGCTGATCGGCCTGTAATTTTTCAAGTCTATGGCGTCTCCCTTCTTATGAATTAAGATAATGTTTGCATTCTTCCAAGCTTCTGGTACAGTCGAGGTCATAAGACATTGCGTATACAGGGTGGCTAGTTTTTCTAGCACGATGTCCCCTCCATCCTTCAACAGATCTGCTGTTACCTGATCCTCCCCAGCTGCTTTTCTCCTTTTCATTGCTTCTAAGGCTTTCTTTACTTCATCTTTCGCTACTGGTGGGATGACGCATTGCTGTGCACTGCTGTCTTTCTCATTAACGCTCTGATTACATTGACTACTGTACAGGTCTGTGTAGAACTCTTCGGCTACGTTAACTATCTTATCCGTATTGCTAATTACATTGCCCTGCTTGTCTCTTAATGCATACTCGGAAGAGAGGTAGGAAGAATCAAGTTGGAATCAATTCCGAAAGCTAGCCTCTAATTTGTCTAGCAGCTTTATGTGAGATACAATAAAAAGTGAAATAACACCGGCCGGGGGTGCTGTACGGCGAACGGTTGCGTCACAATTGTGAAAAAGTCTGGGAACGGCATATCATTTAAAGCTATACATGTCATCAGTCATCAGTTGTAATCCCTGTCGCGAGGTTACTTGCAAATTGACTAAGAGACGTGTCCAGTGTGCAGCAAGAAATATGCCACCAACCGGAGCGCTGTATGACGAACTGTTGAGTTACAATTTTAACACGCTAGCTTTAAGGAGCTCGCGTCGCAGGAAAGCAGTTTTGTGGGCCGTTGCTGCTGGCACTGTAGCACAAAACACGAGAATCTCCAAATGAACACAATTTGGATGATATGGGACATCGAACCAGTGTCTTTCAGATTGCCAGACGAGCACGCAGACAAGACGCTACGAAGGCTCGCCGGTTCGCACCGTATAAAAAATGAACCTAGCGAATGCGTTGCGATCTTTGGCTACGAGGTCGTGGATCGAATCCGTGCAATGGTGTGCACTTTTCGATGGAGGCCGAATGCACAAGCGGCTACCGCACTGCTTAGCAGAAACAACTTAGCGTAAAGCTCTCCCCGCGGCGGCGTTTCCTTCAATCGTTGATTTTGCGAGCATGGCGTCCATCCTTCATCCGACCTTTGGCGGGTGCCGGCTCCATCGACGGTTCACGCCCAGCCAAGGGGTTAGCTATATGCTGGCCGCCGTGTGTCAGTGGTTATTGCATTCGGCTGCTGAGCTCGAGGACGTGACAATCCCTTCCGCTGCAGCCACTCTTCGATGGTGGCGATATTAAAGACGCCTGTGCACATGTAATGGGCAAAGTCAGTGTATGTCAGTATCTCAGGTGGTCTAAATTTGTGCGGTGTTGTCTCCTACATGGGGAAGTTCATTGTCTATTCGCTCTTTCGAACCCACTGCATCTTTTCCTTCAAGAGGTTGTGTCAAGAGATATGGGAAAGATTTACTGCGCCATTCATTTATTACTAATAATAACTGGTTTTTGGGGAAAGGAAATGGCGCAGTATCTGTCTCATATATCGTTGGACACCTGAACCGCGCCGTAATGGAAGGCACAAAGGAGGGAGTGAAAGAAGAAAGGAAGAAAGAGGTGCCGTAATGGAGGGCTCCGGAATAATTTCGGCCATCTGGGGATCTTTAACGTGCTCTGATATCAAACAGCACACGGGCGCCTTAGCGTTTTGCCCCCATAAAAAATGGCAGTGGCTTAGGTCGGCTATGCCAGGATATATGTAGTGAAAGCAAGTGTGAAACTCCCAGGTTGGCCTTTTTCACATAATCCACAATGTATGAAGCACAGTCATAAACGTCCAGTATGACCTGTAGGTCCATGTTTGATTTCAGTACCGAGGCTATCACAGCACGCCAGTGAAGTCACAGCACGCGCCTCGCCGCGCCATCTGGCATGACGTCACACTGCGCCGCTCGCAGCCGCCGCCGTTTGGTGGGACCTGACACCGCGTTCCTCGTCGTTGCACTCGATTCCGCTCGCCTCGTCAGCTGCGTCTCATGCGTGATAAGCAGTCACAGGATTGAAAAGGAGAGCTGGCGTGCGCCGCAACCACAGTTGAGGCGACAGTATGGAGGGCGACAATTTTGATAAGATGGAAGAAGCCTGGAATCGACAGCGGAACGAGATGAAGAGGAAACGAATCGCCTAGGAAACAGACGAACAGCGCGCCGAACGACTGGCTAAACGCCGCCGCGAGCCAGGCATGCTTAACATCCGGTGTCTCGACCGCAAGCAACAGTTACAGCAGCTGGAGGAGAGAGCTGAGTCCTGCTTCACTGAAGACGGCACGTGATGAACGATGGAATGCGACCAAGAGACTTCAGCGGCGGGCCCAAGAAACCGGAGAAAAACGTGCCGTTAGCCTAGAGAATAGACGTAAGAGTGACGCGACCCTTTCAGTCCTTGGATAGCCTCGGTGCTGAAATCAAACATTGACCTACAGGTCATACTGGATGTTTATGCCTGTACTTCATACGTTGTGGAATATGTGAACAAGGCGAACCGTGGAGTTTCACACTTGCTTTCGCTACATATATCCTGGCATAGCCGAGCTAAGCCACTGCCATTTTTTATTACTCCATCATAAACTAATCACGCGCACAACCTGGACACATTTTTTGTGTAAATATTTAGTGCATTACCTCCCCTCACCTCTTCCATTTCATTTCTTCATTCTGCCTGCCTTTATTTCCGCTGCCCCACATCAGGTGCTTCAGTATCGATGGCAGATGCCGGGGCTAGCATAAATCTTTTCCTTCCTTTTTACTATTATTTTAATAAACAACCACTACCACCGCCCGTGTGCTGTGCGATGTCAGGGCACGTTAAAGATTCCCAGGTGGTCGAAATTATTCCGGAGCCCTCCACTACGGCACCACCTCTTTCTTCATTTCTTCTTTCACTCCCTCCTTTCCCTTCCCTTACGGCGCGATTCAGGTGTCAGCCGATAAGCGAGACAGATACTGCGCCGTTATATCCTTTCCCCAAAAAGCAATTTTCCACCCCCACCACCCTCTACTCACAACGAGATTGAGGTGTCCACTGACCCAGTTAGCCAGTCACACTTGCCACTCAGAGGCTTCACACACGTACACACCGCTGATACCCGGGGAGTGCGGATAGAAGTGCTTTCGCACTAAAAACCATGTATAGAAGCGGCAACTAACTTGAAAATTCCTGGTTTGCTTTTCCCTGGCAGTCATAGGAAGGAAAATATGTGCAGTGAATTTCTGCACCACCGGCACAATAAATGGTGTTCTCCAAGGTGCAGTGTTTTGCAAGAGGGTGTAGGCTTTCGAATCACAAGCGGTGGACATGTTACCCGCACTGTGCTAGGTGCTGCATTTTTCTTGTGTCAGTCAATGCTCTCTTCAATGGAAATTTGAAGTAGTTTTTCAGCAATAGATAGTTTAAGGAAGACAACAGTCCGCTTACGTGCTATGAAAACGAAAGCATGTGTTATCAGTTCCATCATTCATTCATTCATTTATTGATACTGTCAGCCTTTCTCAGGCTATTACAGGAGTGGAAAATCTAATAAATACACATTCAAAGCGAGGTACATTTCACAACTACGACATCGACACAAAAGACAAAGGAAAAATGAAACACTAGATAAGAAAACGCATGTGCTGAGGCAGAAATATTCTATTGGTGTACTATGGTCCAGGTATGATTTCAGGCATTCTAGAAAGACATCGAGGGAGTAAATATTCTTGAAAAAAGATGTAGCGCAAAAGAGACGAGCACGGGAGGGAGACACAAGGATGAGCGCTACTAACAACTGGCTTTATTTTCCGTAACAGATGTGAATATATACATCGCATGCGCACATGACACTAGGGCAGCTCTGGCCCGGGCTTCTTGACAGAAAAAGAAAAAAGAAAAAGGGGGAAATTGATTACATATCTACTATCAAACAAGGAACGAGTACCAAAATGCATCCTCTGCGAAAAAGGGAAGGGAGGGGGGGGGAGGGGGAGGAGCAAACAGGCAATGAAGATGAACCTACAGACAAAAAAAACGACAGAGAAAAAGAAAAACAAAAGAGATAAACAGGCACGCACGAAAGAGGCGGTGTGATTCTTACAGAAACCTTACCAGAAAACCGCGCTCGGAGGAGAACAAACTTTTTTTTTATTGCCGGGCTCCGACAGAATACAACAAAAAGCATACACCGGTAGACACCCAAACTACAAAAAGGTAGCCTACAGCCCCCAGAGGGCCAGGCCTTGTCAGTTTAAAATTCCCTGAGTTCCGTCAAAAAGGTTCGAGCTTTGAAAGCCACTTAGGGGGAGATGCTGGGTGTTTTCAGCACCTCGATGAACTTGTGCATTGTCTCACGGAAATACAATCGCGCAGGCCGCGCATCCGGGTCACAATGAAAGCCTGCCATTCGGGAGCGCCATATGCTATGGAGGCCCGCGAGCATTACTAAATCCAATGGCATGCCATCTTCTTTTGCTGTTGGCAGGAATCGGATTCCATTCGGATCCAATGGTAATTTTTTTTTATGGTCCTTTGAAGGACGTCCCAAAAATATACCCCTTCCCAACAGTGCAAGAAAACGTGGTCGATTGTTTCTGGTTGTTTACATATAAGGCAGTGGGATCCCCAAGGTAGGTAATACCCCTTTTTTTCTTTGAAATATTTTACAGACAGAGTCCCGGCGTGAAGCTTGAAGAAATTTTTTGTTCCCGGTGGTACCTGCATTTTTTTCACCCGTTTCAGGACATCTCTGCCTGGGCCTCCGGAGCATATTGCCCTGTACATTGGTTCCGGCAATAACACGCCACATAAATCCTTGTACAATGTTTTCGGCTGAACGCCACTTAAATAATTTTTTGATAATCTCGCCGTCAAAAACCTGACGCTAAACACAACCTCTTTAAGAAAACCAAAAATACCTCCAGTCATAGTCTCCGTTCCAACAATGAAATCTGGCACAGCACGCCCGAGCCTGACTTGGCATACGGTACGTAGGAAGGGATCTTTAACGTCTCGGAGAAACAAAAATCTGTTTACTATCTGCCGTATGAACAAGTGCCCCAGACCAAGTCCCCCTACCTTGAAGCTCCTGAGCAAATTTGTCCGGCTGCAACTCTCCCATTTTGAGGCCCATATGAAGACAGCGAAAATACGGTGCAGCTTTTGCACATTTAACCGTGAGCAGTGGAGTACTAGCATCACGTACCAGAGCTTGCTTATGAAAAACAAATTGCACACAGTTGCTCTTGCAAATACCGACAAATTAGCAGTTTTCCATTTTTCTGGTTTCTCACGCGTTTCTTCAACCTGTGTTTTCTAAAAAGGCTCAGTGTCCCTGTAAAATTCGAGTGGAACACCTAGGTATTTCACGGGTGTTGTCACGCAAGAAACGCTGGCGAAAACAGCTGGAGTTGACGGCCATTCTCCGTGCCAGAATCCCAGGCACATGCCCCAATTCACCAAACTTCCGGTGACCTCACTGAAACCTTTTACTGCTTCGATTGTCCTGCCTATGCTATCTTGGTTAACGCAGAGAACAGCAACGTCATCTGCGTATGCTAAGAGCTTCACTTCTGATGCCTGTACACGAAAACAATGAATAGCCGCATTTCCTATAATGTTTAGGCAGAGGGTTTCTATATAACTACAAAACAGCATGGAGCTGTGGGGACAGCCCTGGCGTACCGATCTCTGCAAACTTATGGGGCCCCCAAGGCCTTGTTTACTATTAACCTCGTAGTGCAGTTACGGTAAGCCATGGCCACACCTTCTCTGATAACAGAACCAACGTTAATGTAATGTAGAATGCAAAGCAGCAATTCGTGCACCACACAGTCAAACGCCTTCTCAAGGTCAATCTGAAGAACTGCGACCCGAGCATATATTGCGTCACAACATTCAAGCACGCACCTAGCCTTGTGAATATTCTCAACAATGGAACGGCCCTTGATCCCACACGTTTGGTGAGGCCCGACTATTTTATGCATTACGGTCTGTAGCCTGCCCGCAAGAACCTTCATATAAATTTTGTAGTCGACATTTGTGAGGGCTATGGGCCTGTACGATGTTACCTGTCTGAGTTTTTCTGTTTGATCGGTTTTCGGTATGAGCACAGTATGCGAGGACGCATATGATGTAGGCAGAGCATGCAACTCATACGCTTCATTAAATACCACTGAGAGGAGCGGTGCTAGTTCCTTCTTCAAAAGCTTTATAAAAAGCCGCGCTCAGGCAGTCAGGCCGGCGACTTTCCCGAGTTTAATTTATCAATAGCCTGTTCCACTTCTTGTTCGCTAATTGGCAGCTCTAATCTTATTCTGTCTTCGTCATCAATACGTAGCATGGCCCCTAAAAATATCTCCTTATATCTTCCAATGTCAACCTGCCTCGAAGCGAAAAGCGCTTGATAGTAATCAAAAAAGCCTTTGCTATGCTGTCATCGTCAGATGCAGTGGCACCGCCCCATTGAATTTCCGCGACATGGTTTCGCCGAGCGTGCGCCCTTTCCATTCCTAACGCCCGTTTTGTGGGCGTTTCGCTCGCGGCGAATTGCTCAGCTCTCGCACGCACAAGTGCACCGCTATATCGCTCTTCCTCTATCGTTTCTAGCTTTTGTTTGGTTTTTCTGACGTCATCACTGGAAACACCCGGTGCCTTGCATTCCTGAGCTAATAACTTGTCCAGTAAGGACTTCAAATGTGCCTCGCTTAACCTTTCTTGAAAACTTATGCAGCTGGCCCTTTATATTGCATACACTTTTATCTGCTGTTTGCAACTTTCCCATTCTTCTCCAGCTGTCCGATGGCCATTAACGGTTATTTTATTAATTTCCTGTACTGCAAACCCGGTGAAAATTTCGTCTTTCATAAGCGTATTGTTTAATTTCCAGAGGTCCCACTGGAAAGAGTTTTTACGTTTTACCGCGTCTATACTACATTTCACCAAGCAGTGGTCCGAGAAAGTTGCAGGAACAACATCGTAGCTGTGACACTTTGGCGACAGGTCGACCGATACATATATTCTATCAAGGCGGGCATGGCTACTTCGTTGGAAGTGCGTGAAAATCATGCCGCGCTTATATACCACACATTCAGTCACGTCCTCCAATGCATGCTTATCGATCAAGCGACGGAGAAGTTCGGTGCTTTCATCGCGGTGGGACCGCGTGCTGGTTTTGTCAGCCGAGCTCAAGGCAATTAAAATCTCCCAACAATATCAGGTGTTTTTCAGTGCTTAAGAAACGCTGAATGCTCTCAAAAAAGGCTACCCTATCCTCGCACAGCTTAGGTGCGTAAACGCAAATTAGTCGTCATTCAGAGCAGGCGAAAGCAAAATCCACCACTACACAACGACCCGAAGGGCACGATGTGTACGCCTGCACCACGAGGCTAAGCAGCTTTTTTATAAGCACAATGCATCCGGCAGATGTGCCGACGGCATGGCTCACGACCGCATAGAATCTTGACGTAAAACGTCGCACGATGCTCTCGGTGTCTTGTTCCCCTTCCACTTTCGTTTCCTGAATAGCAAGCAGATCGATATTATGATCTGTTAAAATGCGGTGCACTTGGCACTGCTTCCCCTTAGCGGCAAAACCTCTGACATTGAGCGTTGCAAAAGTCAAGGAGGTTGCAGAAGCCATATTTAAAACGTGTGAAGACGTCGAGAGCACCGTGCTCACCTTTCACGTCTAGCTCGAAGCTAGACGCCGTTGCCACCACCGGAGTCGTTAGGAGCGGATGCCTGGTTTTTCTGCGGAGGCAGTGGAGGCGCCTTCTCGGCGACCCGCTTGCCTGCCGCAAGGTTGGGCGTTGGCCTGAGTGTTGATCGCCTGGACTGGGCTGTTTTTGCTGGCGGCTCCTCAACGCCGCCAGCTGCGGGCTTGTCCCCTTCGTTGTCGGTCAGGTCGTGAGGTCGTTTGGCTGGGGCGGCGACGGTCGTCCCACGGGCGCTGCTCTGGTTCATCTGTTCCTCGCTGGTCGGTGGCTGGTCGACGTTTTTAGCCGGATGACTGGTCCCGTCGCTGGATGACCCTTCATTTGTCCCAGCAGGAATTACCGTCCCCGGCTCCTTCCCGCCGCCGCTGGCCGTGTTTCCGTCGCCGCTCGGGTTCCCCGAAGACTCCGTGTCACGTCGGTCCCCTTTGCCGCCTCTTCTGTCTCGGCGACGTCCATAATGTGCTCCGTCGTGTCGACTCCCTTTGCCAGCCCGGTTGATACTGCGTATGTGCGGACGCAGTCGCTGTCGGCGTGGCCGTAACGCCTGCATTTCGAACACCGAGGCACTTTACATTCTCGCCGAACGTGGCCCGTGCCCTGACAGCGCAAGCACTGCATCGGTCGCCCCGGCGCCAAAACAAGGGCCAACTCCCCGGCGACACGTATCTGGTGAGGCAGATCGTCGACCTTGAAACCAGGTTTCAGTTTTAGGAGCACAGTTCGTGTTGTAAATCCCTTCTCGTGGACGCCATGGACGCGCCACCGTTCCCGTGTAACTTCGGTTACCTTCCCGAACGCAGCAAAAGCCGTCCGGATGTCTTCGTCGGCACGCCTTCCAGCGTCCAGTGGAGCCGTAGCTTGACTTGTTGGTCTTCCGGATCGATGATAAGACATCGCCGACCTTTCACTTTCAGTTCCTTGAAGGCGAGAAGCCTCTTGGCTCCTTCAGCGGTCTTGAAAGTCACAGCCCAAACGTGGTTGATTTGGTACGCCCCCAAAGCCACCACGTCAGGGAGCGCACCAGCCTGGGCCAGCGCATCACGAAAATCCTCGACCCGAAAGGGCCTAACACGAACATCACCGTGCAGAAAAAGTGTGTTTAAAACCACACGTCCGGTAGGCAGCTGTGGCAAGATAACCTGATAGTCCGTATCTTCGTTTCCCTCGAGCCTGTTTCCGCGGCCAGCAAGGGCCGCTGTCGCCGCTCCGCCGGAGCTCATGATCCTGCTTCCGTCACGCTCGGTGGCCGGAAGTAGAATGGAGGAGAATAAACTTATTGAAGCGTCGCTGATGCAATCACTCGATTTTTTGCTAAGGTAGAAAGCCTCAAGCAAAACTCTGGCTTTTGTGCTTGCGCTCCGCCCCGCCGCGGGGGCTCAGTGGTTAGGGCGCTCGACTACTGATCCGGAGTTCCCGGGTTCGAACCCGACCGCGGCGGCTGCGTTTTTATGGAGGAAAAACGCTAAGGCGCCCGTGTGCTGTGCGATGTCAGTGCACGTTAAAGATCCCGAGGTGGTCGAAATTATTCCAGAGCCCTCCACTACGGCACCTCTTCTTCCTTTCTTCTTTCACTCCCTCCTTTATCCCTTCCCTTACGGCGCGGTTCAGGTGTCCAACGATATATGAGACAGATACTGCGCCATTTCCTTTCCCTTTCCCCCAAAAACCAATTATTATTATTATTATTGCGCTCCTGCCCCGAAATCTTTGCTTCTTTAAAGCGGGGCTCGCACTTGCACGTCAGAACATGCGAAACTAAATTCGCGAGCTTATCTTGTAGGATTAAGTTTTGAGCAAGCTCCCTTAAACGGTCGTTGAGACAGCGCCCCGTGTGCCCTATATAGCATTTTCCACAGGACAGAGGAATGATGTAGGCAACTCCCAAGGCACATTTGACGAAGGCTTCTTGATGTTGCTTCTTGTAACCGCGCCCAACTTCCCCGCAGATACGGGGGCATAGTTTGGCCAACTTATTTGGCGTCGAGAAAATAAGAGGCACATTGTGCCTACTGGCCACTTACTTCAGGTTAAGAGAAACCTTATGAATGTAAGGCATCACCTCGGGATTGGCCCTCGCGCGTTCAGTTCCAGCCATCATTCGACGGGGCCCGAGTTTCTTTAGGAGGGTTTCAGCGACTGCCGTTAGGTCCGAATAAGGGAATCCTCCAGCCAATAGCCTGCGAATCTGATTATGGAAGCTACCGTGCATTTCGTGCGAACACGACTTACGAAGCGCAGATTCTAAGCAGTGCGAAGCAATGGCTCTTTCTATAGTCTTAGAATGGGAAGAATCGTATGGTAGGAGTGCTTTCTTGGCACGTGGGAAATACGACCAGCAGGTGTGTTCCTTCGTTAACCTAACCTTCAGGTCCAAAAAGCGTATCTCGCCATTCTTCGGGAGTTCGTGGCTAAAAGACAGTCCTTTGCCATAGTAAATAAACAATTGTAAGATATTCCGAACTGAATGTTCGCTAGCAGAGTCATTTAAACCTTATAAAAAGATTAAAAAATCATCAACGTATCTAAAAACCTTTAAAACCGGCCCTTCACTAAAAGCTTGTTCCAAAAGGCGATCAATATAAGCTACAAAAATATCACATAAAATGGGCACAACACAGGACCCTATACAAACGCCGTTGCGTTGCAGAAAAGGCTGCTTGTCAAATTGGATAGAAGTGACACTCAAATAAAATTCTAAAAGCTTTAAAAAATTGTCGAGGGACACACCTACTGAGGACTGAAAGGAGAGCTCCCCCGAGTTATCAATGGACTCCTTTACAACCACTAAATGTTCAGTTTGAGGAACAGAATAAAATAAACCCTCAACATCAACTGAGAACGTGTATCCAGTAATATTTATAACGGAATCAGGCAGCATGTTCCACTCTTTAAAATAACACGAGGAAAAAGCTGCAATTAAAACAATCATAAGAACGCGGCACAGGAGTGTACATAGAATGGCGAGGTCTTGATGTCTCATTAGGGTGTATTATAAAATAGGGTGATGTGTTGATATTCAAGTGGTCATGAATTAAGAGGCAAAGAAACTTCAGCCTATCTACCTTTGTGCAGTATTCTAGACTTTTAAGGTTCGCTGATTTACATAATTCGGTTGATGAGTCAGTTCGGCGATATTTATTGAAGATAAAACGGGAAGCAAGTTTCGGAACTTTCTCAATTTTTATTTTGTTAGACGCGGTGTATCGATCCGAAACAATTGTGCCATATTCAATTATAGGTTTTACCAGCGTGTTATAAGTGAGTCTTTTTACATAGGTAGTTGCATTGCGGATTTTGCGTCTTGGTGCCCAAATTGCTTTGCGTGCCTTGCAGCATGCATTATTTAAATGTGTATTCCAGTATAAGTCAGAAGTGAAGGCTAAGCCGAGATAGTTATTCTGTTGTACTTTGTTAAAGGCTTTACCTGCAATGGAGTAATGGTATATCATAATATTTTTCTTTCTAGTAACAGACATAATTACGTATTTATCAGAGTCAAGAACCATTTCCCACTTAGCGCAACAATTTTCTATTGCATGCAGATTAGCGTTCAGTTCTTCTTGATTAGTTGGGGTCTTAATTGTTTTGTATACCACACAATCATCAGCGAACAGTCTGATTGGAACTGTGATAGCTTTTATGAGGTCATTTACGAAAACGAGAAATAAAAGGGGGCCCAAGACACTTCCGTGTGGAAAAGCTGAAGCCCCCGGGGAAGAAGACGATTGATAACCTTCGAGGTGTACAAACAGTTCACGGGAGGAGAGGTAGCAAGAATCAAGTTGGAATCAATTTCGAAAGCTAGCCTCTAATTTGTCTAGCAGCTTTATATGAGATACAATGAAAAGTCATATAACACCGACCCGGGGTGCTGTACGGCGAGCGGTTGCTTCACAATTGTGAAAAAGTCTGGGAACGGCATATCATTTAAAGCTATACATGTCATCAGTTGTAATCCCTGTCGCGAGGTTACTTGCAAATTGACTAAGAGACGTGTCCAGTGTGCAGCAACAAATCATATGCCACCACCCGGAGCACTGTATGACGAACTGTTGCGTCAAAATTTTAACACGATTGATTTAAGCAGCCCGCGTCGCGGGAAAGCAGTTGTCGACGTTGTAGGCCGTTGTTGTTGGTGCTGTAACACAAAACACGAGAATCTCCAAATGAAAGTAATTTGGAAGATATGGGACATCGAACCAGTGTCTTTCAGATTGCCCGACGAGCACGCAGACTAGACGCTGCGAAGGCTCGCTGGTTCACACCGTATAAAAAGTGGGCCTAGTGAATGCGTTGCGATCTTTGGCTACGAGGTCGTGAATCGAATCCGGGCCATGGTGTGCACTTTCGATGGAGGCAGAATGCACAAGAGGCTACCGCACTGCTTAGCAGAAACAACTTGGCGAAAAGCTCTCCCCGCGGTGGCGTTTCCGTCAATCGTTGATTTTGCGAGCATGGCGTCCATCCTTCATCCGACCTTTGGTGGGTGGCGGCTCCGTCGACGGTTCACGCCCAGCCAAGGGGTCAGCTATACGCCGGCCGCCGTGTGTCAGTGTTTAGCGCATTCGGCTGCTGAGCCCGAGGACGTGACAATTCCGGCCGCTGCAGCCACTCTTCCATGGTGGCGATATTAAAGACGCCCTTGTAATGGGCAAAGTCGGTGTACTTCAGAATCTCAGGCGGTCGATATTTTTGCGGTGTCGTCTCCTATATGGGCAAGTTCATTGTCTATTCGTTCTTTCAAACCCACTACATCTTTTCCTTCAAGGCGTTGTGTCAACAGAGATTTCTATGAGTACTTCAATATGAGTACATGCCCGGCAGCGGATAAAGAATATCAGGGAGCGGAGAATCCGCTACTGGACGAACCAATTCTAGTTGCAGAGGTCAGAGCCGCGCTTTTTGACTTGAAAGGAACACAGCCGCTGGCCCAGACAAGATCACCTACGGTATGCTAAGGAACTTAGATGACGACTCTATAGTTCACCTTACAACATATTTGAACAAAGTGTGGGAATCCGGGGAATTCCCTAAACACTGGAAACACGCCAACATCATTTTAATCCATGAGAAGGGCAAAACCTGGGGTATAAAAAATCTTAGGCTAATTTCACTGACCTCTTGTCTAGGCAAACTAATGGAGAAGGTGATCCAAACGCGACCAACTCGATTCGCGTAAGAAAACAGATTCAGACCCCACGAGATGGTAGGGTTCAGACAGCACCTTAGCGCTCAAGATACAATGCTAAAGCTCAAACATATTATAGACAAACCAAAGACCAAAGATACGAGAGCAATATTTGGCATTAACTTAACCAAAGCGTTTGATAATGTCAGCCACTCGGCAACCTCGACGGCCTGTCATACGTTAACGTAGGGAAGAGGACTTTCGACTACGTCAAATCTGTTCTCAAAGACAGAACTGCGACTCTGCACATGCAGAACCTCAGCTCGGAAGAGATTAAATTAGGAAACAGGGGCACCCCGCAAGGAGCCATCCTATCCCCCTTCCTATTTAATCTAGTTATGATAGACCTCCCGCGTAAGTTAGGAATGATCGAAGGACTAAAGACGAGCGTTTACGCAGACGACGTCAACGTTTGGCTCAATGAGGGCAGCGATGGGTCTATCGAAGAAAGGCTCAAGCGGGCAGTCGACATCATAGACCTCCATGCCAAAAGTCAAGGGCTGAGCTGCTCCCCGACGAAGTCGGAACTACTAATCATCAGGCCTCGGACGAGGACAACCAACGCATCTCCTCCCAGAATCTCAATATACTTAGACGGGAAAGAAATTCCGCAAGTAGATGACATCCGAATTCCGGGCATGCTCATAAGCAAAACTGGAAACAACCCGACAACTATAGCTAAGCTAGACGCGCACGCAAACCAAGTGGTAAGCATTATTAGAAGCATCTCGGCCAGGGGCAGAGGGCTAAAGGAGAAGAACAAGCTGAGGCTGGTCCAGGACATCATCTTGAGTCGGATCTGCTACTCAACCCCATTCCTTGGTATCAATAAATCAGAAAGAAACAAGTAAGACGCAATAATAAGGAAATGCAAGAAACGAGCACTGGGACTCCCACTCTCGACCTCAACCGAGGCACAATAGGGAACTGGGGTGCATAACACATGGGTGGAGTTAGCGGATGCAACGAGGACGGCACAACTCGAAAGCCTAAGTCTAACCGAGACAGTACAGCAGATTCTTAACTGGGTAGGACTACAAGGGAACAGAGAAACAAAATACCAGGCGTTCCACATTGAGTCCAAAATCAGGGAAGCAATCACGGTCACACCGATACCTAAGAACATGCACCCACAACACGATCAGGAAAGACGCCAACACAGAGCCAAACACTTGGAAGCAAAGCTAAGCAGAACGCCACCCGAGACGGTTGCCTTCACAGACACCGACGGAAGCTCCGTCTCAGTGGTAGTCGACGGGTCCGGAACAGAACAAGGCACGATATATACGAGCGGAGTAGAAGCCACAGCAGCGGAGGAAGCGGCGATCACCCTGGCGTGCATTAGTACAGACGCGAGGGTGATCATTAGCGAGAGCAAATCGGCAGTAAGAAATTTCTGCAAAGGCAAAATATCACACTACGCGTTCAGCATATTATAGAAAGGCAACATAGACAGGGGTATCACGCTAGCCTGGGCCCCCGCTCACTCCAACATACCAGGAAACGAAGCCGCCAATGCCCTCGCCCGAGCGATCATTAACCGGTGGGTGGGGGGGGGAGGGGGACGGCGGCATCAACCTAACTTTAAGACTTTAAGAACGAGACGCTCACGACCTACCATGAGGTTATACAGCACTACAGGTTAGTACGGCGGAAATATCCACTCCCGGATAGGTCCCTCACGTCCGCAGAGGCAGTCACCTGGCGCCGCCTGCAAGTCAAGAACCACATTTCTCCAAGATTGCGATACCTCACGCAAACGGCAAATCCGCAGGACCAACTCTGCAGATTCTGTAATAACAAAGGAACATATCATATGGGTGTACAGCTACTCCCCTGGATATAATTTATTCAAGGACGAAGAAGCATGGGAGACCGCGTTTCTTAGCGAAGACCCGACGACACAGGCCAACATGGTCCGTCTGGCAGCAGAAGCGGCAGACAGCTTCGTCTACTAACCCCTGCCCCCTAGGGTGACATCGGGCTCTCTGGACGCCTGCAAGCGGCACCGGAGCTCCGGTGTCACCCGCTTACAGACCATAAATATTTTTCACCACCACTGTGTCAGCAGAGATAGGAAACATTTACTGCGCCATTCATTTACTAATAATAATAACTGGTTTTGGGGGAAAGGAAATGGCGCAGTATCTATCTCATATATCGTTGGACACCTGAACCGCGCCGTAAGGAAAGGTAGAAAGGAGGGAGTGAAAAAAGAAACGAAAAAAGAGGTGCCGTAGTGGAGGGCTCCGGAATAATTTCGACAAACTGAGGATCTCTAACGTGCACTGATATCAAAGAGCACACGGGAGCCTTAGCGTTTTTCCTCCATAAAAACGCAGCCGCCGCGGTCGGGTTCGAACCCGGGAACTCCGGATCAGTAGCCGAGCGCTCTAACCACTGAGCCAGTGCCGCGGGTACCACTCATTTTCTGAAAACCAGTTTCCAGCATAAACCCAAAACCAATTATTATTATTATTTATAAGTTGCCCCAGGGCAGTGCGCTCACCCGTGGGCGAACCTTGGTGAGCCTCGGTGCGTTCCTCGAACAGACGGGCTTGACGTCCCGTCTGTTCTCGGCCAGGTAGATACACGCAGTGACCGAACGCTCCGCGAGTTCGCCCTTGGACGATTACCAACTGGACGCTCCATTCCAATTGTAGTCAACATAGTGCTGTGTGCGTGTGTTTTTATAGCTCTATCATGAACTAACCACGCGCACAACCTGCGCATATTTATTTTTGTGTAAAAAGCTTTTGTTTATGTTACCTCTCCTCCTATGCTCTCTTCCTGTCCTTTCACCTCTTTCATTTAATTTCTCTATTCTGCCTGCTATCCTTCATTTCCGCTGCCCCAGCTCAGGTGCTTCAGGATCGACGTCACTTTATCCACTTTCTCCACTGACTCTAGCATCTACACGCCCCACACTACCTCTGCTCTCAGCTCAAAAAAAGACGAAGCTGCACGGGCCCTTGAGAGAAACTATGGTGTTGCTCTGTAGCTGCAGCTCTTCCATGGCAGACGCTGAATGCTTGATGAAATTGGAATTGCAATAAAAACAGTTGTTCACTGAAAACTGGTCCTGCGTAATGTGCTGCGAGAGCATGTATAAAAGCGCACAACTCGCGCCTCCTTCTTGTCGAATTTATTGCCGCACAACCTGTGGTCTTAGCCGCAAAGAAGAAGCGGCCACAGGCTCTTGAGAGTAACTCTATCGTGTTGCTTGCTAGCTGTGGCTTTTCCCTAGCCTACGCCGAAGGCTTTATCGCACTACGATGCGCTCATTATAAAATGGTGCTATGTATGTCATGCGTTGTGAGTACAACTCCTGCAGCCACGTCTCTCCCAGAGGGCTCACCCACCCTCACGGTGGTCCTCAGGGAGCCCTCCCCATGTCCAAATTCGCCGAACTCAACAGCAGGAAGGAAGCGCGAGCACAACAACGCCGATTGGACGGCGCGACCTCAGTGAAAAAGCTTTTTGTGCTCTCATTGTTTGCGCTTTCCAGTGTTTATTTTGCATTGTCTTTGCTGTTGTTGACCGTACTTTTTGTTTAAGCATCCGGCCGATGCTTCTTTGACAGAAGTAATGCCGCGAAACTGTTGTACTACTTGTTTGTTCGGGTTCAAACCCGTTGGCGCGCGGGCATATACTGTTATGCGAGATGCGATCAGCGTTATCTGGAAAGATTGCAGCCAGGCGCAACTATATCGACATTATTCACGGTGGTTGCAGTTGTTTTTAGCGCCTTATCTTGAAGGTTCCTCTTCGATGACCACCGAGCAAGCTTCTTGCTATTGGCGTCGCTGAATTCTTCAGTTTATTTATGGGCGATAGTCACTTCAGTAACTAAATTACAGCTGAAATACTTCGTTTCCTGTCCACTGCTCATAATTTCACTACGGAACAAATCAAACTTGGGTAAAAGGGTGAGATGGGTGGTTTGAAAAAGCACCGAGATCGTCCTGTGGCTCTTCGTGGTGACTTTGAACGCAAGTTTCGTCATTGCACAAGCGACTTCCAACTATTGTGGACAAAGTTGCTAGTAGTGCTTTATTTTGAAAAATAAAAACTCCAGCTTAATACAAGAAAAGATGGGCGCTGCAACCACGCCAACCGCGTACGCTCTTTCTGTAAACAAAAACTGCAGCGCACCTGAATTGTCATGACGTCACGGGTTTGAAAGCGAAAATTCCAAACCTACTATGGTTTGTGGGAAAGTGTCACTATGCGACCTGCTCTTTTATGGTTTCTATATATTTTATATATTATATACTTTTATGTATTATATATTTTATATTTGTATTTATATAGCGCTGCTTCCGAGCGTTATTTATTGAAATGTGCGATTTTTGGAAGCGTAGTGCAGGAGGTGCGACTAGGTGTGGCGCATACCGAGGCGTACACCTAATCGGGAAAATGAAGACGGTGTTTGAATGCTTGACACATGCGAAACCGGTTCAGAAGGAAAACTGGATGATTTCGCCGGCCAGGCCATGAACGTTAGACATCACGTTATGTACACCACAGAGATGTCTATTCTGGAGTAGGGGGCTCGGTAATCCGCGAGCTCCTTTCTGCAGACAAGGTGCACCCACGCTTACACGCGGACAGCACCCTCACTGATAATGCGAACATTCAAGCAGAGATATGCCTGGTCGGGGGGAAAATTGGGGGAAAAGAGCGACACTAGACCAAAGGTTCGTTAGAGAACCGATGTTTCGATGCCGATCCGACGCATTCTGGTTTCACTAGCTTGGAGCCAA
This sequence comes from Amblyomma americanum, assembly GCF_052857255.1. Taxonomy (NCBI): domain Eukaryota; kingdom Metazoa; phylum Arthropoda; class Arachnida; order Ixodida; family Ixodidae; genus Amblyomma; species Amblyomma americanum. The sequence continues at coordinate 75,175,518 of NC_135501.1, forward strand.
CGGCGAACGTTGGCTTCGACCGGTTCTCATGGCGTCGCAGTTGCAGTGCAGAAGAGGCTGAGCAGGAAAAGGAAGGAACGATCCTTTCTCACCTTGATGTGGGCCGTTGCACAGCCACAAATAGTTCTCCGCGAGTATAGTGTGAAATCGCAGGTGATTGGCAAGTGCCTCAGTAAAAGGAGGTCAATCGCTACGTCATGACAGTCAGTCCACGCGATTAGCCCTATTCACATGAACCCGATAGCGTAGAGTCGATTCGGGGGACGGGTTGAGGATGGTCAATCCAACTCAACCAGTGCGTGTTTACATGAACTCGAATTTAGCGATTCGAGACCGGTTCAACTGTAGCGACACCAAGCGTAGAGCAAGCAGCATAGCCTCCAATATTGAGGCGGGCCATCGCTGTATCGGAGGCGCGACGGCGCACGTGAAAAACAAGTTCACATTTATCCTCTCCCCTCTCAATAACTCTGCTTTTCGACTCAACAGTGTTTACAAGCACATCGAGTCAGGGTCGAGTTGAGTCGCCTACCCCTGCGGCGTAGTTTACTGGACGCGACCCGTCGACTCCGGACTCGGCGCGCGTTTACATGAACCCAGTAGCGGTTTTCGACCCGTTAACTCAACAACCAGGCGTATTGGGTTCATGTAAGCGCCGCTATTTGCTCGAGGGCCTCCTATGAGGAATATTTACAGCTGCCTTCTTCAATTGTATCGACACCTGAGTTACTGCGCCCCTGCGCTGGGTAAGGAACAATTCTGTTCTCCCACACTGTCCTTAATAGGAAACCTCCTTCCTGTGCTTTGGCACTGACAATGCCTTATTGTTTGGCTCCCGGGAGGGGAAAGGGGGGCGCTTTTGGGTGTGGCCTTGAAGCCCACATCCTTTCCGCACCAAGAGCTCCAGCAAAAAAAAAAAGAAAAGCAGGAATCCTTTCCGAATTCAGCCCAAGCAAGAAAAAAGGAAAGAAAGAGCTGTAGTCCTTCCTAGTTCTGATTAAGATCCTGCGTGCACGAGCACAGACAACCAGGAGGTTGGTGGTAAAGTGTAGTAGCGACGAAATATTGTGACGCCAAATGAAGCCACGTCGCGTTAGTTAAATTTGGCGCGAATTTCAAATTCCCGCTGAAAAGGCATACACAAATTTCAGAGCCTGTAAAACGCAAACACTAAGCTCGATATGGATGAAAATTGCGGCTTGATAATCAAGAAAGAGAAAGGGAGGAAATGTTGCAGACGAAATTCTCATATTTGACTTAGTTTTTTCACGAGTACACATGAAAGACCGACATGTCTAAAAGTGCAATTTTTCTGGATATTTACCTCTGATTTGTAAAAATATGATGCTTAAAAAATAATATCTGTCCGCAACATTTCCTCCATTCACTAAGGAAGAAAACACTGCCACAGACCTCATGAAATGGACCATTTGCGGAAAAGTTTCTGCGCATGCGCGGCGACGGCGCAGCCAGCGCCCTATAGACGATTTGGTTTTGGTTGGAAAACACGAGCCGGCCGTGCAGTCCTACGCTGTAGTGCGGCGACTAATGTGAGCTCCTTGCCTCGCTTTAGCCGCGTGTATAAAAATGCCAGCCCACTGCGTGACCTACGGTTGCACGAATTTCTTCATTGAGAAAGGAAGCACGAAGTTCTACAGGTTCCCGTGCGTGAGGCTACGCGCCGAAAAGAGAGCGGCGTGGATAACGGCTGTGAGAAGAAAGAATGCAGATGGCTCGCCATGGGAGCCGAACGAACATTCTCGGATCTGCAGCTCGCATTTTATAACAGGTACGGCACTTTTAAACGCTTATGTATAGGTTTGTACGATTAGAAACAACGTTCAATGCAGGACGGCCGTCAAAATTCGAGAACCATCCTGACTTCGTTCCAAGTGTGTTCAACTACGTTAGGAGTCCCGGTGATGCTGCTGTGCTTCGTCATAGCCGATGGCTGAAACGACATAAAGGTAAGCGCTACTTTTTCTGTTGATTTCTCGCGGGGTCTAGAAGTACCAACGCAGAACTGGGGAGCACATGTAATGCACTGTTCGCGTCTCTTATTTTGTGGTCGGTTTCATCGTCAGTGGGATGAGTCTGTAAACGCTTGTCGTTGGGATTTGCAGTGGCTAGCGTAGTGCGGCCGTCACCTATTGCGTGGTTTAGAGAACCCGCACGGCGAAAGCCGTGCAAATACCGCGTGTAGATTTATTACCCAATCGATAAATATTGCCAATGATACCCGCGTTTATGAAGTGCTTTTAGATTACGAAGTTGGACATTTTCAGAATTGTGAACGCCAATGCAATGCCTTCATTGAACATATTTTCACTGTATTTCTCTGACCTACAATATGTGACTGCTGTAAATGTCTCCCCCTCATTGCTTGTATTGAGCAGTATGTTTACTGCATAACCGCTGTTTCATGGTTGTAGGGGAACTTGAAACGCCAGCGCGTGCAGCAAAAAGACGTGTAGCTGCTCCTGATGATATGGCAGAGTTTCAGCAGCCTGCGAATGGTGAGCTTGCATTGCTTTGCAGACTGTAATGCTCTAAGCCTTTGCCCATATTGTTTTGTGAACACTGTAGCTGCTTGTTGCACCTGGCCTTGCTTCTGCTGCAGTATACTCACATAGCACAGTCAATGTTATGCACGAAGGGTTTCTCCAGCTTCTGAGTGCCAGCTGTTGTTGCTTGCAGGGAATCTTGACATGGACACAAATCCGGCACAGGATAACAGAGTAGATGAGGACTCAGTGTCACTACAGTTGCCTGCAAATCGTGAGTTTGCACATGTTTGATCAGCCGTTACTGTTATTGTGGGTCTGTGCTGGACCGAGAAGCCACCCAGGTTTTTCCAGGTTCTGAGTGCAAGCCATTGTCTTGCTCGCAGAAAATCCTGACGTGGCCACAAGTTCTCGGGACGTCACAACGGCTCAGGAGGACAGAGTAGAGTTGCAGCAGCCTGAAAATGGTGAGTTTGCACGCGCTTTGCAGATTGAAATGCTTTTCTGAGCTTTTGCTCACACCATGGTGCGAACGCTGCGGCTGCTTGTTGCAGATGGCCTGCTTCTGCTGCAAGTAACTCATCAACTAGAAATTAATTATAGAGCTCTTTTGTTAGAGAGTGTGTTCTAGTGTGCTTGCAGAGGAAGCTCTAAAGTGCTTTACGTGCGCTCTTTTTTTTCTGTGCTGCTTGCAGGTATCAAGGAGCACACCTGGCCAGATTGCTGTTGTAAAGTCTGCGCACTTAACAGGGGGAAAGACTTGGAGCAGACAATAGGAGAGTCACAGAAGCTGATTCTCCGATTGCAGAATGAAAATGCGAAGCTCGAGATGCGGCTGGATGCAGCCATGTCAAGTTTTCTCTCCTTGAGTATGCTTGACACTCCGAAGAAGTGCATGTATTATACTGGGCTGCCAAATGTCGAAATTTTTCACACTTTACTAGAATACTTTTCACCGCGTGCTAGGGAAATGATGTACTGGGGCTCTGATAAGAAGCAGAAGGATGACCCCCGGGACAATCGAAAAGAAAGTTATTTGGGCAATGAGTTTTTGATGGTGTTAGTACGGCTCAGGACAGGTATGCAAGGCCAAGAACTGGCTCGGAATTTCCTGATATCTGAAAGTCAAGTTAGCCGCACTTTCTTCAAGTGGATCAACTTTTTACAACGAGAACTTAGGCACCAGACAACCTTCCCAACTCGAGAAGATATAGGACCCCGTCTTGTCCTTGATGCCACGGAGGTGAGAATACAGCGGCTCTCAGCAATGAATGCACAACGCCAAACTTTCTCTCCCTACAAACACTACAACACCTAGAAGGTGCATATAGGCTGTACACCAGATGGGTACATCTCACATGTGTCGCGTCTATGGGGGGATTCTAGCTCCGATAAAGCTATTCTGGAAGCCAGTGGCCTTCTTGACAAGCTGGATGCAGGTGACGCTATAATGGTGGACAAAGGCTTTACGTTCCCATACTTGCCACCAGGCATAAAAGTTTATCGGCCTCCATATCGCAAGTCGCACCAAAAACAGATGCCTGCAAAAGCAGTAGATGAAACTAGGCGCATTGCTTCTGCAAGAGTGCACGTTGAAAAAGCCATTTTAAGAGTCAAAGGATTTCATATATTAGACAGGCCCTTTCCAATCTCAGTGATTGATATCGCTGAGCAGGTTTTTGAAGTTTGCTGCCTCTTAAGCAATTTCAGGCTACCATTGATCAGAGAGACAGATTGATATGGGCACGAGTTGTCTGTTTGCTGAAGGAGGGCATTTTGAAATAATAAGGATATAACCGGCTAGAGCTGACAAAGGAACAAGGGAGGTGGAAGCCTCGGGCTGCTTACCAAAGTTTCGACATGACGACTTGCCTCCTCTTGTCGAAACGTTGGCAAGCACCCTGAAGTTTTCTCCTGGGTTGTTGACTTTGCGAGTGTCAAGAAGATTTCTGCCTGCCCTCTCTCTACCACTGATCTGACAGAGTTAGGGAACAATGCTTTGGTAGCTGCAGGTGATGCAACAATAGAAATTTGTCTGCTGTTCGAATGCGGCATGCTTTCTGCCAGTTTGGCTGAAATTGATATAACCGGGGAAACCATTACGGTTAGATTTTTTTCAATCTACCTTGCATTTATACGCATACGGTAATCACCGTTGTGCTGCATGACGTTACGTTCGAGAACCCCTATGCTGTTGAGATTAATCTCAAGCTTTTCAATACATCTCGCAGCTATACGCCGCTTCAAATAACACATACCATACTTTCAGTCTTAAAATGTAATGTAACAAGCAGTCTACCTTTGCTACACTCTTCCCGACTATATTTGGGAACAAAAAAATTGTAGGACGCCTAAGCTTAGCCTTTAATTGTGGAATGCGACAGCATGTTACAGCGCTGCCAGGGAATTACTTATGTATGCACCAGCACACAAGGACTTTTCACGAAGTCAGACCACAACGCATTCACTACGTCCCCTTTTATTCAGTTCGAACCAATGAGCCTGCGTAGTGTTCTGTGCGTGCCCGCCTCACACTATGAAAGACCTGGATTCGATTCCTCGTATCTCCACAATTTCTTTTTTATTTGGAAGTTATCGTGTTGCAAAGCTGACTCCGGCTGTTCTGAGACACGAGCTCCTTAACACTGCCGCATTAACCTGCCAGCTTCTTTCATCAAAACACGCATATAAAGTGCTCATAACATAAAGTTTTGTTATTTACAAAACTGCTGGTCTCCACTTAGACCAAAGCATGTGGGGAGTCAGTTCAGTAAGAAGTTCAGAATATTAGATGCGTCACAAACATTGAAATAAAGTGAACTGCCCAATATTTTACAGCTAGAAGTTTCCAGGTTAGCAGAAAATGTAAAAGGTCAGAACAGTTGAAAATGAAGGCTGGAGTGAAGGCTCGAGTTCGAAAAGTATGCTTGGACATACGCTTGTGCCACGATTGTGAGGAGACATTTTGACAGTTCTATATTGCAACTCTTGAGACTGAAAAATAAAAAAACACAAGATGAAATTCTTTTGCTCTAGATGAGAATGATGATAGGTAGTCTGGTGTGCTACTTTAATTTCTTTATTTTTATGCGCAGACCTCCAAGAGGTGTGCACACGTAATACCCCTGTCTGAATTTGCAGTGCGACACATACGTGCCGGACGTGTACAGCCGTCGAAGCCTTCTGACTCTCCTTGTCAGAATCTCTGGTATCAGTGCATGCTTGCTGAAGTGCAAGAGTTCTTGCAGTAGCTCCCGATTCCAGAATTCTTCAATGAACTGTATTCTCTCTACATAGAGGTATGGCGGGTCTTCTGGCGTGTCTCCCTCGGTCCAGATGACAAGGTCGCACCAGTTATGGCCCGTAACTGCCATCTGGCCTTGAATTTGGTAAAAATAGGCATGGTCCCGCTTCAGCTCCACACCGTCTTCAGTTAGCCTGCAGCAGAAGTTTTTGTCTAGGCGGGCTTCTTCGCATGCCATACCTTTTTTGGAGAAGGGGCATTTAACCTCAAGTAGGTCTTCTTCTCCATCTAAAACAACAATCCTGTCTGGTGAGGCAGCTATGAAGGGGTACTGTTATGAACATGAAGGCCAGTTTCCTGCACTGCTACACTCAAATCTTTAGCGTGCTGCAGCTTTACATAGGCTTCTACAGCATCTGCCTCGTGCTCTCTGCCATATGCAATCGCTTCAGACGAGGCTCTATTACAAGGGTACAGTAGTCTCTTTAGTAAACCATCTGGCTTAGTACAACGGCAGATCCTTTTAAAGAGTGATGCTGTTAGCCGGCCAACCCGAGCTGCATGCCACTTCTTGTTGGCAGCTTGGCCGACCGTTTCTTCGCATATATCATGCCTCTCTTCTCGGCTTAGTGGCTTGAGTGTCTGCATATATGACTGCACCTCAGTCGCTGAAGGCTCGCTCCAGAGGTCGTCGCTGTCTTCTATAGCCTTTTTGTTGCATGGTGGCCTTGTCTTGGCTTTGTCGGTGGGTCACAAGTACCGGAGCGCTTGCAGGTCTGGACAGGCGGATGCTAGTTTTTTTCTTAGTGACTCAATGTCGTGGGGAGTAGGGAGTGGTGTAATGGGGCAGGGGTCATAATCGCGCTTCCGCTTCCCACGTGGAGGCTTGTTGACACAGTACTTTTGGAATTTGATTTCGACCAAGGGCTTCCTTGGAGCTGCCTTTTTTGCTGCAAATGAAGAAAAAATACGCTGCTTCAGTTGTGCAACCAAATTAATTATAAACATATGGCTGTTCAATACATGAGAAACTTGAGTTTATTGTGTCCGCTTTGTTTTTTATTGAGTAAACAATGTAACACTGTTAAATAAATTGCCATGACTGTATAACTGTGCAGTTGTACATTTTGTGAAGGAAACAATGACATGTGAACTCATGAAACAATGTGCTTTGTAGCAGTGGTCTATTGGTTTCAGCATCCACCTTATATACGGAACACCTTGGGGTTCAATCTCCGATGTTGCCATTCGTGCATGAATGAGACCAAGTTACCCCCCCCCCCTTTTCTGGTGCTTAGGTTCTCCGAGGTGAAATGCATCTAAAACTGGTCTTTGACCCTACATTGAGTTAACCAGTTTATGTGCACAGTTTAGCCAAGCTGCCCTTGTGTTATTGATATTTATCGTGATCATAATATGCATGCACTAAGAATTTTATAGCTACGAACCTAGTTTAAACACAAGGCTCTTAGTGTACAGCAAGAACGGCAAGGTAGCATTATTGGAGATGTGAGTAGGTTTCCATGTGTGCTATACCTTCAGCAGGGACTATCCACTTGCAAAGTACATCCGTGCAAGACGGTGCATCTTCTGCCCTCGCAGCAGCACTGAACAGCAGCCCTGCCACATGTTGGCAGGTTTCGCTGAGTCTACAAGAGCAAAGAAACGCAATATTCTCTGTTGCGCACAAAATCTCAGGCCAGCCATGTAACTGCAACGCGTTTCTATCTAAATTAAGCACGCGTTTTGCAACAGCGAAACTTGCACGTAATAAACGCAGCGACAAGATACAAGGCGCAAAAACGAAGCCGTTGATGAGGCCAGTAATGCGCGCATCCAGCACGTTTCGAAAGTGGTGCTCTTGCTATATTTCGTGCTTGCTGCCAAGTGCACACAGCGCGGTTGTTCCAGAAGAGTTTTGCCGTCAACGCACGCGCGTATTGGGTAAACACCTCATGAGATATACTAGTATAAACACTGACCATAGATACAACGATGTCAAGCTCTGCTATCTGAACAGCGGGAGCACGGGAGAGCGCAACGGCGCAACCTCGCGTACATCCGCGCATTCTCTCCTGCGGCACGTTAGCGCGCAACGGGCAGTATCAGCACGAGCAGTATATGAGATAGTACAACGGGTCGTTTACTAACTAGTAAAGTGCGCCCAACGGCAAAAGGTGCTGTACGAAGTTAGTAAAAACTCCTGCCTTATAAAGAAAGCGTAAACATAAACATCTGTGCGCGTTAGAACTGCACCCCATTATACGGTTAAACTCGCTACTGCACCCCATTATACGGTTAAACTCGCTCGCGCATAGGCGCACATTCATGCACATTTTCATTTAGTCATTCGGCGTTCCGCACTAGAGAGACACACGTTTATAAACAAAATATCTCACCCAGCAACACAATCGCAGTGCGCTCCAACGATGTGGCCCGTACTAACGACGAACCATGCCGTTGTCACGTAAACACCGGTCTTCATAGACGGTGCGCACGCCGCTCTCATCAGACCTAGTTCATCGTCAGCTGTTTCAAAGTTCACCTTCAAGTTTTTTACGTAACCTTCCTCCTTGAAGGACCAGCCGCGATGAGCCTGGCGAACAGTTGAGGTAGTGGAGTGCAGGTACTGCCACACGTGCTCGTTTCTCACGCTACAACGCGAAAAATCTTCGCTCCACCCCGTTTCTTGAAATGGAAATGGGATGTTTTCCTCTTGTATCATCGTCTTTGGCTGGCGAACGCACGTTTCCGGCAAATAAACGGCACTAAAACAACCAAACAAGTGCACGCCAACTGCCGAACGCTGCCTCTCACATGCTCGCTCAAAGAACCCCTTTCCAACCAAAAGTGCCGGTGGAGCTTCCCCGTTTGCACGACAGGGGGCGCTCGCTTTTCCGCAAATGGTCCATTCTCCGCTGAATTTCATCTGTATGCGCCTAGCACCTCTTAGGTCTAGGCGCGACTTTTTCGTCGGTATCTGCGCCCTGCCCTGCGCCGTTGCGACCACAGTCGCTGCAATTCGAAGGCAAAATCGGTGTAGTTAGCGACAGGGATAAAGGGGCAGGTGGCGTGTTTTATGGCCTCCTTAATTTTTTGTTCAAGACCGGTAGAGAAGCCCTCTGTGCAAGCAGCCTCCATAAATAATTTAAAAACTGTCCAGTTATTGCGCTGCCTACACGTGGCTGGGGAAAATGTGGAATGGCCGGTAATAATCAGATAGGTTGGGATGTGGTGGCTGCCATGGCTTTCGACATCCGAAAACCACCGGACGCTGTTGGTAAGGCACTGTGAAACGAATGTCCAGTCCAAGCAGCTGCTATAAGTCACCCCCGAATATAGATAGGGCCTTTAAGGCACTCGAGGTCATGGTCAGAGGCGAAGGAGACAAGCTGTCTTCCCCTAACGTCCATCCTAACGCCTCCCCACATGGTGTGATGAGCATTGAAGTCACCCATAATGACCCACGGAGCAGGCGTAGCTGCCATCAAACCACTCAACCTTCTGGCGTCGAGACGACTTGATGGCGCCAAGTACACCGCCAGTAGCGTAAACGTCAGGTCTCGGCTGTTCACTGTCAGGCAAACGTCCAGTTTGTCTTCGTTCGGAGGAACTGAATGTAGCACATATGTAAGTTCACGTCGAATGTAGACGATGACTTTGCTGGATCTGTTGCGCGTGGGTGATGCAAATGCCTCGTAACCAGATATTCGCAAAATTGCCGGGATCTGCGGTTCCCAAATCACAAGAATGGGGAAGTGACTCTCGTAGACTTAGTGCCGTAAATCGCAAATCCGGGACTGGAGTCCACGAACATTCTATTGGAAAATGAAAGCTTGCTTGACATTCATTTGAAAAGACAGGTCCGAAGGAGCCATGATTCCTTCTACTGTAGAGCCGCAATAACTGGATGTAGCGCGTCCAGCACTTGAAGTGTGCTATTTGCTGCTGGCGTGCGTTGACTGGAAAGCAGAGCACGCATGACATTCATTAGTGACGTTAGCATTGCAATCACTTTCATATCTGCGTCATAACCTTGATCGTGCCTGTTGGCTGGATCAGTCGTGGACGCTGCACACTGCCCTCAGTGCGCCAACATCACTGACATTTAGGCGTAGAAGGCTTTGGTAGTGGTGGCCAAGTTGCATCTGAGGCAGCAGGTCCAGCCTCACCAAGCGCCGGGCTCCTTTGGTTTGGTACGGTTTTTGTGGAGGTGGACAAGCTGCAGTTGCGTTTGGGGCATTCTCTAATCTGACTGCTCTCTTTGACGACCTTCGGCGGCGTGAACGACGTCGTCGCACATTTGCGGTGGCTTCTTTGTGCGTAGAATGGTCTCGCACCTTTTGATTCAGTACCGTCCGCTCGGTCTTTAGACGGGGGCAGTCTTTCGAGGAAGAGTCATGAGGGCCGTGGCAGTTGGCGCACTTCAAGGTAGTCGCGCGGCAAACGTCACCGCTGTATGACTCGGAGTATCGCGGGCACACGATGGAGTTGATGCCGACACCGCTCACGTGGCCGATCCTCATGCACTTCCTGCATTGAAGTGGCTTAGGCCCAAAAGTCGAAATATATGACGAAAGTGTCCAACCTTCACGTACGATGGTATGCAGTCACCCTTGAAGGTCAGCTTGATGCATGTAGATCTTCCTAACCGCTGAACTTAAATGATAGAAATGCCGTTGGTTGCCGGCATTCAGTAGGATGTCATTAAGCCGCATTTGATGCACGAAAGCATAATACATGCCCGCCCTTTAGCACTGTATACGCCTAATCTTACATTCTAACTTCACTAAGCCTTATGATGTTCTATTTAATACCCGCTAGTTGCTCGAACAGCACTGCTAAATTGACCTCACTGGATTAGGTTCTAGCGTTAAATGTTGCCAGCTTCAGTTTTCAAAGCAAATATAGGAGACGCGAATAAACAAGTAAATAAGCATTGAGTAATCTTTTTCTCAGCCCACACCATGGTTCTGTTTTTTTTGTCTCCTAGAAAGCCTTAGTGAAATTAACCCTCCACTAATGCATTCAAACTGTGTGGTTGGATGCCTTAACCGAGTATGGCATTGCTCTTTGTTCACTGTTGTTAAGGTATTTTAAGATTTTTAAAATCTTTAATTAGCATCTATTGGACTGGTGATGCACCGAATGGCGCGCATTCTTGGTCTTGGCATCTTAGAACGCTCGGGAAGCGAACACTGCACACAGAAATATTAATTACTTTTGCGCTGCTGTTTTCGGCAAGGATGAAAAGAAGATTACGGCTACCATCCATTATGGCTACCTTTCCACCAATAATAAAATAATGCCAATGTTTTGCTACGAATATTGCACATGCGGAAACAACATAATTAGGAAAGCGCATCTGCTACCTGATTCACATAGAATTCATCGGCTAAACATAATTTTTCATTCTTTGTAGTAACTTTTCTGACACTGAAAATATATATTTTAAAATTACCTTCCCGGGATCGTTAGCAATTATTCCAGACGCTTTTTTTGTGCTTGCTTTCTGAGAACTGAGGCCTGCACGTTGAAAATGTTCCATTCTTACCATCGGTGTCTATTTGGATCAAACCTTGATCAGCGCTTCCGTTTGTGAGATGAATGCTGGGTGTGAAATTCCTGGAAGTGAAATAATATCACTATAGTTCCAACTAAACACCAGTACCAATTGCAATAGAGTGCAGCAGAGAGGGTCAAAGGATTATCTATGGTTGTTCTGTTTCTTGATCTGTGTCCTTAAGTAAAAGTTTGCGCTAATGTACGGGTTCCCACAAAAGGTGCCCACAAAATGACGGAGTTTTGGTGGGCCCACACACTCAACCAAGTGATGCGGACTGCTGCGACGAAGAGCAAGACGCAGGCAAAGACTCCGGTGACTATTGTGGGAGAAGTTGAACTTCCTAGTGAAGTAAACCAAGTTTTGAGCAAAGGACCGAAGTTTAGCCATGAGCCGCATGTTGAAGCACATGAGTTCCTTGCCTTGAACAGGCGTATAGCAGGAAAGACTTCTGAAGAAAACAAGGCAAGATGCCTACTGGATGGAGTGGATGCGTTAGCAAGATCGACGTGCAACAGCGGCAAAAGGGCTAACAAGTATACCATGACGAAAATAGTGTCCTACTTCAGGGAAAACAACCTCCAGCTTCTCCAAGCCGACAAGGAGGGCGGATTTGTGGTGTTCACCGAGGAAGAGTTTGGTGTCAGAGCCGGTGAAGCTATTGCCAAGAACTTTGTTCCGGTGAAAGCCAGCGCCGTGAGAGTGAAAGGCAAGGCAGCCCAGATGTGCAAGGACTTAAAATTGGACAAACTAGCGAGTAGCATCACGAACAGTAAAAAGAATGCGCTTACGGTGTTTTTTACCGCGAAAACGCATAAACCGTCAGTGCCTTTTAGATCTGTGGTTAGCGAGACGGAAACGTGGCAGCTTAATCTAAGCAGATACCTGCAAAAGCACCTAAGTCATCTATCTGTATCTGATCCTTTTCATACTAACAGTTCAAAAGATGTTATTAGGTTTCTAGAAGGAAATGCTTCAATTGGTTATGTGTTTTTTGTGGATGTTGAAGATTTATTTTATTCTGTGCCCCACAGTGAGCTGTTTGTGGCTGTAAGAGTTGCTATAGAAGAGAGCGGTGCTGTTCAATTTCAGAGCTCCTCAGGGGTTTCAATAGATAATGTTATGAGGATACTTGAATTTTACCTCAGTGTGACGTTTGTCTCTTACGGCAAAAAATTTTATCGCCAAAGACAAGGGATCTGCATTGGATCCTGCGTAGCGCCTGTACTTACTAACATTTTTCTAACATCTATTGACCGCGCCCTTGAACTAAGTTTAACGGGGAAGGGGGTTCTGAAAGTTTTTAGGTATGTTGACGACTTCCTGGTAGTTTTTAAAAAACAGAATGAGTTGACGTACAAAGATGCTGTGAGCACTGTGTTAAATACCTTTAAAGATATGGGAGGGGGACTGAGGTTCACGCATGAGCTGCCTGTGCGGGGTTATTTACAGTTCTTAGACATAAACATCAATGTGGGTGTAAATCATGCATGTTGGCAATACGCACCGCGAGCACAGAAGCAGTTACCATCGTATGCTTCGGCTCAGTCGAAAACAGTGAAACGCGCCATTGCCAAGCTTTGCCTTGAATCGGCTCTCATGAAATCGTGCTGTCATACTATGCAACGGAGCTATGGCACGCAGGTTGACAGATTACTTTCGGCAGGGTTCCCAGGCACTGTCATCACAGCGGTTGCTGAAGCCCTCTTACAGAAGATTAAAACCATCAAGTTGCAGCAACCATGTGTCAGCAGAGAAACGGCTGTCAAACCGGAGGTTGTGCCATATGTGCACAAGGTAGCCCACCACTTGAAAAAAGTGGCTAACAAACATGGCGTGCCGGTTGCCTTCTCGGTCCCACGCAAGATGGCACAGACCTGAGCGCGAATTGCGAGCAAAGACAAGAGTGGTTGCCGCGTCAGGCATGCAAAGAAGTTTACGGATTGCTGCATCGGGGTGGTATATCAGATACCGCTGTCATGCGGGAAGGTCTATGTGGGCCAAACAGGGCGGTGCATAAATGAAAGGGCAGGTGAGCATGCGCGCTCACTGAAAGACCTAAGTGGTGCGCATCTTCCTCAGCACTGCACTGAGTGTTCTGACTGTCAACCACGGTTTCATGAGATAAAGATTTTGGGCAAAAGCAAAGATACTACGGCAAGGGAACTACTGGAGGCATTTCATATAAGGAAGAGAGGCGTATATTGTTTTAGCGATACGTCTGTGAATTTATACAAATCGGAGATGGCATATCATGAACGGTTCTGTTGATAGTGGTGTATGTGATCTGGTGTCTGCACGTGATCGGGGTTTTTTCCTTATATTTGCTGCGCTACCGGTGAATAAAGTTAGATGAAGTTTAGCGCTAGTCCTGTGTGCCTCTATTCTTGTGTTCGTCTTGGTCGCGCTACAGTTCTTTTGTTACAGAAAGAACAAAAACGTTGATTTCCTCTCCGATCAGAAGCGTAGCCGGGCACGGAGGGGCACACTTTGCTGGCAGCGCAGGGTACTACATAGTGTACCCTTCAGTTCATGGCTACACGCTGAAGTTGCTCAGTAATTAGGCTTCCGTGCAATTTTATTGTATTATAAGAATGCAGCCCAACGCTCCCTTCCTGTAAAACCATGAAAGCACTAAACTAGGGAGGGGAGAGGACCAGTGTTTACATTATACAACTACACACGTCCCTGGTGCCAGGCCCGCCGTATACTATTCCACATTTCATGGGGATATGGGGCCAAACTAAACACTCTGAAGAAGGAAACCACGTCTTTTGAACGGTTGGTAGCACTGCTGACCAGCGATAATCTGGAGGACCGATGGGCTCTCAGACAACAGATCCGCAGAGTAGCCCAACCCAGTCGAGCCCTGGAATGAGGACCCCACTTATAAGCTCTAACAACTCCCCTTCTTTTAATAAAATTTGTCAACCTTCTCTTCTTTTCCATCAAGAGCCACACAACGTGGTCCGGAAGGAAACCCTTCTAAGCTCTAAGCTTCTTACAAAGGCTGTATATCTGTGCCTACAAGCCTAAGTCGCATTCAGCTAATTCTTCATACCCAACAGTTCTGGACAAATACACTTTTGAACAAGGAACAGTTTTTGAGCGCCACATTTTTTCAGTTTTACCTACTCGATGCGAACGACGGATACACTATAAAAGGAAGATTTTGCGGCATATCGGAAGAATAGACCGTCACTTTCAGTATTCCTATATCAATGTCGTAAAGATTTTCAATTATCAAATTTTTGTCCGAGAACGTTGGACATGTTCCAGTAAATGCTGCTAGTTTTCATTTGCTTCCTGCATTTACTTGTTTTGAAATTAGATTTCATTGAAATGCTTTCACTCGATTACTTCGCGTTTCAAGGACAAACGCATTAAAATTGTACTCTTCTCATGTGATAGTAAGGTGGCCGACTTGGCGCTATCTTTTCCCTCCAAGGCGGGCTATGGGCTCTTCCAGCGAAAAAAAAAGTTGTTTCGAAAAAAAAGAATCATCCCGAGCAGCAGACCACAACGAGTTCGGCCCCTTTTTATTGCGCATGCCCCTATGTATTGAGACGTTCTTGTGGTTTTTCACTTAAAGAGATAGTGCAAAAATGGATCTGAGAATCAGTAATAAAATATCGTATTAAAATTAACGGGCTTACTTTTTCTTTAACTTGAAGATATTAAATTGCATACTACGTAAAACAAATTTTTGTTACAATAAAAAATGTCATAGGAAGATTTATTCAATACCACGAACCTATCCGACACTCTACCCACTCGTGGCTACTGTATTTGGCATCTTAAGTCTAGTTTTTGTCATGAACATCAAAAACTGACAATATTGTAAAAAGAGCTCTTCAGTGCACAGAACATTTTTATTGTCCTGAGCTTTCACTACAAACAGCAGAACGACACGAAGGTTTCAAGGCCTCTATTGTTTCCAACTGCTTGTTTACGATACAACTTTTACGAACTTAACGAAGCTTTTCAGCTGACTAATGTAACATGTATAACTTTTTTTACAGTCTGTGCTAATCCTCCATGCAAGGGCCAGTTGGCGAGCTATTTCGTTCGAAACAATGACAAACAGAAAGAAAAAAGACGCCTCGGGCGCTCTCTCAGGCAGCGCAGAGAGCAGAAATGTGTGTGTGTGTGTGTGTGTGTGTGTGTGTGTGTGTGTGTGTGTGTGTGTGTGTGTGTGTGTGTGTGTGTGTGTGTGTGTGTGTGTGTGTGTGTGTGTGTGTGTGTGTGTGTGTGTGTGTGTGTGTGTGTGTGTGTGTGTGTGTGTGTGTGTGTGTGTGTGTGTGTGTGTGTGTGTGTGTGTGTGTGTGTGTGTGTGTGTGTGTGTGTGTGTGTGTGTGTGTGTGTGTGTGTGTGTGTGTGTGTGTGTGTGTGTGTGTGTGTGTGTGTGTGTGTGTGTGTGTGTGTGTGTGTGTGTGTGTGTGTGTGTGTGTGTGTGTGTGTGTGTGTGTGTGTGTGTGTGTGTGTGTGTGTGTGTGTGTGTGTGTGTGTGTGTGTGTGTGTGTGTGTGTGTGTGTGTGTGTGTGTGTGTGTGTGTGTGTGTGTGTGTGTGTGTGTGTGTGTGTGTGTGTGTGTGTGTGTGTGTGTGTGTGTGTGTGTGTGTGTGTGTGTGTGTGTGTGTGTGTGTGTGTGTGTGTGTGTGTGTGTGTGTGTGTGTGTGTGTGTGTGTGTGTGTGTGTGTGTGTGTGTGTGTGTGTGTGTGTGTGTGTGTGTGTGTGTGTGTGTGTGTGTGTGTGTGTGTGTGTGTGTGTGTGTGTGTGTGTGTGTGTGTGTGTGTGTGTGTGTGTGTGTGTGTGTGTGTGTGTGTGTGTGTGTGTGTGTGTGTGTGTGTGTGTGTGTGTGTGTGTGTGTGTGTGTGTGTGTGTGTGTGTGTGTGTGTGTGTGTGTGTGTGTGTGTGTGTGTGTGTGTGTGTGTGTGTGTGTGTGTGTGTGTGTGTGTGTGTGTGTGTGTGTGTGTGTGTGTGTGTGTGTGTGTGTGTGTGTGTGTGTGTGTGTGTGTGTGTGTGTGTGTGTGTGTGTGTGTGTGTGTGTGTGTGTGTGTGTGTGTGTGTGTGTGTGTGTGTGTGTGTGTGTGTGTGTGTGTGTGTGTGTGTGTGTGTGTGTGTGTGTGTGTGTGTGTGTGTGTGTGTGTGTGTGTGTGTGTGTGTGTGTGTGTGCATACTACCACGCAGCTCCGCGCTGGATCCCCCTGGGCTAGCCCATTCCGGGACCCCTTGGGCTAGCCCATTCCTGGTCCACTTGAGCTAGACCATCCTGGGGTCCCTTGGGCTATCTCGTTCTGGACCCGCTTGGGCTACCCTATTTGGGCCCCGCTTCGGTTACAAGTGCATGGTCCACCTATGCTGTCCCCACAGGTCTACCAGAACAGCCCAGTGGGCTTCTTAGGGGACACTTGTGGGAAGTCAACAATGGTAAATGATATAGAACACATAGCTGTTTGTCTGAGCCCACCCACCCAATTGTACTTCAGGCCCACCTTGCCAACCCAGGCAGGCTTTCTTCACATCAGTATCTTTTATGTACATGTTACTGCTGAAATAACAATCAACATATCTGATATTACAATGCAAGTAAGAATTCTTCTTATTTATTTTTTTTCCAAGACATTCGAAGTTCATTTTTGGGCATTCTTATTCATGAAGCCCCAAATACTAGGGCGAACGGTCAATTCTTCATTCGAGCTTTTCGACTGCCGTTCCTGTCTTGTCTCCTGCAGGAATGCAGCTACTCTGTTGGTAATTACTTAAATGAGGGCAGTTCAAACCCTGTCCCGCACCGCAGCTGTAAAAGTGAAAACATAAACACAAATATCAAATTGATAATCAATGTGGTAGCTTAAAATCACTTTGCAAAGTATTAGCCACCTCTTCCAGGAAATGCTTCATAACCGTAAGCGATGCTACAATGTGCAATGCTTGAAATATCAGCAAATTTATTTTACGAATATATACATAATCATAATAAACATAAATATGCATAATAAGCATAACCGAAAGGTGCAAGAACCACTAAAAGACTATAGACACCTAATTTTTTTTTATACCGTGTTTTCTTCTGTCAAACGATGCGTTTGATAATAAAATACCCGGATTACCGGGTGGTGTTTGCCTACCACCGCTAAATAAATTGTAATTGAGTTTCTTCTCTCATGCGGTTTTGGTTTCATCAACAGAACGCCGACTGTCGTCAAGTTGATGTTTTGGTCACAGGATCCAACCAGAAAACTGTAATAAAATCGCTGATATGTAGTTTTAAATAAATACGGCATTTAATCAAGCCTCTTCAAAGACCTCGAATGACTAAATATGACCTGTCAGCAATTATAAGGCCAATTTTTAATACCTCAGGTGACTTAAACACCGACTGCACGTCGCAGTCATCGTTCGACTGATGAAACTGAAACAGCGGCAAGAAGAAATTCAATTAAAATATTTAGTAGTCGTATACGTATAGAATGTCTAACGCATGGTTTGAAAGAAGAAAAAACACAAGCGAAAATTTAATACCTATAGTTCCTTAAATTTGGATGCCTTATCTTAAAATGATAACGGAAGTGCTGAAAACCACAGCAGGTGGATTGAAAGTAGGTTTTTTCTGCAAATAGTTAGTGTGTTCACAAAACGTCTACAACATTCAGGAGATTCACACGTACTCACTTACAATTTCGATGTACCACAGTAGGTTCTTAAATGCTTGTTTTTCGCCCCGCCTATTCAATGTGTACCTGAGGGCCACAGTAGTCTTGACTGCAATCTTCATAAGAAGTTTTGTAGCCTCATCAGCTGTCTCACCCCAATGAGTGCTAGCTTTTTGATCTGAAATAAATTATACATATTATACAAGCGAACAATGCCATGAAAACCGTACAGTGAATATTTAATAAAACACCCTCTTCGAGGAACCATGTGTAAGTCAACAAAGCGTCAGAACCATGTAGAACAGGATCATATAGAAGACACAGACCTCTGATCACAGTGGTTAGATTCAGCCTAACAATAACAGAATTCTGCTGTCTTCTATACGCCATTCTTTGCATCATCATAGTAACTTCCTTTTATGCATGACGCAATGGCATGTTTCAAAACAATAAGATACGAAGAAAAAGTGAAGCCATTAATATAAGGCCCCCTTGGACCATGACAAAACTGTAGTCTGGAGCTACATGAGTGATGTAAGCACATAACCGTCAGCTGCCACTATGCAGAGCAAGGCTAATGTTTGTGCTAATTTCTTCTAGAAGGCAAGACATTATCTACAGCAAATCCTGATCCAACTTCGCTTGTACAAAATGATGCTTTCAGGTCAACAAATCCAAACGCAAAACGAGGCAATATCTAAGTCTGAACTTTATCTGAACTGGACTCACCATATGTAGAGGGCCCAAATTAAACTACACCTGAACAAAACACCATGTATCAAAATTATATTAAAAGGAATCGATATGTTGCCAGTAGTTCATAGGCACAATTGAAAGAAATGCACCTAGTAGAAAAAAATACCAGCCCATTTCAGGTGTTTACACAAAACCGGCTTTTCAAATACGGGTTCTGGTGTGACCCCGTGTAGTGTTTTCTGGTGTGATCCTGTCTGATGTTCCGACGAGCCCGGGATTTCAGACACGGGTCCTGATGTGGCGCAGTGTGGTGTGTTTTAGTGTGCTCTGGTCTGGCGCTCTGTGCTGTGACACGGTTGTCTGATATCGTCTATGGTGTGCCTTGGTTTAGTGTTTCCTGGTGTGGTCTGTGCACCATTCGATTTCGTGTGGTTGGTGTACCATACAATGTCTTTATAGAGATTCTGTGAGTTTGGACATACTATCGTGAGCTAAATTATGAGATCCCTGCGAACGCACGCGACATTGGAATAAAACGGCAAGCACTCCTGCTGTCGAGACAGGCGCACTTACATCCACCAATCTCGCTGCGCGGGTCTTGATGACACGAGCATTTCATCAGGTGGCACCTGCACGCATTGAGGCATAGTGTGGCACACACTTGCAGTGTCATAATTTTTCACATGGTTGTATACTGGAGCATGCACATAACCATGTCATTTCGGTTCTTGCCGAAGATGAAGGGCAAGTACATATCGTAAAGAAAGAAAAAATGCTCACATTTGCTCAAAAGCTTCCTTAGCTTTATTGGTTGACAAAATTGGCAGCATAGTCTAGTTGGAGGCTCTTTACATCATAGAGTGCATCTTTTCTGACAAAGTCGAATATTGTGCATTTCCCTGAGAGCAGCTTGACTACAGCTGTGTAGCCACAATGCCTGAAGAATAACAGAACAAAATTACGATTTTTTGTGAAATACAATATATTAATCACAGTTCAAAATCAACTACCAAATACTGCCATTAAATTTAGCTCAGTGGTGCAAACATATACCACACATTCAATACGACTCGCAATGCCTCTGCAGTAAATCAACTGTCTTCTACTTTATAGTAAATCGATGCTACTCACATAAATCACCCCACTTGCATTATTTGCTTGGAATCAGTTTCTGGATGAGCTAGTATTTCATACTTTCATTCACACAGTGTGACGATGAACACGGAAAAGGGGGAAGACGCCAAAAACGCTTTGAGGTGCCTCTCCCCTTGCCCCTGTTCCTCGTCATGCTGTGTGAAATATTGTGTTAAGCATTTTTTTCTATTCACAGCTGACTGCATATATTTACACACAGCTGGGTACGCCTGCATCATAATTTGAATTCCTATCCTATTTTGGCGTTGCAGCTGATAGTGAGCATGACAGTCCTAACACAAAGTCAAGCTTTCTGACACAATCAACCGCACTCTAGCATCTCGGGTAATTTCATTTAGTACCAGGTTCAGAGATTCTAATACATGATAACCTAGAGGAATAAATTTATTTGGAAATTCTACTGCTGCCTAAACAAGAAATTAAGAGGAATTAAGGAATTAAAAAATAATTTGAACATGCCCGTAAAGATGGGCACAAAAAAGATAAGATGTAGTTCCATCAAAAAAATATTTCATGCGAGTATATTTTAGGGTGACAAAATCCATGTATTAAGACTTTTTATGCGCACAATGTGCAGAACAGTAAAGCACTGGCTGCCTGCGGCTATTTAGAAAATCATTCCTCTCCATTTCATTCTGTTTTGGCAGTAAAGCATAAATAGCCGACTACTGAAATTTATTTTAAGCTGAATGCCACATAAAAAACGACAAGGCTGGAATGTTAACGATTCAAAAGAAAACCTCAAACAAGATGCTCTGAACACTGGTACTGGTAAATCCGCGACAGATGTGTAAAAAAGCTGCCATACTGTTTTTCCTGTTGTAATGTATTGAAACCAAAGCTGCCTGAGCGCACATCAGTTTTGTTTATGTATAGCTTACTATACACATACTGAGCCTCTAGTGCAGTTCAATGCACAGTACCCGCAGACACTTGCACGCATAAAAGACCCACAGTAGATTCTGCATACTGTGCTCTGCCCACTACGGTGCCTAGCATTCCCTGTCTTCTAGTGAGATGGATTTCTTTTCTTGCATCCACGCATTAGGGTTCCAGTAACGAAAAATATCCGAGTTTATTACGAGTCAAGTGAATAAGCTTAACCAGTAGTCTGGATAAATCGGCAGTTCACTTTCAAGAGCCGTTTTTCAGAGCAAGGCAGATAACAATAACGGCTTCAGGGCACTGTAGTGCAGGGCTCCAAATTAATTTGAAACAAGCAGGGTTCTTTAAACTTCGCTGACAATGTGTGACTGACTTGCGCCTTTTCCAATATAGCAATGTTTACTGCCACACATATACATAACACACAAGTCGTATGATCCCCCCAACTTGTATGCAACAAAGTATTGCAACCGCTTCGAGCCATCTCTGCAAGCCCCACTGGGCCGTCCTTGCTAGGTGTGAAAAAAAGTGTCATATTCAATGCCACAAACTATTTTTACAACGCATGGAGCAAAACTAGCAAAAGAGAGCTCAAGCACACCTATACTTGAGCAGAAAGTCGCCAAATTTTTTTAACATGTAAACTGAAGCAGCTGAAGTTAGAACGCGATTTGCAAAACTGTATGCATAACAGCTAGACAAGAGAGCAGAGAAGGTAAGGAAAGAGAGGGGCTCATTATGGGCTACATGATGGAATCTAACAGTCATTTTCATCATTTTATCTGTCAGCTACACAATATTCCAGATAGCATTCAATTCAAGCTTATTTTCATGCAAAATGCTTTCAGTGATGGCTGCAAGTTATAGATACAAATTTTCATCGTTAAGTCGAGACAACAAGCCGATTCATGGAAGATGGCAAATGTGGCGGCACCCACGGATGCCTGTACTGAATCAGCATCACTTAGGCCCCAGCACTTCAAATACAAGCTTCAGGTCAAATGATTGCTAAGTACTGTCAGTCTTCTGTTTCCATGGCATGAGAAGCATTCAATAAATGTTGTTCAGTATGGGTAATTTCACTGATCATGCACTGATGCACTGCCCATTGAATCTAGGCCTCTCAGCTGCTTTTATCTTCACACGAGTTAACTGCGCCCATCAATTAACCTCCTTTAAATAAACTTTCACATGAAGACATTATCTACAATTTTTTGGTCACGTCTTGTATGTTTGTCATTATTCTTTGTTAGGCGCTTTTATATTATTAACTACTAAGAAACCTGTGTCATAATTCTCACGTACACTGAAGGAGTGAGTATATGCTTCTGAGATAAATCCAGCTAAGACTAGCAATTACCTCTCAGTGCATTCATTTTTCACTTCAGTGAATTATGAAACATCCCTCCAGCGCACAAAAACTCGCGAACGAAGCGAATAGACACCACGCACACCGGAGATATTCTTTGCGCTCGAATAATGTCTCATAATTGTGCCCAGAACCAACTATACGAGCCCTTATGCTTAGCCTTGAGGGGAACATTCTCCTTGCCTTCCGCTGTCATCTCCTGAGCTCTTGCCACTGGAACTGCATTGTACAACTGCTTCTGTTGGCCAGAAGGTAGTGGCAGTCCTTTTGTGAAATACTAAATCCTTTGGGATTCCTTTCTCGGTGTCATACATTGCCTTCTCTTGATCTGTTTTGTCTTCATTCCTCTTCAACATATTGGTTCGGGACATGCCATTCTTCTAAACATTACAGTTTATGTATCCGCAGATGCTATAGCTTTTTTCGCATCAGCAAAGGATATTCATGCACTCTACGAGTGTTTGCAGGCATACTTGAATGCTATTAAAGTCTGTTTGAACCAAATTAATTTGTCACTTAATGTCAGCAAATGTGGCATGCTGGTATTTCCGCCCGACGCTCCTTTGTACATTTTGCTAGTCTACCGCTCCGCTCCAATTCCGTAGGTGGAGTTGGTTAAATACCTAGACGTTACTTATGATCACATTTTTTACTGGCGACTCCATACTAAGAACAATGTTATTAAAGGGGAACGTGCTGTGGGCCGGTTTACACGCGTTGCCAATAAAAAGTGCGGCATGCGTCGTGACACGTTACTATTGCTCTATAAGGCTTCTATGAGACCGTTTCTCGAATTGGCTGCGTCTTTTTTTCTGGTAGCGCAAACTGCAAGCTGCAGCCATTAGCTTTACTAGAAAGGCATGGCCTACGGCTATGCCTCCGACTCCCAAAATCATCTTCAAACGCCGTCCTTTATCTGGAAGCTCATATCGCCGATCTCTTTTCCCGCTTCTAACTTCTTACAGTGCGTACTTCCCTCAGGTCCTCTGACCCGGCCCCGGCGTTATTAGACCCATTTTTCTATCCCAATTACACCTGTTTCTCACTAATTAATGGCCACGCTATCAGCTTCCGCAGGTTAGGTTCACGCAGAATATGTTTGCCCAGCTTCAGGATGATCTGGTCTCGTTGCAACAAGTTCGAGATACGTAGGCTGACCCCGTCTTCTATTACGACCATAATTTTCCGGCTCATGCGAAACATATGCCCGCATATATCCTAAATAGGCTCCATCCTGAACGCCTACAGAACTTTCCTCTTCATACTGTTATCTCCTCTGATGCCTCCGGCAGCTATGAGAAGGCGGCGATTGGGATATCTTCGAAGGAGCTGTCTTGGAGCAATTCCATTCGCATCCCAGATTATACTCCTATTTTCTTCGCAGAGTTTCTGGTCATTCGTTTTGCTGTCCTCAAACTGCCTAGGCATGTAGCACGGGTTCCCATTCTTGCAGACTGCCTTTCTGTTCTAGCCTCTCAAAAATTCGAGAAAATCTTTATTGAATCGTTCCCTTCAGTTTTTATTCCGCGCACAGTGCGTGAGGTCCCCTTTGTCTGGGTACTTAAACATTCGGGCGTCTATTTTAACGAGGTGGCTGATTTATGAGCAAGGTCAGCTCTCAGTGCTCCAGTAATCTATCCCAATCCTCACCTAATTCTGCTAGAAACTTCACGTTTCCAGCGCTTCCAACATATTTCAGCCAAGTTGAGCGGTCCATTGCACAATACCATAGATTTTAACCACTTAAAGTACCCATAGATATCCGGTGGTGTTAATGAAGGCTTTGTGAGGTGTCAATGAGGTTTCTGCGATGCAGAATCTCTCACCTAAATTTCTACTTATGCAGATCTGGGTTAGCTGCGACAAACCTTCGTGTATCGTGTGGGCAAGTTGAAACAATAGACCATTTTCTCCTCTTTTGCCGGCGGTTCGCAGTTCAGAGAAAACAGAATTTTGAGGAGGTCTCTCTGTCGAGGTTAGGACACCCTCTGTCTCTTCCATTACTTCTTTCGTTCGGTGCGAGCGCAAAGGGATTCCCGTAAAGCAGTGTTTGCGTCTACCTTCATGATTACAAAACTGCAACTGTTCGATTACCTTGTTAGCTGTATACAAAAGTTTGTCGCATGTCCGAAAATGCTCGATTCTATTCCTAATAATTCATATTTCATTATTTCATTTCAGTTTTGCACTTTTTAGTTTGATTCATTTTTCTCACGCATATTTTTCTCTGCGCAAATACCTCATTTGGATTATCTACTGAACCTTGGCCAATCCCAATGCGTGGGTATGGGTCATGCTTAGTAAGGAGAAGAAAAAGAAAGGAGTCTTTGTAGCTCTTTCAAACTAAGTGGTATTGAATAACGTATGTAGTACGGAGCTTATCATAAAAACTAGTGTGAGCAAGTGGCGTTCTTTATCTGAATTTTGGCTCTTTAAACATTCTCTTGTCGTTGTGTGAAATGCCAGCTATCCAAATAATTATCAGGAAGTGTTGGGCATTTTGGATACAAAAATAGACAGCTGGAAATTATGATGTTATGCAGGTAAAGTGCCTGCTCTTCAGTAGTGAAGAGGTCTGAAAAGAGCTTCATCGGAGAGGATGTCTCCACTGCCCAGATTTGGGGCTGTTCTTGTCTGTGCCCGTTAAGCGTACATTGCAGAGCACAAGTATGTATCGAGTTTTCTAAGATCTGTTTTTTTTTCACCTCTGTATTGACATCAATGTGTAGCAATGTCTCCTTTGGACCAGAACGTTGATGGCATGTATTGGCATTCCCCTATTCAAAATAACGTGTGTATCTCTTTTCAATACGTCATCATCAGATAGTGCCACTTTCTTGCTCAGAAAGAAGCAGTACTTAAATTCAGGGGAGTCTCAGCTGGACTCAGAAGCCCTACCAAGACTAACGAGTAATCTGAGACTCCCCGTACTAGAGTGTAGGGAATGTATGAATCCGAAGCAAGCAACAAATTTTTTTTGTTAGTGGTGGTTGGAACATTTCTCCTGTCATTTCTCAAAATTCGTGCAGATTTTTAGCAAGAATCATTAACATGTTTTCTTAAAGACGAGGCTGAAAAAATGCAAAGTTGACAGCACGACACACAGGGTGGAAGAAAAAGGGAAACCCCCACCCTCATACCACGAGTGAGTCCACAGCTGGCCGCTCAGCTCAAAGGCTAAACAGCAAAAATGAGCACACTGGCATAGCCTCAGCTCAGCCACTTTCACTCTCTCCCTCTTTAGTTCCCTCTCTACCTTTTCTAGAGTCACTAGAGACCCCCTTCAAAACAGCCAGGCTTTAAAAAACACCAACATGAAGTAATAGGCTACAGGGCATCATTTTAAGGTGATATTACATCTGAGAACAATCCTTTTACCATTTTTTTCTCTAGTACCCATCTCGCATGGCCCTCCTCATAGACAATTATAACAGAAGGATAACCATGTCATCCTCCTACAGTAATGCCGGTGACACATGGCACTCCTCATAGACTGCTGCAGAAAAGGCGTCTTATTTCACTTGGTGAAAAGAATATGAATGGTGTTATATAGTGCGGCTATGAATGCGCCTCAAAGATGAATCATTAATTGGGCTTGACAGCATCTCTTGTAAGCTACTCTTCTGCGGCCTCTCACTGTATAACAAAAGTAAAAACAGCACTAATTTTTACACAAACCACACAAAAAGAACAGACAGGACAGCGTGTTCCTTCTGTGTGGTTACACCACACAACGTTACACCAACTAGCCCAGCAAGAGGTACTCTTAAACGAACCTCTCACTGTAGTTGAAATATTTTTACTGCCTCTGTATCTGAGTGGAAAATAGGCACCATCTACAGCAAACTACTTCAGGGACTGTTCAAATATAGCCTGTGCACAAAAAGCTAAATGTGCTTAATGAAAAAATGTGAATGTTCGTCACAAATTGTTACCTCGGTTATTATCTTGGTGACTTCTGATTTTTTGCCATTTCACTTGCTTGGTGATTACACTGTGCAATTTCAGTGAATATACTTGCTCTAATACACTTACAGGAAATTAGGAGCTTGTAGTGACCTGTTCGACTCAGCCTTTCAGCATGCTACCTGATATCATAATTAAACAAAGCTTGAAAGAAAGTGCATATACTATGGACACCAGTTGTTTGCTTGCGTCCCCTTTCAAACGATGCCTTAGACATAATTGTGCATGGACCACCCTGTGATATTTGCTCTATGCCTGGTAAATAATTCATAGTTGTCTTTCTGCTTGTCGTTTCATTATTATCAAAAAAAAACGATGACTGCGACGTGGAGTTGGTTTTGAGATTCATGTCAAAAGCAAGAAAACTGATAATGTAACTGCTGATATAGCATTGTTTTATTCCAGTTTTTAAAACAGGCTGTTTTAGGTGTTGTAGTGAAAAAAATCTTCATATCAACGTTTATATTGTAGCCTTTTTTATGCCTGAGCAGGCCTAAATCTCAACAAGGCATCAGAGCCATCATTCGGCTGATCAAGCCTAAACAACATAAGAGAAAAAAATGAAATTATAAATTATTTAGTGGTAGGTGTTGCACATTTCGCTGTTCTGAATTCGCAGGGGTAGCAGCGTTGAGTACTGCTTGCCTTCTTTTTGTTGTTCTCTTTTCATGCATTAGTTGTGCCCCTTTTTTCCTGTGCTAATTTGTGTTGTGTCATCGCGTAGTGCATCCCTTCTTTTTGTTTCTGCATCACTTCTCTTCAGTGCTTTTTGTGGCAGGCCTCATGACAGCTGTCAGCTTTCCTTTCTTTATTGCCTTCTCTGACGGTGCTCATGGTACTAGAACAATTATAGTTGACTGAAAGGCTGAATTATAAATTGTACAGCATCATTTAAGTGTCCTCTTCCTTTTTAGAATACGCCATTATTGGTGCTACCTCCTATGACATGAATCTTACATGGACACCAATTTGTTTCACAAGTGCAGGGCATGCTTTGCTCTAATGTAGAGTTTTTACATTTACAGTGTATAGTTTGTACATGGTCTCTTAGTTGCATACTGACACAGTGGCCTCGTTGGCTGACTTTTGTGTTATTATGAGGGGTTAAAATTTATTTTTTCTGACTGCCGATGAGCGTTTATGGGAGCTAATTATGCTTTCTTCAGTAGTCATGTCTTTTTTGTTGCTTTAGTTTGGATAATGAGGGTCAAATGAGGGAACATCTGGGGCCACAATACCAGTATAACTTCGCGCCGTTTTTCAGCTTTCTTTGTATGTGCATAATTGTGCAAGTAGAAAAAAATTTCAGGTCTCAGTGGTCCTTCATTTGCTTTTGCTTTTCAGAAAAGCCTTTATGCCAGACGTCAGATTTTGGAGGATAGTTTCTCACAGCCTTGATCATTGACTAGGTAGCACAATGTACCAGCCGTGACAATTGGTCATTAAAACTAAGCGCCCAACCCTCACTTTATGAGCACACCAAAGCTGAGATCTGATGGCAACTTTGATGAGTATAGACACCTGAAGTTGTCTGTTTGTAAGCATAATGTTACAAACCGCTTGAAAAATTTCTTAAGCTATTGGGTTCAAATCATATTTGCTTGCTGTCAAACTCGCTGATTAGAACTTTCATTGTGAAAATGAGTATAATTCTTGAAAAATGCCGCCAGGTCTTTCATGAAATGCTACTGGTGCACACGGGAATTCTGCTCCTGTAGCAAATCATGTGGGTCATATGGGAGGTTGTGCTAAGAGGTAATGAAGCATTTAAATGAAAATGATGATGCACATTTATTACTATTTTGTGAACATGTACTCTCTTGTGTCAGATAAAGTTAAGGACAGAACTTGTCTCTAATTTTTCTTTGCACTTCAGTTTTGTTTCTACTTGTATTTTGTATTTCTTAGCATCTACACCACAAGCCATTCACCCCTGTATTACTTTGAATAAGGAAACAGGGGCAACTACAGCGTTTCTGCGTGTGGGCCCCTCGTTGAACACTATACTAAGACATCAAGTTGTTTGCCTTGGACTATATCGATAGCGCATGCGCTTCTAGCTCAAAAAATGCTAAGTAACGTTTCGTTCAATTTTGACTAAAAGATATTTGCTATCTAGGCAGCATGTTGAGGACACATTAGCTTTACTGCAGGTCAACCGGCATTGGTGCCTTGCTTGACACGGGCATGGGTAAGAACTCTAATTAGAAAATTGCTCTTACCAGTCAATGCGTGTTGATTTAAAAACTGGCAGTGCTTTTACTATATTTATTTTCAGTTTTAACTGCCACACATACAAATATGCGATTTTCAATTATGAAGTTAATGTTTTTTTCAATAATTGTGCGGTTAAAGTTGCAAATTCTAAAAGGCAGAGCAAGCAGTTGCCTTTTGCAGTTCACACTGCTATCAGAACTCACCACTATTGCATGGCACCATCAACGTCTTAAGTCTTGTGTTGGTAATAAACGAAATGATATCTTACTTTCTTGCTTCAACAGGCAATAAACATACTGCCGCTGTGTAGTGCACAAATACAATATCATATTCCTGGCTGCGCATATGAGAATTTTTATACGCGTGTTCTTTTTCCTGTAGGTGTATCTGAATTCAGGGTAGAGAAGGCAATGTATGACACCATGAAGGGATCCCAAAGGATGCAGTATTTCACAAGAGGACTGCCACTACCATCTGGCCAACAGAAGCAGTTGTACAATGCAGTTCCAGTGGCAAGTGGTCAGGAGGTGACCGCGGAAGGCAAGGAAAAGGTTCTCCACAAGGCTAAGCAAGAAAGGCGGGGATAGCTGGTTCTAGGCAGAATTAAGACACATCGTTCCAGCGCACAAAAATTATGTCCGGTGTCCGTGGTGTATATTCTCTTCGTGTGTTGTGCGCTGGAGTGATGTTTCATAATTCACTGAAGTGAAAAATGGTTGCACTCAGAGGTAATTGCTAGCTTTAGATGGATTATCTCAGAGGCATATACTCACTCCATCAGGGTATGTGAGAATTACGACCCAGGTTTGTTAGTGGTTTCTGATATAAAAGCGCCAAACAATGGATAATGACAAACACACAAGACATGACCAAATAATTATAGATATCGTCTTCGTGTGAAAGTTTATTGACAAGAGCGAAATTGATGGGTGCAGTTAGCTCATGGGAGGATAAAGCAGCCTAAATGCCTAGCTCTAGGTGCAGTGCGGCAGTGTATTATCAGCGAAATTACCCATAATGAACAACTTTTTTACTGAATGCTTCTCATGCCATGGAAACAGAAGACTGACGGTACTTAGCAGTCATTTGCCCTGAAGCTTGAATTTAAAGTGCTGAGGCATAACTGATGCTTATTCAGTAGAGGAATCCGCGCGTTCCGCCTAAATGCCTAGCTCTAGGTGCAGTGCGGCACTGTATTATCAGCGAAATTACCCATAATGAACAACTTTTTTACTGAATGCTTCTCATGCCATGGAAACAGAAGACTGACGGTACTTAGCAGTCATTTGCCCTGAAGCTTGAATTTAAAGTGCTGAGGCATAACTGATGCTTATTCAGTAGAGGAATCCGCGCGTTCCGCCGCATGTGCCATCGTCCATGAATCCTCTGGTTGTCTTCACTTAAGAAAGAAAATTTTTATCTATAATTTGTAGCCATCACTGAGAGCATTTTGCATGAAAATCAGTTGAATGGAATGCTATCTGGAATATTGTGTAGCTGACGGATGCCATGATATAAATGACGGTTAGATTTCATCACGTAGCCCATAATGAGCCCCTCTTTTCCCTTAGCTTCTCTGCTCTCCTGTCTAGCTGTTATGAATACAGTTTTGCAAGCCACGTTCTAACTTCAGCTGCTTCAGTCTACATATAAAAATTTTTGGCTACTTTTTACTCAAGCATAGGTGCGCTTGAGCTCTCTTTTGCTAGTTTTCCTGCACGCTTTGTAAAAATAGATTGTGCCACTGATTATGACAAAGCACATCTTAGCCACTTTTTTCACACTTAGTAGGCACAGCTCAGTGGGGCCTGTAGAGATCGTTCGAAGCGGTTGCAACACTTTGTTGCATACATGTTGGGAGGGATCATGCTAATTGTGTGTTATGTATATGTGTGGCAGTAAACATTGCTACTTTGTAAACGGCGCCATTCAGCCACACAATATCAGCGATGCTTAAAGAACCCCGCTTGGTCAAAATTAATTTGGATCCCCCCCCCCCCCCCCCACAGTGTCCTGAAACAGCTATTGTTATCTGCCTTGCTGTGAGAAACGGCTGTTGAGAGTGATCTGCCGGCTTAAAACCAGTCAACTGGTAAAGGTTATTCATTGCAACCCTAATGCGTGGATGCACCAAAAGAAGAGCACTCACTAGAAGACATGGAATGCTAGGCACCATAGTAGGCAGAGCACAGTATGCAGAATCTACTGTGGGTTTTTTATGCGTGCAAGTGTCTGCGGGTACTGTGCAGTGAACTGCACCAGATTCTCAGGTTGTGTATAGCAAGCTATACATAAACAAAACAGATGCGCGCTCAGGCAGCTTTGGTTTCAATACATTCAGCAGGAAAAATAGTCTGGCAGCTTTTTTTACACATCTGTTGCGGTTTTACCAGTGCCAGGGCTCAGATCATCTTGTTTAAGGTTTCCTTTCGAATCGTTAAAATTCAGTCTTGTCGTTTTGTATGCGAAATTCAGTTAAAACAAATTTCACCAGTCGGCTTCTTATGCTTTGCTGCCAAAATAGGAAGAATTGAAGAGGAATGATATTCTAAATAGCCGCATCCAGCCACTGTGCGCACTGTGCGCATAAAAAGTCTCAGTACATGGATTTTGTCACCCTAAAATGTACTCGCATCAAATATTTTTTTTAGAGGAACTACATCTTATCTCTTTTTTGTACCCATCTTAACGGGCATCTTCTAATCATTTCTGTAAATACTTAATTCCTCTTAATTTTTGTTTTCTGCAGCAGTAGAATTTGCATATCAATACATTTCTCTAGGTTACCAAGGATTAGAATCTCTGAGCCTGGTAATGAATGAAATTACCCGAGATGCTAGAGTGCTGTTGATTGTCTCAAAAAGCTTGACTTTGTGTATAGAATGACTGTCATGCTCAATATCAGGTGCAACGCCCAAATATGATAGGAATTCAGATTAGGATGCAGAAGCACCTAGCTGTGATGTAAATATCTGCAGTTATGAATACAAAAGAAAGACACTTAACGCAATATTTCACATTTTTATTCACACAGCATGAAGAACAGGGACAAGGGGGGAGGCACATGAAAGCGTTTTTTGGCGTCTTCCCACTTGTCCGTGTTCCTCGTCACATTGTGTGAATGAAAGTATGATATAGTAGCTTATCTAGCGACCGATTTCAAGCAAATGAATGCAAGTGGGATGCTTTATGGGGGTAGCAATGATTTACTATAAAGTAGAAGACGGATTACTGGAGAGGCATTGCGAGTCGTATTGAATGTGTAGTATTTGTTTGCGCCACTGAGGTAAATTTAATGGCAGAATTTGCTAGGTGTCTTTGCACTGTGATTATTATTGTGTATTTCACACAAATTCATGATTTTGTTCTGTTGTTTCCAGGCATTGTGGCTACACAGCTGGAGTCAAGCTGCCGTCAGGGAAATGCAACATATTCGAATTGGTCAGAAAAGATGCACGCTATAATGGAAGGGGCCTCCATCTTGAATATACTGCCAACTTTGTCCACGAATAAAGCTAGGGATGCTTTTGAGCAAATGTGAGCATTTTTCCTTCTTTACCATACGTGCTTGCTCTTCATCTTCGGCAAGAACAGAAATGATGTGGTTATGTGCGTGCTCCATTGTACAATCATCTGAAAAATTATGACACTTCGAGTGTGTGCCACATTATGCCTAACAGCGTTAAGGTGCCACGTGATGAAATGCTCGTGCCATCAAGACCCGCGCAGCGAGATTGGTGGATTTTAGTGCACCTGTCTCGACGTAAGGAGTGCTTGCCGTTCTACATCAATTGGCGTGCATTCGCAGGGATCTGTTAATTTTGCTCACGATAGTGTGTCCAAATTCACAGCATCTCTATCAAGACAAAGTACGGTACACCAACCGCACCAAATCGAATGGTACACCGACCACACCAGGAAACACTGAACCGAAGCACACTTGAGCCAGTATCACACAACCGGGTCACAGCACAGAACACCAGACCAGAACACACTAAAACACACCACACTGCGCCACATCAGGACCCGTGTCTGAAAGTCCGGTCTGGTCGGAACACCAAATATGGTCACTCCAGAAATCCTTACACCGGGTCCCACCAGAACCTGTGTATGAAAAGCCGGTTTGGTGTAAACACCAAAAATTGGCTGGTGTTTTTTTTCGACTGGGCATGCATTTCTTTCAGTTGTGCCTATGAACTACTGGCAACGTCTTAATTTCTCTTAATATAATTTTGATGCATGGTGTTTTGTTCAGGTGTAGTTTAATTTGAGCCCTCTACATATGGTGTGTCCACTTGAGATTATGTTGGAACTTGGAAATTGCCTCGTGTTGCGTTTGCATTTGTAGACCTGAAAGCTTCATTTTGTACAAGTGTAGTTGAATCAGGATTTGTTGTAGATAATATCTAACCTACAACAAGAAATTAGCACAAGCATTAACCTTGCTGTGCATAGTGGCAGCTGACGGTGATGTGCTTACATCACTCATGTGGCTCCAGACTACAATTTTGTCATGGTTCAAGATGGCCTTAAAATAATAGGTTCACTACTTTTTCCCCCTTATCTTACTGTTTGGGAAGGATTTGCCATTGAATAATGCATAAATGGAAGTTAACATGATGATACAAAGATGGGCTTGTAGAAGACAACAGAGAATGCTGTTATCATTAGGCTGACTCACACCACTGTGATCATAGATCTGTTTCAGTCCTCTGTATGATCCTGTTCTACACGGTTCTTATTTTTGTTGACTTGTGCATGATTCCTCCATGAGCGAGTTTTATTAAAGATTCACTGTATGGTTTTCATGCCATAGTTCGCTTTTTATATTCTGTATAATCTATTTGATATCAAAAAGCTTGCACTTATTCGTGGTGATTCAGCTGATGAGGCTATAAAACTTATTATAAATACTGTAGTGAAGACTCATGTGGATCTCAGGTGTACATTCGAGGGGCAGGGCGAAAACCAAACATCTAAGAACCTTCCAATACACTGTAGCGCAGCAAAAGACGAGGACACAAGAGACGAGAGACGAACACCACGAGCGCTAACTTCCAACAAATTTTATTCTCCTGAAGCATCACATTTATACACCAGAAAACAGTAATCACACGTGCGAACAGTATCGATTTCTTAGAAAAACGAGCTCTTTATCTGAGAGGAGTATGGAAGGTGTGCTAACACACGAGCATCCTGACCTATTTATCTTTTCGGCTTCAATGATTTCGCGCGTTAACCTTTCTCTACTTTTTCCTATCACAAGACTTTTATCAAAGAAAGGCTTACAGGATTTTGACTTGCATGCGAGAACCTTCGCCGGTACAGGGCAATTATTGGTGGTGCATGTGAATCTTCTGAAGGTTTTAGACATTTTGTGAATACACCATCTAATTGCAAGAAAAAGCTACATTCTATGCACCTTATGTGGTTTTCAGCACTTCCGTTATCAATGACTGAGTAGGCATCCAAATTTAAAGGACTATAGGCACCAAAATTTTTCTTGTGTGTTTTCTTCTTTCAAATCATGCGCTAGACACTCTATACATGTACCACCACTAAATAATTTATAATTGAATTTCTTCTCGACGCTGTTTCAGTTTCATCAGTCGAACGATGACTGCGACGTGCAGTCGGTGTTTAAGTCACATGAGGCATAAAATATCAGTTATATAATTGCTTACAGGTCATTTTTTAACATTCCAGTTCTTGGAAGAAGCTGAATTAAATGTCGTAGTGAATTAAAACTACATATCAGCGATTGCATTACAGCTTTTCTAGTTGGGCCTAGCGACCAAACATCATGTTGACGACAGTAGTCGTTCAGTTGATGAAACCAAAACCACATGAGAGATGAAACTCAGTAACAAATTATTTAGTGGTTTTAGGCAACTATCACCTAATATTGTATGCATTTTATTATCTAACGCATAGTTTGACAGAAGAAAACACGCAATAACATATAACTAGGTGTCTACAGTCCTTTAATGGCTCATGCACGTTACGGTTATTGTTATGAATATTTATGTTATGGTTATGAATATTAATTCCAAAAGAAATTTGCTGATATTTCAAGCTTTGTATATTGTAGCATCGCATACGGCTATGGAGTATTTCCTAGAAGATGTGACTAATACTGGAAAGTGATTTTTTACCGCCATACTGATTATCAATTTGATGTATGTTTATTTTTTCACTTTTACAGCTGCTGTGCAGCGCAGAGTTCCGACAGCCACCATGGACGGTATTAACAAGAGAGTGGCTACGTTCCTGCGGGGGGCAAGAGACAAGGATGGCGGTCGGAAAGCTGGAATGAAGGGGGTGTGGACCCTTCACCCTAGTAATTTCGGTTTCGTGAACAAGAATGCCAAAAAATGGACTCCGAATGTCTTGGAAAAAGAAATAAATAAATAAGAAGCATTCTTACTTGCATTGTAATGCCAGATCTGCGGAATGTAAAATCAGTAGTAACATGTACACAAAAAACTGGTGTGAAGAAAGCCTCTCTGGGTTGGCAAGGTGGGCCTTAAATTCAATTGTTTCGTTGGGCCCAAAGACATACGCTATGTGTTCCATATGGGTTGCATTGTTGATTTCCCACAAGTGCCTTAAGAAGCCATTGGGCTATTCTGGGAGACCTTGTGGGGACAACTAAGTGGACCATGCACGGTTAGCCGAAGCGGGGCTCGAATATGGTAGCCTGAGTGGGACCAGAACGGGCTAGCCCAAGAAAGCCCAGGACGGGCTAACACATGGGGGCCCGAAACGGGCTAGCCCAATGAGATCCAGCGCACAGCTGCGTGGTGCTATGTAGTAAGCCCAATGGGCTGCCCTGTCACATATAATGAGTCTAAAATAAAATTATGAAGGAAACAGGTGTGAAGAAAACGACGTGGATGAACCGAAGAACAAAGAAGCATTCGGTGAAGTGGAGAGAGATGATTGGTGGAGATGCGTTCGGTGAGGTGGAGAGAGACGATTGGTGGAGAAGAGAAGGAGAAGACGACAAGGCTTACGTAGACTAACCTCAAGGCTATGAAAGGGCGAGGGAAAGCGAGGCACGGGGGAAGAACAGAGAAGCGGAGGCTCCGGCGGGTCAGGGTTGCTTCGGCTGGAATAGAGCGACGCCAGCTACTGCTCCGGTGAGCTCGCGTTCTACGGCATCACATCGTGGACTTCCTGCCGTGCCTGAGCCTGTTACGGGGAGTAAACGGAGGCCGCTACCACCTACTATGGCCAGGGGTGTCTCCAGCGCTGTTGCCAACCGTCCGGGTGGTGCCCCTAACGCCAACAACACCGGCATCACCTCGATGGGCGCTTGGACCGGGAGCTTATACGACGCAGCTAGCGACGCCGCCAGCGAAGCCATCCCAAGCACGTCGAACGCCGCCTCGACGCCGCCTATTGGATCCATACGACGCCGCAGCCGCACCGAACCATCCGTGAGCACGAACGCTGACCACTAACAGTAGAACGCTAGTAGTAGACGCCGGTAGCAGTGTTTCCGGGTCGTGTGTATTTATAGTTTTTTTTGTTTTGTTGTAGTTGTGTTAGTTTTGTGTGCTAGTTTGTGTCTCACCTGGGGTGTATTAAATGTGCGCCTGTAGGGGTACACCTGTCGCCTAGTTCATTTTTCGGTCCGAGTCTTCTCTGGGGAGATCCGTGACATACCCTTGTGGGTCCCTCCCAATGCCGAGTTGCAAATCCCGCACATATCCCACGTCGGGCCCCTATGGACAGCCCGTGCCAGACCCACAAGTGTCCGAAATTCAGAGCCCCTTTGTGCTACTGAGGTTGAGTTTCTTTTGAACTTGTATAGGGAGCCTAATGGCTTTAAAGGATCTCTATAGGAACTCGCTGGCTGTCGAGCCAGATCATTAGTAATCTGTTTCATCATTAATGATACCTTACTATAAAATCTTGCTTTGTACGCAGTCAATATAAATTGTATAGAATTGGTTAAATAAGTGTTCATTACGAGCGAAATCTTATAGAACTTGTTTTTGGCCTTCACTGTATGAACTCGCTCCGGTCGCAGAAAAAACAAATTCGTGCCTTCATATATGAACGCTCTCCGTCCGCAGTCAAAACAAGGTCTATAGAATTGCCCCTGTAAGACTTCATAATGGGTCGAATATTATAGAGAATTTTTGTGCTTTTGCTTTATAAACTCTCGCTGGTCTGAGTCACAACAGATTCTATAGAACAAGCTCCGTAAGACTTCAAAATGAGTCTAACATTATAGAGCTTGTTTCGTGCCTTCGCTATATAAATTCTCTCTGTTCTGAGTAAAACAATTTCAATAAAATTGCCGCCATAAGACTTTTTAATCAGTCAAATTTTATAGAGCTTGTTTTGTGCCTTCGCTATATGAACTCGATCGCTGCGTTCGCACTCAAAACAAATTCAATAGAATTGTCTCCGTAAGACTTCATAATGAGTTTTTCAGAAATCTTGTTTCGTGTCTTTGAGGATTGTATTCGCTCCATTCGCGGTCATGTATTGAATTTTCTCGGTAAAATGTCATTATGAGCCAATTTTTATGGAGATTGTTCAGTGTCTTCACTGTATGAGTTCGCTCCGTTCGCGGTAAAATTTTACCCGGTAAAGTTTTAAACCAAACTGCACCTGAGCACGTTCGAAATAATTCAATGCAAACATAAAGCATTACATTTTCAAAGGCCAACGATGAATCAACCGCTGACCTCGAGAAAAAATTCGGCAGAATTGAGCGGCTCTTATGTGTATTCGTTTCTTTTGTTGAGTAAAAAACAACCTCACTAGCATTGCGATCGCTTGATATGTCCGCAAACGGGATAAACAAAGCATACAAATATCTGTAAACAAATATTTTTCCACGACGAGCGGCAAAATATGAATAAGTCTCACTACTGACTAATGAGCGCGAATAGGAGTAGCCTCGTTCATCGCCGAAGTTACTGCATACACCATTTGTCGAGTTCGTGTTGACTTGTATCTGCATAAGTTATATCCTATTTTTCCTTCGGCGAAAAAATGGGCCTTTTTCGCGCAACGTCATGTGTAGAGCATAAACATTGCGCACGTGATCTACTACGAACGGTGTTTGTCGACCAAGCACATGACGCACTGCAGGACAATAATTCGGTGCAGTATTAGCAGAGCAGTTCTAAAACTTCGTAAGCCACGTTTCCTGCATAGCAAAAACACTTCTACCACGGCTTCGCGGCCCGTCTTAGGGGCAGTAGTTCGGTTCAGCGCTGAGGACTGGCAAAGCTACGTTTCACCATTCCGTCTCGATTGCAGTTGGTTGAGGGTGCATTTCACCTGCGCATCAATGTCTTGGCAGAGCTTCGCCTAATCCCTTTATCGCCGCAACAACACAAGCCAGAAGCGCATGCACGAAAGACGCGCGACATCTGTTGACAATACATTTCTCCAGCGCTGCACCCAATCTGCCTCTAAAACAGGTTTGGTCTGAATGGTAAAGAACCATTCCGCTGTAAAGAGAAGCTGAATTTGAGAGTTTTGCAAATAAATGGTCATGCCCATGCAGATTCCCGCGTCGTGCTAGCGCGCCACGGCCCCAAGCGAAAATATGTAGTCTCGCTCTCAAGACTTATTGTGTCGGCATCAAGCACATTATGTACATCGCTGCCAAAGTATTGTGTGAAAGGAAAGCCCACATTCTTGTCAAGCATATCTGTGGCTAGACGCGAAACCAACACTGACAATTCCCTCAAGCAAGCGAGAAGCTATTTTGGAGTGTCTTATAATGGCTACACCCTGCGCATTCCTTTCCAGCATAGGAAATATATACTTGAGACTGGCGGCCGCTACAGGAAACAGGCCCATTTGTGTGCCAACACTGCTCCTAATTATGAGTTCTGCCTCGCAAAAGAAATTTTCGCTCCCAAGAGTACCCGGATTCGAACGAAACCAAAATTCCGCCAGGTGCCGCAGCAAAAAAAGCCAGTCGAAGCCAATTCAGTCCAATCCCCAAGTCGACAGCTGCGCCAAGCTATAGTGCCTAGAATATCTTACTAGTGTGTCGAGCGGAGCGCTCTCCTAATGGGAGAGGGTGGCAGCGCGAGCGATGCCTTCCAACTTTGGCCGCGAGGGGCGCTGCTCGTCGTAAAGGTGCTAAAGGTGCCATAAAGGTGCCGTCGCTGCCGGACATGCCGCAGTCGCTGCAGTTGCATCGGTCGTGCGCGGTGTGGATTATAGCATTTTTGTCGCATCTACGCTTTCTTCTGTTGTTTTCTCCGTGCTGGTCCACGTGAGGGAAAACCACAGCGACTAATGATGGTAAAGTCGAAGCATCAAGGCCAGGAAAAAAACATATTTCGTGCCGCTCTGTCGGAGTGGCTACCCGTCGAATCCGGGCAAGGTTTCCATGTTCCGTGTGTCCTCGGACCCAACACGGCTTGCACGGAGCGGCTGATCAAAAGAGAGGACCGCAAGTTGACTCCAGCGTGTGTTGTCTGCGAGGAACATTTTGAAGACTGCCACATCGAGAGATGGTGAACGGTGTCGTCAACGAGCTCGCCAGGGATAGACCACGCCTCATGCCCGATTTCATGCCAGCAGTATTCGACAACTATCCGAAATACCTTCTGCCTAAGAAGACATAGAAAAGAAAAGTGAGGAGCCTGTGTGACCAACCTGCCGCTAAAGGGCACACACGCAGTGCCGGTGCAGGCGTCAGCCATGGACCGTCAAGCACGCTCGACGACGTTTCCGACGAGCCGGCAGCAATAGAGGAGCCGACTGAGAGCTCATGCCCGCAGCAGCAGATGGGCTGTATTGCTGTTCAAGATCAGCATACGTTGGACTCAATTTGTATCCCTGCAACCTGAACCAAAATACCTGAAACACCTGCTGCCTCTGTAGACTACGCACGTTATGGAGCAGAGAAAAACAACTTTGCCACTTTTTATATAGAAAGAATGCTAACATTTAGAAGCTTGATGCCAGAACGCAGCCTTGTGGTCGCTACAGTGTATTTTCTCGGAAAAGAACAAAGCAAGCGCGTGCTTACAACAAGCTGTTTTTTATCTGTTTTTTACTGTATTCCAGATTTGTAAATCAGAATCAATATGGTACAATCACCATTTTCTTTTGTTCTGTTACAAAGGGAAGCGCAAGCTCATACACACCTGCATAAGTTGTATGAAGCAAGCTGTGATTAGCAAATCAAACACATCAATAGTGAGACCTATTCCAACTGCTTGTGTTGATCGTCGCATGCGATCTTTGAAGACGGAACCCGTGGTGGGAAAGAGCGAGAGTGCCCTGCTTTTCTTTTACCTATATACGACGCCATTCCGGGTTTTATGTTCTGCTCGCCATTGAGAATGGGGGCCAAGACTCGGTCTTTCCATCTGGACAGAGCTAGCCGAGCACTCACTCAGTATGAAGGTGTATACCATATCCTTCAGCCGCGATCGCGATGCGTGGATTGCAATCGACTGGCCTCTAGTCGAATAAAATCTCGATCGGAAGTTTCCATGTAGCAACAATGAGTCCGAACCATACTCGATCGTTCAATCACAACAACGTAATGCGGCCAACGCATCAACTTTCGTTGCTTATTTCAAGTTGGATACCGCACTGAACATTAGGCAGTCAATATGACATCTGCTTCAGTCCTTCCGCGGTTCACCACAAAGAATAAACGAATAAAAATCAAGCAGACTGGACCTGGTGGTACGTGTCAAATGCTTCGGCGAGCGCTGTTTCAGTCCAGGATTTTCTCCTGGTAATGCCAGGCCGGTTAGATTGTCTGCAGCCAGTAGTGTTTTTATGCAAAAAGTGCTCTCAAAGCGTTCAGAGACAGGCTTCCGTAGCGAAAAGCGCAGCGCACCTACGCAGCCTCGGCAGCGAACGCGGCGTGGTGGCACCTTAGCGAATGGCATCGCCGCAGCGGCCACGCGAGCGCGCTCCCTCGGCACACTAGCAAGTATATTCTAGGCACTATAGCCAAGCTACAGTGGCTGGAATGCGCCAAGCTGCGCCGCCATGTTCTTTTTGTTGCTGGGTTGCATTTTGGGCGTTGTTTTTTTCCCTAGTAGCGTTGCGTTTCGTGTTGCGCCTTGCGTGGCCTTTTCGTGCTGTAGTTCTCTGAATGTGCCAAAAACTTTGTGTGCGACTTTTGCGCTTCGAAAGACCTGAGGCGTCTGAAGTTCTGAAGATATCAGAAGACGTCGTATTGCGCCTTGCACCACGCCGTGACAACGCCGGCAACAACGCGGAGGGAAGAACGACCTGGCGGGATTGCTTAAGAATGTAAGTAGAGTCCTTGAAATTTTCTTTTAAAATGTTGTCGTGGAGTGCTTGAAGTGCTGTAAATGCTGTAGGGTGTTCTCTGACAACTTCTTCGGAGTGCAGTAGAAGTTCGA
Organism: Amblyomma americanum; assembly: GCF_052857255.1. Classification (NCBI taxonomy): domain Eukaryota; kingdom Metazoa; phylum Arthropoda; class Arachnida; order Ixodida; family Ixodidae; genus Amblyomma; species Amblyomma americanum. The sequence continues at coordinate 75,216,152 of NC_135501.1, forward strand.
GTTGGACGCAACGGCTTCCGCAAGTGCCCTGTTTTCACAGGACCGCAAGCCAGTCACACAGCCATGGAAACCATCGCTTCGCGTCTATAACTTCTCCGCAGCGAATAAGTTGCAGTATGTAGTATAGGTTCATGTTTTTGATCTCATAGTATATTTGCCCTCACTACTGCGATCAATGGGGCCAACGCGTGGAAAGCACTGTGTTGGAACGACGTATGCTTCTCAGTGGCAGTTGTTCCCGGCTTTTAGTTTTTTGTGCTTGTGTCTGTATGTGTGTATGTTTGTGTGTTTACAAGGTATATATGCAAGCTCAACAAAACATGGCCTGCTTATTCCACGTTACAAAGGCGTACAGTGCGCAGCCGTTCAGTGCCTGGAAATGGAATGACGATGTAGCTACAGCTGTCTGAGTTGCGCACGTCAAATGCACTGGAAATGTTGCCGATTACTTTCACCACGAAAATAACATTTCTGAATTCCTTTCCGGCTGTGTTCGCTCACAGAGAGCATTAAGCATTTTGTGAGCGCTGGATTTGTTTGATTGATTTATTTTTGGCAATTAAAGCATACCTTGAACTGCTGCAGTAATGAACCTCTACAAAAAAAATTATAAACACACCTTTACACCATCCAACATGTCGCTGCAGTGTGCTGTGTATGCCTTCGTTTTCGCAATTGCACACATTTGGCTTTACCATCTTAAACTGCGCATAATGTTTTTTCGACTGTGCTTTTAAATAATTTTCTTTCAAAGGACTTTATGTGTGCAGTGGTGGGTGCAGTTTTGCCAGAGTTCTTCAATGAGAGAAGTACTAACACTTAAATTTCGCCGAGATGTGTAATTGGTTCTTCCACTAGCGCTGTAGTGTCGTGCCGTAAAAAGCTTACTATTTTACATTGTGGTTTAGTCATGTCTGCGATATTGGCGCTGGTTCATTCGCCTGGCTGTAATTTTATTGCTTTTCTGCAGCAACTGAAACAATGCTTTATTGATCTTACTACCTGAGGGCTAGGATATCGTGAGTTTTTAATGTGCCTGTAACTGAATGTAGTCATTTAAATGCAGGTAGAGAATTATACATGTTAGAATTCTGAAAACTAATTTTGACATTGTTAATACACCTACTATCTTTTTACAACTATTACAGCAGTATCGACCCAGCGTTATTGGAGCAGGAAAGCGACAAGTTTTCTAAATGGAGCAGGATCAGAATTTATGAAGGGCTCTCCTCCTTAACAAAGGGGGTCGACAGCATCACTGTCTTGTCACGTGTTTAGTAAGTGCAATTACTGCCTTTAAGGCGCCAGTCTGAGAGACCCCGATGTAGATGCTCTGTGCTGCCTATCAGCTAGGGAGGTTGATCGACAGCTGTTCTCACAGTTTTCATTGGCCCCAATTTTCTTTCTGCAATTATTCGGTTACATGTAAAACACAGAAGGTGAATTAATTTTCTACAAGCAAGTGATAGTGTATGTCATGCCTTAATGGAAATAAATATTTTATGTATCGGAAGAATATCGTCACAGGCTAATGTAATAGTACTATTCATTTTCATGAAATAGTTCAATATGGCAAGGGTATCAGCCGAGCTGGATGGTATTTACAGTTCTGTTCTAAGGGTACATTGCATTTATTTTGAAGTCGTGCCTTCTGTATAGTGCTGTTAGCAATCTTTTCAAAGCTAGGTGACCAGAGTGCTACTGCTTAAACATACTCTACTGATTGTTGCTTCTTTTTGCATTAGTGTTAAAGCAGTTCTGTGCTCGGTCTCACTGACCGACTTTTTTTCTTTGCCCTATACGCAGACATCTCAGTACTTCAGACTGGCAAGCAAAGGTGGCGCCCACCTGATACCTCCTCATCTCTGCACAGACAAGAACGACGCACCTCATAACTTGCCAGCCAGGTCACATCACCGGCTTACTGCTAGTCATCAGCTCATGGAAATTCCGGCCAATGTGGAAAGCCTTCCCAGTAGCACCCAGCCACTACTCAGTTACCTGCTGTGTTACACCTTCCAGTACGCAGTGCATGAAGTCTGGTGGCAAGCACCACACAAGGTTGAATCCTTGGAGCTTATTTAGTGAAGAAGGGCGTTTGACTATATGAACTGGCCGGCCTTGCTCGTAGGCATCCCGCATATCTTGCAACATACTGCTGTTTGCGTGGAGCTGCTGGCGTTTCTCCAGGAATGTACCACAGGGTACCTGGGACAAAAATGAAAAAATACCAACATTCAGCAATTGGAAAACACAGTAGCTGGTAAAAATATTATATGAGAAAAACCTGCAGTTAATTGCTAACAAGGACCGCAGATGCTAGCTAGCCTAAGACTTGTTCTGTGTTGCACAAGATTATATAGTGCTCAACTATGTTCAAAAAGAGCACCTATGGCAATGAACCAGTGGTGTAGAGATATAAGGAGGTGGGGAGATTTAGGGTCAGTTCCGTTGATGTCAGTCTGTAATACCATATGCTTTATTTGGTTGAAGCAGCTCAGATATGTCCGAAAATAGAATCAAAGAGTGAATCCTGAATATGATCATAGCTTGAAGCCATGGCACTCGCACTCGAGTGCGAGTGCCATTCACGTAAAAGAAAGTGAGTGATTAAACTAAAATTTCATGTATCCAAGGCATTTCGGAATAGCTTAACGATGCTGTCCCCCATTCTTAACACTCAAGACAAGCATACTGCATCAAGATGCACTGCAAAAACAACGGCCAGTGCTTCATTCTGGACAACTTTTTCACACAAAAGCATGGGGCAGATTGTGCTTGTTTAAAACAATGCCAAGAAAGTATGAATAATTTCCATGTTTGCTTGGCATGGTGCACGTAGCTCCGACACAAGGTTGCGTTCTCAGGAAATGATCATGAAGTGTGCAGACTGCACTGCTGTTTTAGGTGCGATATATGCTGCCTGCTCTGTGCCTCACCAGATAGTGGTCACTGTGGCACGGTTGGAAATTTACCAAGCTTCTGGGAGCTAAATCAGGCTTGCCATGGGGCTTTCTGAATCTTTTTTCCACATCCTGATCATCTCAGTCTGTTTTCACAACTTAAAGTTTACTTACGTTCAACAACTGTTCCTTTCTCGAAGCACCATTAGCAACCAAAGTATCCATTAAACTGTTTCATGTTGAGCAATGCAGGTCTTGCTGGGGAGTCCACAGAGCAACATGTCACAAACACCTTAGACAGCACTGTTTCTCCAGCATGCCGCCACGCTATCAATCCGATGTTGTTGAAGACTTCCACAAATGTCTTCATGAACAAGTACTGTGGTGGATGCCTCCTCGCGAACCATAGAGCTCCGACGACCACATTCTGAAATCGGACGTTAAACGGCAATTCATTAATAATGAGTTGAATAGGCCATACATTCGATTTGCTGGATTTGGAGACAGGTGATCCGTCGGTGTTTAGAGTGAAAGTGAGGTCGCACCTCTTTGCATTCACGCCACATCTAATGTTTCGGTACAGGCGGCCATCAGTAATATCAGCGTACGCGCCATGTACAACGGCGGTGGCTTCTTTCAGCCGTGCATACAACGCTTGCGAGTAGCCCGCAATGGCGCTGTGCAGTTGATTCTTGTGGTCAAAAACCAGAAGAAAGCAGCCTTTCGCCTTTAGAAACCACACGGTTGGTATAATTTGGCAAGTGTCGCACGTGAAGGTGTGTGACACTTCCTTCCTATCCTTGCAGCCGAAATATCTATAGCAAGTCTCGCAGAAGTAGTGCACTTGAAGCGAATTTAACTTGCCTTTCCACAGTTTAGTAAAGAGATACTTGGTGTCTGGCAAAACATCTGTTCCACGAGAGTGTTAACCAACTTAAGGAGACCCTCCACTTGAGACCACGAAAGACCTGCGTAAATAACTTAAGTCAGAATTAGTAAAATGGCTTGAGCTTTGTTCATATTCCGATTTGGCAGGGTCTCTCTCGAACATCTCGTGAAATACTCTTTCACGTCATCGTCCTGCGTTGCCGATTCATCGCAGTTCGTAGCCTCATAGTCTGCCCCTTCATCGTGCACATCGGAAAAGGAGGTGCTACCAGTAGCGTCGGGACCATCAGCTTCACAGTCCTCGCGTTCAGACGTATCACGCGCTTCGTCATCCAAGCAGAGATGGTCAGAGCCAGTGCTTGCCGGCACGCAGTCGTCGGAGTCGCCTTCCTGTGAAGCTTGTTGCTATTCCCTGAGTAGCTCTTGGTACCGCTGAGTTTGCCTAGGTACTTGACGCGGTCGTCCAGGTTCCAAGGACTGATGGTACCGCTTGGTTTGAGGCGAACTCATTCTGAGAAATGGTTAAAGGAAGCGAACAACCACGCATTACACACGTCAAAGATGGCAATCTGAATGTTGTCTATCCCAGGGCCCAGGCCTGTTACTAGATCACGTACTCAAACCACTGATGGCCAAATTGGCTTCCGTAGTAGCCGAAATGTAGCTAAAACCGAAACCGAAAACTTTTTAGCAGCAAAAAGTATACAGAAGCTTTTTTCTTTGTGAATTGGTTATTTGTTTCAAATTAAAATAATTTTCGGAAAGATATATGTACATACTAGCTTTTTTTCCCGTCTTGACCTCTTCAGATTCCACCACTGATGCCGCGCGCGGCATATTTTTTTATTGTTTTTCGCCACAAGCCACGCACCGCGTGGGAGGGCAGCAAGGCAGGCAAGTAAGTAAAATCTCGTTAAGGCAAATGTGGGGCTCATCACAAATGCACTGTTTTCTTTTTTCTGTTTTTAAGCGAAAAACATTCAGAAAAAGAATAACAGAAATAGCACCGAACAATAAACTCACTGCAGTTGTATGCATTCAGAAATTTCTCTGGACACAGCAAAACAAGCGAAAAACTACAATAAAGGTTGTAGTTTTTCGCTTGTTTGAAATTTAAATTTCAAGAAAAATGTATAAATAGTTCCGTAGATAGAACGAAAAGCTATAGAAGGATCTTAGCCGATTTGGAAGTGGAAGTCAACTGTGATTGCATCCTTTCCGGCCACCAGGGCAGTTGGCTGGCGGCAATAAACGTTTTAGTTCAGTGTTCTGTGTTGAGTATCTTCTTCTCTGTCCCGTTTGGCAGTGGAATTGTTCCACTCATGTTGAAGCGTTGAAGCTTAAACGGCTCAAAAATTTTCTTAGCCGTGTTAAATGCCTTTCAAAAGATTCCATTTCTGGCCAGGCGAAACTTCACGTGGAGGAGTGCTAATAACACTCTCTCGTTAGACAATCTATTTTGCATGTCATTTTTTATAGTGAAGAGACCTGGCTGAGCACTCGTTCCACGGTAGCGTGTGATACGGGTAGTGATAAACAGCGCCAGTTCTGAAATCAGTGAAAACGTCAGCTTACCGGCAACATTTTTTTTTTTCAGTTCTCACGTTTACCCAGAATTCATTTATGGCCCGGGTTTCCTTTGCCAGACCCTCGGCTTTCGTTCGGAGCAGGCAACACGCAGATTCTAGAGCAGAAACTGATTAATTTGGGCGCTATAAAAGCATGTACCTAAGGCGTGTAACTTTGTAATGAGCTATATATAAGCACGAAATCGAAGAAGTACGTATTTCATGTATTTCGGTTCGAAAATTTGAAGGTCGCTCAGCATGCATGCTCTAGATATGCAGGAGTTAAGCCACTTCAGCTTGTTTCTAAGTGTGTTGCTTGTGTCGTGGGTGTGTGTTGTGTTCTTGGGCCGTTTTTAGCGCATTCCTTCGCATAATGATAAACCAACTGGCCCCGGCAATAGCTTCATTCTTACCTCACTGCTGTTCTGCTGCCAACACATGAAACATGTCCTGTCTCTCCCGGGGCCCACAGATATTTCACTTCAAGTTTGCTGTCCGCTAACGGCGCTTACGATTGAGAAAATAGCTCTTCCGCAGTTGTACCCAAGGCAGTGAAAGGCTGTAACAAAATCACACAAAATATTCTTTAGAGGGCAGATTGAAATCATTATTTCTATTTTTGTTTTATATGCCGGCACAGAAAAACAGTTACCCGGAAATAGGCAAACAGCCAAAAGAAAAATTTGGAGCGAACTCGGACAGAATATGCAACTCATACCAGAGCGTCATGAAATTGCATTTTTTCCAAGAGCCCTGGTGCGCAATACATGTGCTCACACTATGGCTAAAAAATAAAAAAACATTAAAAGCTACCTTATCAACGTTCTCAATAAATTGTACTAATTTTTAAAGCAAGTTTTTCAGTGCACCAAAACTGTATTGCAATTCAAATGGTTTAAACGTGGTTCCATCGTTACATGCCGGAGCAGAGTGGAGGCGTAAAGATGTAACACCAGTTATTTCTGCTCGAGAAGTTTGTGTATTCTCATTCGCGTGACTACAGTGAAATAGAATATTCGAATATTCTAGTTCACTGTGGCGCGAACGTGACCTCTTTGATCACGGTCATGGTACAGGTATAGCAGAGAAGTGGCCCGGAGAGGAGACTGCCCGTGAGGCATTTACAACAGCAATCCGCTTACTAAACGGCGGCGCTACAAACGCTCACTCCTGAACTTATCAACAAAGTCAAACAACATAAAAAAATATTTGTTTTTCGTTAGAAAGTTAATGAATAGACGTTCATCTGGGCGAGAAAACGCGTACGTACTCACAGGAAAATCTTAACACTAAACTATTCCTTGTGAGGCTCGATGTTCTGCGTTGGTGATCGCAGCGCCGCCGTTGCTGGTGTTTCGCGGAGATGTGCGCCTGCTGCACTATTCATTTCAGTGAATAGGGGTCTAGGCGACTCTGTCAGCACATTTTTTTGCCTTCGTGCTTGGTCCAGTGTTTCTAGATTTGTTCCTCGAGCAATACAGCATGTATGTACTTGTGCGCTACGCTGGAGAAGATGGAGACATATTATTCAACACACGGACGTGCGGAATTTTGTTCCGCACGACATTGAAGACTATGACCCCAAGAAGGTTTACGATATTTTCTGGGGGGGGGGGGGGGGGGAGACTCGAGTACCTGAGGAGGGTACTATGGCGGGAAAATCATTCATATGACACGTAGGTGCTCTTTTTCGCTGCGTTTTGGAGTTGTTTGGTAGCGCCCGTAAATTCATAATGTGCACTGGAAACCGCAGATACGGAAGGAGAAATGGAGCAGTGGAGGAAGCACAAGGAAGCACGAAAATGCGCCCGCAAGACGGACATACCTCCGAGGAATAAGGTGCGAATAGCAATCGCTTTCAAGCGAATTTTCTGTAGCCTGTGGTGCTTGGTCATCAGAAATCCGGCCACCAGCAACTTGCATGCATCCTCGCCGCGCCGGTCGCGTTTCAGTGGAGGTGAAAGAACCCGTCGCGGTGGCTATTAATCCGGAGTACACGAGTTCGAACCCGACCGCGGCGGCCGTGTTTCGATGGAGGCGAAATGCAGAATACTGCCGTGGGCTGTGCGATGTCAGTGCACGTTAAGGATACCCAGGTGGTCGAAATATTCCGAGCCCTCCAGTACGGCACCACCTCCTTCCTTTCATCTCTTAGTCCCTCCTTTATCCCTTCCCCTACGGCGCGGTTCAGGTGTCGGCCATATGCGAGACAAATACTGCACCATTTACTTTCCCCCAAAACGAATTTTCAGTGCATGACTCCTTTGTACTGCGCAATGTCAGTGCACGTCAAAGAACTCAATGTGTTCGAAATCAGTCGGAAGCCCTCCATCCTCGTTGCATACGTGAACATGATGTTAGCAACTTTTATGCTAAAACAAATGATTTCCAGAAAGTGCGAGATCCTATGCATCGCATACAGAGCGTAATGTAAACGTCTGCATGAGTTGAGAGAAGTTCGCCCGTGTTAAAAAATATGAACAGGCTCTGCGTTCACATGTGTTTGCATTGCATGACAGTAGTTCACCGTTCTAGTCATAGTTGTTTAGTAAGATTGTTTTTAAAGTGCTCCTTTCAAGATAGCGTGTGCTGCTAATTGTGGGATAATTTGTTTCATGTCAGTAGTGATTACCTACGATCGGTGCAAGTAACTAGCGATTTTTGTATGATTTCTCGCCTTCGACAACACAGTTTCAGACAAGGATGAATTGTTTTCAGCAAGGCTTGCTGTTGGGGCATGCAAAAAAAATGCATTGCTGACAATAAATATTGTCATTGCTCTTATAGTGATTTGTCAAAGATTATGCCACGATAAATTTCATGTCTTCAATATCTACTGGGGCTGCAGTACTGTCTTCAGTGCTATCAAGTTGAGCATATAAGGCGATGGCGATTTGAGTGTTGATTCTGGGTGGGAAGAAAGTGGGCTGTTCATTGGAGTGTTTCCTCTGCCTCCCATTGTTTTATTATAGAATTCTGTATTTTCGAAGTGTCAATTAAATTTTGGGATCCTAGCGTAGTATGATATATGGCCTTACAGGCGTAGCCATAGATCCTGTTGCATAATCCTGGACATTTCGAAAAGTTACAAATCAAGACTACCCAAATCGAATTTTACATTTTCAACAACTTCACGAGATCTCAGAAAAAGTTTGCAGTCAATGTTATTGCACAGAAGTGAAAAAAATTGGCGGTGGTTTAGCTTTGGTTAAACCAGGAGTGACGCCATAGCTACAGCTGGCCCATTGGAACTTGGTCACGTGACCAACCACAGAATCAGCCACGGCGCTGCCACGCTGAAGGCTCGAAATGCTACCGTAATGTAGCTGTCGCTACAAAACTAGGTGTTTAGGTCATATTTCGTAACATCTATATTCCATTACTCACAATTGAAACTGTATTTAATACCTCGTATAAATTCAGATGACTTCTCCGGCATTGTTGAAACTGGTGTAGCAGAGGAGGAAAAGAGAAGAACTTACTTTGGACTCGGAAATTTTGGTTGCGGATGGATGGAGCCCTTTGTTCAGGGCACCTGTGGCTGCTGCAGCGATCCGGGCATGGTCGTTTAGTTTTCGCTGCTCTTTCAGGCTCTTGATGGACAGCACTGCCTCCCATTGCTCTATTATAGAATTCTGCATTTTGGAAGTGCCAGTTAAATTTTGGGAGCATAGCGTAGTATGATATAAGGCCTCACGGGCATAGCTATAGATCCTGTTGCATAGTCCTCCTGGACATTTCGAAAAGTCTAGAATGGTTATTATGGCCTGCCTATTGGGGATTGGCCCTTCGACATTAGGTACAGTTGTGTCAACAACTCTCAGGACTAAAAATTGAAATGTATCCAGTTTGGTAAGCCGACATTTACTTGCACTGAGTGCAGTGGAACTTTAAGTTTTTTTTACAGTTTGTTCAAGTGGCATTCATGCAAGTGGTGTCTTGCTATAACTGGTTCATTGTTTCCTGCTGAAATGCTGTAAATAAATTTGCCAGTGACAAAGGTGAGCTTGCATTTGTTATTGTGTAACTTGATTTGCATTCTGATTTTCTTGTTGTAGGCAAGACTAGAGGAGCAGGCGAAAGGAAGGGCTAAGAAAAAAGCTGAGAGGGAATTGCTCAGTAGTCGAGTAGGAAACTCGCCTGAGGAGTCAAAGGTGGCCCGCCTTGAGTCACTAGTGTGGGACCTAAAGGCAGAGCTGGAGAGATGCAAAGAAGTGATTGGAGATAAGGAGAAAGAAATGAAAAATCTTAGAAGCCTCAATGAAAGCCTCCAGAAGGCACTGTGTGCAAAACATTCTGCAAAATGGGATGTCTACAACCATACTCTACAGCTTCTTCCGTGTGCAGGCCGTTGTCAAAGCCAATCTCCTTCGGTGAAGTCTAGTTAGACTTGCTGCTATCCTTGTTGGTGCATTTTTGGGATAAAGTTAGCACTGCTTAAGAGGGGCATTAGAAAGAAGTACAGGATATGGTTTTATTAACAGGTGATTTGTGGAAAAAAGAATAAGGCTACTGTATGAAGTCTTGCAGACACATCAAACTGGGAAGGCGAAAAGGAGCATATGGGAACATTCCATTTGCTTCAGTAGAAGTCTTGAAATACTAAAGAGATTTCTGTACATGACTGACACAGCATTGTGTTGCCAGAATTGCTTTTTTTTGTCAGTGCATTTCCTTTAGTTCTCGGGTTACATGGTTACGGTCTCCTTCGGCCCTTTGTTCAGACTTTACCTTAGGATGGCAGTCATGACTCAGTACTATTCTTGATAATTCATGATCATGTAACCATTCGTTTAGGCACAGCCTTGGATGACCAGCATAATAATGCCATTTTGTACTGCTGGGATAGTTTCTGTCATGAGAGCTTATAATGTAAACATTTTATGAGTGAAGGCAAGACAAAAGCGAGGATAACTCTAGTACTTAGACTAGCATCTAGTACAAGGTGGATCAGAAAGTCTTTGGCCCTTTTTTGTATCAAGCAAAATACGTTACATACAGGTAATTACAAATATATGTACTATTATACCTTCCTTGCACTATTTCTCCGCCCAGTCTCCACACCGCTCCAGACATTTGCCCAACCAAAGCACTGAATTTGAGATGCCCTTGTGTTAGCATTCGTCCGGCTGACTGTCGAACCACTGTCGGACTGCTGCCTTGGCTTCATTGTTGCATGTGAATCACTGTCCTGCCAGGAACTTCTTCGGCGGACCAAAAATGTGGAAATCACTAGGGGCAAGGTACAGACTTCATGGTGGGTGGCCCAGACATTCCAAGTGAAACGACCAGAGCTTGTAAGCGGCTCTGATTGCCACATGTGGCCTTGCATTGTTATGAAGGATAACCGCATTCTTCACATTGACTTCCTGAGCGTTTCCGCCCAATAACAGCCAGCAGATGGCAGGCCGTTCAAAGGAAGGTTCACCGATGAGAATGAATATGTTGACTCCGCATTTACAGCAGTCATTTGGATAAAAAAATAAGGACAAAGACTTTCTGATTCTCCCTCACACTTTATTTTCATGCTTGCATATGCTCTTATAATTATCATTCTGCAAGCAGCATAATAATAAAATGTTAGCAGTACTGCGTAGGCACGAGGAGGCGAAAAACCACATTTGGAATTCATCAGTGTCACGTCAGTACTGTTATAAGAGGATGACTCCTTAGTTTCAGGTGGCTCTTGATGAAGTTATGGTCATCTGTGCATTGTTTGTTCTCACATGTATTTGATGTGTACAATGTTTGATAATGTGCATTTTCCTACAATTGACTTGTTAATTACATCCGCTTTGCACTGCTTGTAATTTAGTTAGAAGTTTTATTCTAGCATAAATTCACTCTGCTTTATGTACATACTCATGATCCAGTTTGCAAGTTTTTGGTTTTTTCTTTAGATCATTCACAGAGTGAAAATGTGAGTGCCGCGATTGACGAGGTTGGCTGGGAAGGAGACAGTGCCACTCAGGAAGTAAGCAAACATCCTTGTTTGCAAACATGCAAGCTTCAGCCTTCAATTCCTCTTGTAGTTCATTTGCAGATTTCAAATCATGATTCCTTGGAATTTGTATCCTGCGTTTGATTCGAAATCGCGAAGTTTAATTTTTTGACCTCATTTTTTTTGAACAAGCATCCAGTAGGTGATTGTTCTTTCGTGGTCAGAGTGAAAATGGACATTTTTTAAAACAATGTTTGTTTTTTGATGGTTATGTCTGATATACCCAATGTAGGGCTGCACTGTTGAGCATCCAAGTGCTGCTTGTAACGGCTTGTTCCTAGTCATTCTGGCACTGTGCTTGCATAACTGTAGGAGATTTATTGCATGTTTAAATACCACTCACTAATCATCTAGCCCTGTCTTTGATATCACAGGAAACAATGTCTTCATCCCTGTACCCTCTTCTTCTAGTGCACAGTCATTCCATCGGCACCATAGCTCCAGTGTTGCCGCTTGCGGTGGCCTCGCCACTTGCCGCACCGCCTGTCGCCCCTCCACGGGCTGATGTTGCGCCTCCACGGGCTGATGTCGCCCCTCCTCGGGCTGATGTCGCTCCTTCTGTGCCACCAGCTCGGCCAATGTCAAAAGGTATTTATTTTGGCTGCTCTAGTGTACAGCGAGCTTGCGTGCGTGTTCACTTTGGCACAATGTAGCTTGAGTGCCTTATTTAGTAGCAGCATGTGCCTAGCAGTATGAAACTATGCTTAAGCACCTTGCTTTTGATTGTGCCGCCAGCGCTGGCTCTTAAAGGCTGCTTACTTGAAGCCCTCGTATTCGTGTGGAACAGAATTTCTGCACTCGACAGTTATAATTCTTTGGACGAATTTCTTCCAAGCAAATGTTTTCTCATTAGGAGTTCAAATGTATGTGATAAAATCCTATTCCTTCATTATTCTTACATTTCTTGGCATGGTGACCAAGCACATGTGGTGGTCGGGAGTGTAATAGAAAAAATAAAACGGCAAGCTATTGCCTGTTGTTCTGCTTCACATTAGACAAAGCATATTGTAATTGCAGGAAGGGGAAGCTCGCTTATTCAAGCTTCATTATATCAAATTGCTGGCTAATTCAAGCGGCATGACTTGGTCTGTCCATGCTTCATTCAATTATATGTCAAGCATAGCCCAATAATTCGAACACAAATCGGTTCCGCCAGCAATAATTCAAACTTGTGCCACCGCACCTAGGCAGCCTGGGCATACAGCCAACTGTGAAATGCACCCGTGAGGCTTGCGCCACCTGTTCAGAGGAGCTGTGGAGAAGGTAAAAATGGCATGTATGGGGCCGGAGAACACAGATGAACCAGTGTTGTGAACAAGTTTGAAGGGGGGGGGGGGGGGCTCTGCGGCAACATGGTGACAGCAACTACAACCTCGGAGATTTATATTCGACCATTGCTTGTGAGGCCGCGGTAGCTTAGTGGTTATGGTGTGTCTGCTCTCCCTAAAGATGCGGGTTCAACCCCGACTGTGATGGTCGCATTTCGAGAGTCCCGTGTGCTGTGTTATATCTGTGGACGTTGAAGAACCCCAGGTGGTTGAAATTGTCCAGAGCCCTCGACTACGGCGTTCCTTAAAGCTTGAGTTACTTTAGGACGTTGGGCCCCATAAACAAAACCATTGCATGTGTCACTGATTTCAATAGCTTCAGTAATTTGCTTTTGTTGCTGAGCGATGGGTACCGTGACCACTAATTGAGGTACAGCCAATCGGGCCGATCAGGTGCGTCACACTGTCTCACAGTAGTGCAAAAATGAAAAAAAAAAAACAATCATGTACGGAACTGCGGCATGGCAAAAATGAAGTGTGGCTTTCTATGTGTTTTCCCTGCTTTCCACTGCCCTCTGCGTCATGTTATATGCGAGTGTTTTTAGTGGTCGCCCCAAGTTAAGCTTGTGCAATAAGACCCTGTGTAGTTTTTGACAAATGTGGTAATTACAGCGCTAAAATATTTCGAGAGAAGATTGCAACTGTGCTTGAAATTGATGCCGGTTCATTATCGAGATGGAATATTGCTAAAATTTCCGCTCATTGGTCACTTGGCCTTCCCTAAGAGATTGCGGCTTTCACCTGCCCATTTCTGTTCCTTAAACGATTTCCACGTGTAATTGCGCAATAAAAACCTTTTCTTTAAAAATAATCTGTACTTATTCTGTTTTTCAGTTCTACTTGCCCATTCCTTATCTAACACCCTCTATTGAGGGCCCTCAAGTTATTGAAGATAAGTGAAGCGGTTTGTGAGTAGATACAGAAAGGCTGGAAAATCGGTTAACAAGTTATTGTTGTGACGACATTTGCTTTGTGACCTGGATGCTTACGGATGTTGCGTCGATCGTTCTGTTAAAAATTGCGGCAGCCGTGGGGCTGTCACACAATGTAGTTTTTCCAACTTTGCGAGCATGCTGCACAAGCGTCCATTTGGGCTGAACGCCGCCCGCTCCTTCAGTTTTGCAGGCGAACGGGAGGTATTCCGCTGCGTTCGGGGTTTAGAACAGTTGTTTGGAATTGCCTCCTGGGAAATAGGAGCTAAAGGCAATCGCAAAATTTTTTTACACCACTAAAATAGGATAATCTAACTACCCAACTGCTTCACGATTGCAGTGTACCAAATTTCTGTTCACTTTCGTTAGCTTGAACTTCAGTTACTCCAATGTGCATTGGCATCACTGTACAGCTGGCCAAATCTTTGGCTGGCGTGCACGACGGCCGCTTTTTCTGCGCTCCTGTGCTTTGCGACGAAGCAAGCTTGCAGAAAGCTCGATGTTAGGCACGGGCTTAGGGAGCCTGTGCTTAAATTTGATATTTTCGAAAGTTTGCTCCGCCATGAGCTGCAGGAGCACGGAAAAAGTGGCCATCGCGCACGCCAGCTAAAGATTTGGCCGGCTGTACATTTCGAATTAATGATCTTCTACTGTAATACAAACTTCAGCTTTCATTGTCTATATTTAGCTTGCACGTTATTTGCGATATTGCTGGTGGTTCCTCATTACAGTCCCAGACGGTTTTTTCGGACTCCAAAAATTTGGACATGCTTGATTATTTGGAGTGCTTCGCAGTGCTGCCACTATCCCCATGGACCGCAATGTATAACTGCCGAAATCGGGACACCATGCGACCTCTCGTTTGATATTTCGGACACTCCTTCAGCCAACTCAGTTGACAGCATTAACCCTTACTGAATCTAGTCGATACATGGTTCGACTCGCTGAATGGCACTTTTGTTTTCAACTGTGCCTCCTTGCTGTTCTATGAGGTGGTGCTACTGCAAATGCCCGCTCATCATCGTTTCTGTGTATTCTGGTAGTGTCTACAGCAGTTCTGGTTTCAGCTCAGTAGCCTAAGCATCAAAGCCAAGCCACGTCTAGGTAATCCAGCAGCCGATTCGTTTCTTTCTTCGTGTACAACGCTGCGACTAGGCCATATTTTCAGTTTGTGCGACCGGTTTCCGTGGGTGCTTGCCTTGTGTGCTTTGTTGAGGTTGTGGTGAACCAACTCGGCACACGGAAACATTGCGTCAGGTGGATAATGGCGCCGATAGTGCTTGCACAGTCTGCGCTGGGAAATGCTGGCAAGTGGCAAGCTTGTTGAATATACCACAGTGACAAGGGCGAAAAAGATCGCTGCTGTTCAGCAAGTGCAGAGCATCCGGTCTCAGAGCAGAATTGCACGGCAACTTATTGGTTCGAAGCAGACGGTCTTGGATTACAGGTAAAACAAGACGATGATTCTTGGCAAAGCATCCAAGTCTTCTTCCAGCTTGGAAAGAAAAAAATTTACAGACGGCAGCCACCCAAAGATCGAAGAAGTTCACCGCATGTGGTTGTGTGCTACAGTCGCGAAGCAGATTCCTTTTCTCGAGACCTTTTGAAGCAGAAGGTGGAGATGCTCGCTCTCCGGATGTCATGAGGGATTCGTGTTCAGTGATGGGTGGCTTCGCAATTTCAAGAAGAGAGTTGACTTCGTTTTCAAGAAGATGTGTGGCGAGAGTGGCGCCGTCGACCGGACCCTTGTTGCAAATTATCGCTCTGACACTCTGGAGTCGCTGTTGTTCCCGTTTTCGCCATGTGATATGCTCAACTGCGACGAAACAGCTCCCATTTATAATATGCTGCCCGAAAGGACCCTTGCTTTGTCTGGTCATGGCGAGAAGCATGGTAAAGAGCGCGTCACGATAATGGTGGGCTGCACCATTTCGGGGTCGGACAAGCTTCCCCTTCTTGTCATTGGAAAATCCTAAATCCCGAGATGTTTGAAGGGAGTGAAGTCGCTGTCGGTGTGGTACGAAGCCAATACAAAATTGTGGATCACGCAGCAGCTCTTCAGCGACTACATTCGCTAACTCGACAGGAAATTGAAGTCGCAGAACTGGAATGTACTGCTCTTTGTAGATAACTGCGGTGCACATGGTCACATCCATGATATTGAGTCCGTCCGCTTGGAATTCATCGATCCCTTGGATCAGGGCGTTATAAAAAATCTGGAGATCTACAGAGCGTGCTTCGATCCGCATGATGCTGTGTGTCAGTGCCAGCAAGCAGTACGCTGTTAGCCTTCTGTTGGCAATAAACTTGCTTGTGGATGCCTGGAAGGTGTTGAACTCTGTCACTTTACAGAACTGCTTTCAGTACGCTCTATTTGCTGTGATCAATGAAGCGGATCCCGTGGCGGTCCAGGTTCTGCCACCGTCCAATGTGCTCCCTACTGACGCCAAAAGTGTTCTTCGAGACTTGCGCATTGGTGGCATTGCAATTCCAGACACCCTCTCGTTTGACAGTTTCTCAGATGCTGACAGTGCTGTGCTGACATGCGCAGAACTCGACGACGACAAGATCATTTGTCAGGTTTCTGCTGCCCCGCTGAATATGACTCGGAGTCCGCAGATGATGCACCATGTGCGCCGCTGCCGTCGCACGAGGACCTTGTACATGCAGGGACTGTCCATTCAGCCGGCTATCGCAACCATACGACACTCTGAGATTCAGGCGGATCTGATTGCATGTAAACGGAGCAGTGTGCAACAGCACATTCACGATTTCTTTAAGCCTATTGCCGAGCACGTGTAAGTACGTGAAAATAAAGGGTTTCTTTTTTTTGTGAATCTTTCTCACACTTGTCCATTCAGACTTTTCCGCGGTCCCCCTGAGGTCCGAATAAACGGTTGGCTACTGTATTTGCATTCTAGGTGGATCTTCAGTGTTCTCCCAACAAAAACAGCCATTCCACGTCCCTTCAGCGGAGGCAGGCCTTGAGAGGACGCAGTGTATTTGCTTTCCATGAGGCTGACTTCTTTTTTGTGTTTTTTGTACAGCTTCTCGCAAGGCAGCCCAAGACCTTGACTTGACTGTTGGCACCACAAATGAGACTAGAGAGGTGAGCAGTACATTGACACTTGCACATTAATGATCGGCATATGCTACTGATGATAGGATATCTTCTGCACTGATTAAGAATCTGCAATCTGTACATGACCGGTAATGTGATGTAACTATTGACATGGAAGTTTTTGCTCTTTTTTCTTTGTTTTGTAACTTTGTTTTTGTTTCTTAAAATTATGTGCTTGACCGATTGAATATTGATAGCACATAATCATCAAAAAGTGCAGCTGCATACACCAAGGCGAATTGTGGTTCTCTGTTTTGAAAAAAGATATTTTAGCATATGAGGCGTGGTTTTTGTGCCACAGACCACTGTATGTCAACTTCCCTGACTAAACCAGGCACCAAAAACTTTGAACCAAGGCTGGCATTTGCATTAGCATCTGCCATCTGGACTGCACGAATGGTGTTGGCACAAAAACATGCAGTTAAGAGGGTTCACCAGTGATAGTGTCCCCAGGAAATACATGGGAACTTTCAGAAGCTGTAGCCCATGTAAAAATGGCTCCATTTTCATGGGGTGTGTGGCAGCGTTTTCTTTAGTGAATAGAAGAAATGTTGTGGACAGATATTATTTTTAAGTTCTTTTTTTTACAGATGAGAGGTAAATATTCAGAAACATTGCAATTTTTGATTGGTCGGTTTTCATGTCATCTCGTGAAAAAACAGCCAAATATCCCAATTTCCTCCGCAATATTTCCTCCCCTTTTCTTTATCTATTGTCAAGCTGCAATTTTCATCCATTAAAGGCTCGGTAAGTTGTGTACGTATTTTCTACGGGGATTGGAAATTCACGCCAAATTCACGCGGGACGTGGCTCCATCTGGCGTCAGAATATTTTGTCGCTACTACATTCTACCACCAACCTCTTGGTTGTCTGTGTTCGTGCGCTCAGGTTTTTACTCAGAACTTCGAACTTGAGCTCTCTTTCCTTTTTTCTTGCTTGGGCTGTATTCGGAAGGAATTTCTGCTTTTCTTTTTTGCTCGAGCTTGTGGTGCAAGGTGCCAAAACACAGGAAGGGGGCTCCCTATTCAGGACATGTGGAAGAACAGCTTTGTTCCTTGCGCAGCGCAGACCGCAGTAACCCAGGGGGCGATACAAGTCAAGAATGCAGCTGCAAATATTCCTCATAGGTGGCCCTTGAGCCAACAGCGACACTTACATGAACCCAACAGGGCCTGGTTGTCGAGTTGTGCCGAAAACCGGTACGGGGTTCATGTAAACACGCACTGTGAAATATGAGCCTTATAAAATTGTTATCGTGAGTTCGTGCTGTGAAGACGCACTGATAATTTGTTGCGATGGAGTAATGGCAACGTAACGTGCCATACTTTTTTTCGTAACGGTAACGCGTTACCTTTTTTGTAGCTAATGTAGGGCGGTAATGCGTTCTTTTTTTAGCGTAACAAGTGACATATTTGGTTAGCTTTTTTTTCGGTAATGCCTACAACACTGGTTGCCTGTAAAGCAGCTTTGCTCTCACTTGAATCGGCCACTTTGTGCAGGCTGCGGTTGTTCTGAAATTGCAAAGTGCTTGTCTCTTTTATGTAGTATGCGCTCACGCAGCCACATGCCTATGAGATTGCATAATCAGCGTGAAAAGTGTGTTGCAAGAGCATGGTCTCTCATCTTTTCTGCTCAGTAAAAAGCAGATATGGTTTGAGGTACGCTGAAAATTAGCTGAGTAGCTCCAAATGCAATCACCATCATATATCATTTGGCTCATTCAAGAAAGCAATGAAGCCCCCTTTCTGCTCAGGAAAAATTTTTAATAGTGTTCCCAAGGGTTAGTCTGTCTCGCTCGGTTTGAAATTTTGCCTCAGTGCCCTAATCATCGCAAATTTAGCTTCAAAGAAAATTCAAGATTTTACTGAAGTTGGAATTGCTACACATATATTCTTTGAAGAAATAGGGACACAAAATTTTACTCCATGTTTGTGTTTTAGACAGTGTGTAGGTCTTCAGTAAAAATGGTGACCATGTGGAGTTTTCCCACATGCCGTAAATCATTATTTGTTGAATTTGTCTCCCACTCCTCCCATCAGGGGAGTTTCTTGCTTCATTCTTGAGCTCATCTCAATTATAGTGCCATGCTGAAGTGAATTCAGAAAAGCTTGGAAAGCTTCCTCTTATATAAAAATCTCTGTGAGTGATTTTGGTTAATATACCACCATCACACGGACAATTGCAATCTTGATGAGTTGATCGGGATCGAATTGAGTGCTGATCCGGTGCTGCTACATGGCCTATTCAATTGCGCCCGACCATGCCAAGCTGCTTCTCGAACCGCAATTCTAACCATTTTTTAGTGTGCTTAACTTTCCGCACAGGAAACAATTAAGTTCAAACCTAAACCGGAGTGCACAGAAATATGTGGTGCAAAAGCTCTAAAATCTAAAAATTTTGCAATGAATACAGTGAATGAAGACGGATGGAATGAATTGTCTAGGCAGCACGTGTTTTCTAGGCACTGGTGCTTCGTTTCTTTTGCAGGCTCTGTGCTATCGGCCTCTGCGCCGTGCCCAAGGTGCACTAATAAATCATCTGTTCCTTTTTTTCAGGTACACGTTGGTCATGGCCAATAAATTGACACAGGGACTTGGGAGCGGCTGTTAACAGCAAACAATGACTCAGCCTTTTGTAAACAACTAGCAGTCCACTTGTGGGGCAACACAGTATTGTCGAGGAGGAGCGCGACGGGGACACTTTCGAACAATTCACTTTCTAAAGGTGCCACGAAAGTATTCCCTCCGCTCTCCCCTTCCAAGGTAGCTTCAATGGCAGGTGAGTGGAAAACACTTGGTTATTGCTTGGTTAACAACATTTTCTAAAAGCTGTAATGTTTCGTGCTCATGCATTTTTTCTCTAACATACTTGTATCATACAGAAAAGCCTCGTTAACGTTATGTCACTGGGACTGCAGAAACGATTCGACATAACGAAGTTTGAATTATTCACATTTTACTGTATATCAGTTAACCTACAATTGCTACCCGTGACTAGGGGTTGTACTTTTAAGTTTTCATTTTGTGAGACTTTGCCGGACTTTGCAGAAACCTAGGAATTCATTGCAGAAACTGCCCCTCAAAAACTTGTGCACCTGTTTGGCAGACGTAAATCACTGACTAATCATGAAATAGCAGTTAGACCGTGACATAATCAAGACAGCGCGGCTGCGCGATCATTGTGTCAGCACGCCGTCTGTTGAGCTAACAAATAAAGAATTAGACACGTTAAAATGTGACTACAAACATCTATGATTACAAATCTTAGGTTGTCATTTTAAAAGGCTTGAATGATATGGTTCTGATGCATGTGTTTTGAAGCTGTGAAGCAGTTATCAGAAGCAGTGTTTCTTTAAAGTAAAAATGAGCTGTAAGTCGGCGCTTGTCTCTTGTCCCGTTGTTCAGCGCTGTTCCGTCACAAATCAGTAACCAGCGTGCCCAAGCTGCTGCATATTCTTTTTGTGCCATTTCTCTGCAGACTCCTGGCATTTTTTGAAGATTAAAGGCTGCCCTGATGATGAGATGTAAAAACGCCACAAGTGCCTACCTCGTTACTTGGCTCAAAAGTGCTCGGACTTGCGCCGATAATCGAGTGAGTGAGCTGATAATTTTCTTTCATCATCATCACCAGTCTTATTACATCCACTGCAGAGCAATGGGCTCTCCCATATCTCTGTTAACCTTGTCGTGTGCCAGCTGTCGTGTGCCCACCTCACTTTCTGCCGTACCCTGCTACACTTGCCTTCTCTTGGAATTCATTCCATTACTCTTAAGAAAAAAAGGTTCTCTTGCGTTCGCCCATTTCGGCCTTTTGATTTTAACTAGGACGTCATTAAAGGGAATCTGAAACGGTTTTTGAATCGCACGAAACGCTGTGGTTGGAAAGAAAGGACCTTGAAAATCGTTTGTAGATATTGCCCCAATTCTATCCGCAAACAGAGCTGCAACCACTTCTTAAGAACCCATCACCGGCACTCCCTCTTCACTTCCGGAAGCGCCGGGGTGGGGGGGGGAGGGGGGGGGCGGCAGACAGGGAGAATTGGCAGAAGTAACGCCATTCACGGAGAGTCGGCCGGCCGTCCGACTGCGCTTGCTTCGCTGCGGCCCGCGCTTTGGCGAACCACAGATCAACGTAATCTTCTGCCAGTGCCGTTTACTTTCTCTCGTTCGGGCGTTCCGTGTAATGCCTGAAGCCTGTGTATTAACCAGCTTTGGCACGGTCCTTCTTTAAAGCAGCGCTCAGCACACAGCGTGGTAGAATCCGTCGGTTCTCCCCCAG
Source organism: Amblyomma americanum (assembly GCF_052857255.1). NCBI lineage: Eukaryota > Metazoa > Arthropoda > Arachnida > Ixodida > Ixodidae > Amblyomma > Amblyomma americanum. The sequence goes on from NC_135501.1 coordinate 75,237,171, forward strand.
CCTCTTCCACGTTAACCCTACAATCTGGTGGTACGCAGCATGCCGAAACTGCGTGCACAAAATATGTGCATCAATATTTCTCGTTCCGTTATATTACTTTCTTACCTGTGTGTAAACTTTTTGCCTTTTCCAGCTGGTTCATTTCCATGCTGAGCTAAGGCCACTTCCAGCATTGTCTTTCAGGCACACAGTCTTGAACTCTTTTCAGCTCATTTCGCACGGTGTGCCTTTTGGCATTTTCCTGATTGCTTGCACCTGATGGCAGCACAAGCAATTCTCTTAATCCTTCAACAGTGCGCAGCAAACGCAGCTGCACCTTACTGAACAATAAAAACCGATTTATAAGCCTAGCATACTTGAGCGAAGCAAACATTTGCATTCATGAGCGCTTGGTCCTGGCTGATGATTGACAATGGCACCAGAATTCATGCAAATTTGTCCTTGAGCCAGAACGAGAAAGTTGTCGAGCCGCGGTAGGCATATATCTGTCACAAGCAATCCTGTCGGTTATCTCGATACGCAACAGCATAACTATATCTCGCAGCACACCAGTTTTGATGAGCAGCGCAGCGAGCTCCGAAACGCAGCCATAATTATTGTTCAAAAGCGTATTCAGCATGCAAAAACAAACAACGTACGGGGGTAAGTGCAGAAGTTTCATGGTTGAACAGTAGCCCGAAAATGCGACAAAAGGAAAGCGCACATGGGAGCTTCCTCCCGGTCACCTCGTCTCTTCGCGCTGCAGTACAGCCGTACACCCACTCCAACTCGTCTAGTATGGCATTTATTTGTAGTTCTAACAGGCCTTCGGGAGTAATTAGGCAAGTAACTATAAATAAATGAACAAACAAATGCTTTACCTCGCACGACTCGTGTAAGCTTGCCGGTGACCTGAATTAGATCATGTTTACAGGCGTTACAAGTTGGTGGCCAGACTTTTATGCAGCAGTGGTACACAGAAATGTTTCGACGCAGTTTACTTCTTTATTGCCACTTCACCTACATAAAAGATATGCACGCGCATGCACCTAGCCAAAACATACGTATCAGTCAAGATTTGGTTTTCGTGTTACCCTGGCAGGACGTGAAAGGCCCATACTGGTTTAACGAAATTTCCGGCTTACAGGCGCCGTTATATGGTCGCTTCTCTATTTCTTATCTTCCTATCAGGCGGTGGCACCAGTTTTCTGTTTATTCTGTAGTTCTCAACGATTTAGGAATAGGTTTGCGCGCGCTCGTCCAGGTTACAGTCCGGCGGTTCCACTGTTACCCGGAAGCAGAGAATATGGGAGTGCGCTTACTACTCCGGAGTCGAAGAACATATTAATTGCAGAGAAGGCTGGGAAGCCCTGCTGCACATCGCACAACCCGCTCGGCAGAAACAAGCCAACTCGCCTGGCGGCTGAGGCCGCGAAGTGATAAAATCTCTTTGTTAGCCTTTATTCACGGAGGCTCCAGCCCGCGCCCTCCAGGCCTGCGTGTCGGGCGGTGAGTAGTGAGGGGTCTCTATTTCCCGTGGAAATAAAAGCTGTCATCCACCCATCCATCCAGTCGAGATTTCCAACACGTGAAAATGTCACGAGTTGACTTTTGCTGCCGGCGCACTCCGCGCCGTCGTTGGTTCCGCCGTTTTCTGAAGCTGCTGATGGCTCGAACATGTATGGTGAAAGTGCAAACTGTTCAGCACTGCTTGAATTATTCATAATTTCCACAACGTAGTTCTTAAAAGCTAGCTGAAGCAACGCGCTGCGCAGGAACGCCGTCAGTGCCGGCCGGAGATCCCCGTGGACGACGTCACGACGGTCCAGGCCAATCGCGGGCAAGGGCGGCATTCGCTCGGCACCCTGAGGCGGTGGGGCGCGTTTTCCTCTAAAAACGAACTTTTTGCATTTATTTCCGCTCTTTTGCAATGAGATATTTTTTTCAGCGGACTAAAAGCTATAAAATGACTTAGAGAACTCATTTTTTCCGAAAAGTGCTTCGGCTTCAATATAACCCGCTTTGGTTCTCTGACCCACTCTGTCCTCTTCCTGTTTCAACGCTACACCTACACGCGTACAAGGCTTAACCAAAAAGATTCTTGATTTGATTTTAATCAGTGAACATTTCCCCGTCCATCGTGTTGCAACTCACGTCATCGAAGGCATCTCAGACCTTAAAATCCCAGTTTGTGAATTACCGCTACAGTGCACCACGACATGCCACTGTCCAACCACCACCATAAAAAACTTTGCAAAGGCAGACGACGCAGCGATCCTAACTTATCTCGCCCATGAATTCGACAGCTTTGCCGAGAGCGCATCAGACAGATCTACAAACATAGACGCTACATGGCTTATCTTTAAACGCGCTGTACAGTACTGTATGACTAACTTTGTCCCGCTCAAGATCAAACGCATCGCTAAAAATAACCCTTGGATCACTAGAGACGTCATTCACGCGCAGCGTCAAGTAAAGAGGTTACGCAAAGCTATCAAGACCAAAGGTGGTAGTCATTTGAGGAACTCTAAATTAAGCAGTGCCGTTCAAAAGCTCAAGCAGGTCACGAAACAAGCGAAAGACTACTACTTCAATGTAACTTTCCCATGTTTTTTGAGAAATAATCCACACAGGTTTTGGAGCCATTTTCGTGGACAAAACGGTGCAGTCCGGTCTCTCTGTAGAAGATAAGAACAATACTGCTAATATGTACAACGATTTTTTCTTTTCAGTCTTTACTAAAGATAACGGCATCATCCCCGACTCCTGCAATTTACCCCTGCTAAATATTGAACCTCTCAGAATTACCGATGACGGGATTTTCAATCTTCTGCTGAACCTAGATCCAAAAAAATCAACAGGTCCGGATGATATTCCAAATGAGTTTTTAAAAACATATGCCGAATGGTGTAGCAAGTACCTTGGTATTATTTTTCGCAAATCTATTTCATCATCAAGGCTGCCCAGAGACTGGAAAATGGCAAAGAAGATCATACCTATTCATAAATCAGGGGACACTACCTCACCCTCAAACTATAGGCCAATCTCTCTTACAAGTACATCATGTAAAATTTTGGAACACATAATTTCGAAGCACATAACCTCATTCCTGGAGCGCAATAGTATATTGACACCGCATCAGCATGGATTCAGACGCGGGTTATCAACCGCTACTCAACTAACAGAGGTTGTACACGATCTAGCACTTAATATTATTAACTGTAGCCAGACAGACATAATATTGCTCGATTTCGCAAAGGCATTTGACTCTGTATCACACAATAAGTTGCTAGGAAAACTAAAAACTGTTATCGGGGAAGGCGAATTACTATCTTGGTTAGAAGATTTTTTGTCAAATCGGTCTCAGTTCGTGGTTTTTGAGTATGTTTCATCCAAAACAGTTCCAGTAACGTCGGGCGTTCCTCAGGGATCAGTCCTTGGTCCATTGTTATTTTTGCTCTTCATCAATGACATAACTAATGACATTGATTGCAGCATTAAGCTCTTCGCAGATGACTGCATTCTTTACAAAACAATTAACAACCGCGAAGACCATCTGTCGTTAAACAGTTCTCTAAAAAAAATAACAGAATGGTGTAACACGTGGCAAATGACGATAAACACTAAAAAATCCGTTTGTATGACAGTAACAAGAAAAAAATTCCCGTTTTGCTTTTCTTACTCTGTAAACGGCGTTCCATTAACGAAAACTAAACACCATAAATATCTAGGTATTACGCTGTGTTCTGACCTGAGGTGGGACTCTCACATTGCTAATATCACGTCTACTGCTTTACGGAAACTTCTCTTTATCAATATACGCTTGCGGTCCGCACCAGTATCTTCTAAACTGCTGGCCTACAAAACCCTTGTAAGGCCAGTCTTAGAATACGCGAACACAGTCTGGTTCCCCCAATCAATAACTAACATCACAAAACTTGAGGCTATACAACGCAAAGCCCTACGAATAATTCACAATACAAGCGCACAGATTCCCCAACATTGCTTGCAGCTTCATCCAGTCTCCAAACACTATCCGCAAGAGCAAAACAAGCGCGCTTAAAATTTTTGTTTCAATTATTACACGAGCAGTACAGGATAGATGTGCAAAAATACGTGACGTACTCACAATCGCCACCTTCACGGCCCAAACATATGAACACACTAACCGAGTATGTGTGCCATAATGACACGTTTAAGCATTCCCATTTCCCTCTCTCCATTAGTGAATGGAATCGCTTAGATCGTAACATCACCTGCACTCAATCCTTATCATCATTCGTGTCACAGATAGAGCATTTGTCATAATGCACAGTGGCGATGCAGCAACCGGGACCGCAAATCTAGGCAAGAAGACAACCCCTTCTAACTTGTCATGTATGCGATTTTGAGTGCATTCTTAAATTGTGCCTACCATTGTCGAAGATCTGTTCTGTATATCCTTTTGCTATGGCCAATTCACTTTTCCCTACCTTTGCTTTCATGCCATGTTTGCTGCCTTTGAATAATATGTTTATATTTGTTTTCTTTTTTGCACTGTACTATTTGCCCCTGCTATGGTCTTGCAATAAGACCAGCAGTATTGTAAATAAATAAAATGTTCCTTTTCATAGCTCGCTGCGTGGTCCTCAATTTTATTAGGTTGAACCCTTTTTGCTATCCTCAGCATTTCTGCCCCATAGGTAAGTACCGGTAAGGTACAGCTGAACCCATTTATAACGCCCGTAGATATAAAAAATGCTCGCTTAATACGAACGGATGCGTTGCTACCACCAAATTACGCATAATGTTCATGGCGATTCGTCGCAGATACAGCGAACAATTTTGGCCGCACCACTCTGTGATAGTAAACGGGAAGGCATCAAAATCTCTTGAAGTTGAAGAGGTCATGCTTCCAGCAAGCACAGCGATCAAGGAGCGTTTTTCACCCTTCTCGACACTGCCCTGGAAAGAACACATCGACTCAAAAATCCAAAAGGCGGCATTGAAACAGTAACCTCCTAACAAACCTGCACCGATGGCCTATGAGGGCAATCATTGCCTGTGTGTTCGCCAGCTGGGCAAATCATCCTAAGTGGAAGAAGCGCTGTGCATGTGAGACAGGGGCATCGTCGAAAACAGATATAATGACCTTGGCCCTAGATCAACTAGCAGCAGCAATTTGAGAATTTTGAAAGCCAGGCAGGCCACGTGGTATGCATCGCCTGCCGTCGGCTCCATCTTTTTGCGCTGCTACCACATGCAGGGCAGCGTAATACAGCTGAGTCACTCTGCCATGAGCGCTGTGCTACTATCCTCCTGTGTATGAGCCGAGGAACTACAGATGAAGCTCGAAACACTACATTTTGTAATGCAAAGCTGCCAGATGTTTCCTCAGATGGCTATGTTCCTACGCACCACGAAATCGCAGAGGCACATACTCTGACTAAGACATTGAACACCAAATGTGAGCACTCCCCTACTGCCAGGAATCTTTATGTGGCTGACCTGCCACCGCTGTCAAGGACACTTATACCTTCAGTTAAATCCCAACCGTAATTTTGATAGTTGGCAGCAATTGTCTTGTCAAGGATTTAATCACACCTTAGAAGCCTGGAAGGAGCCATGACACAAGTAGGCACGCATAAAGAAGAATTAAAAGAAATAAATGCCACTTTTGTGTCCTTAGTATTTTTGGCTGTTATACGGAGAGTCCACTTACAAGGAGCGTCGGATGTAACGAACGAAATTTGTGTGATGTAAGGTTTGTTATAAGGGAGCTCGACTACAACTGCTTTATACTTTTCTCTTAAGGGATATTGTAAACTGCCATTCCATTCATGATCTGCGAGAACCTTCCAAATTCGCTCCACCCCATTCTTAATATATTTCGCTCTTGTGATTCATATCTGCGGTCACAACCTGCCCTAAGTATTCATTTACCACTTCCAGCACCTCGCTGCTAATGGTAAAGTGCGTTTCCGTTCCGAGAGTGTTGAGCATTACTTACTTTAGTTTTCTGCAAATTAATTTTTAGACCCACTTTTCGACTCTGATTTTCTAGCTCATTGATCACGCTTTGCAGTTCGTCTCCTGCGTGACTGATCTGAGGGTTCAGCTCTCTTTTGTTAATGGTAAACCTCCAGCGCAATGTTTCACTGCAGGAAGCCAGACTTACAGCGTAACACAGTGGGTCAGTGTAATGCATATCATTTTGCTTCGAAAAGTGCAGTTTTCTTCTGCTTCTGGTTTTGTGGTCGTGCCTTTGTGCCTTTTGCATCCAATTTATAAAGTGTGTGAAAAATATGGTGTTGGGCATGAATATGAGCTTTCTTGCTTATTTTTTTCTCAGGACTGCCCAGAGAGAGGTGATTGTCAGGTGAACCACATCGTGCATCTTAGGACAGCATCAAGAAAGGCATCTTTCGGCTAATAAATATGATTGTGCTCCAATAAGGTGCTTTCGTATCTGTTCCGGAGTGCACATACAGAGCCAACAGTCAGCTGCTCAATAACTGGGCAATGACTGCAGTACAGTAAAACCTCGTTAATTCGAAGTCGCTGGGACCACACATTTTATTCGAAATAACTGACCACAGCAAAAATATGAAGACGGGCGAAAAATTCTGTTGCGGGAATGCGCTACCGCTATACTGGGCAAAATTTGTGTTTAACACTGCTGCATTTTGTTTTGTAGCTTCCCACGGGATGGCATGGCACGCGCGTGCAACTCAAAGCAACAAATGTGTAACAATGCTATCACAAAGACACCAATCTGAAGCCGATTGAAATAAAAAAGTGAAAAAAAAGAATGTGGATTAACACAGCTAATCCAAGATATACAAAATGAAAGCTGTCAGCTTTCACTGTGTTCATTGGCCTGGACATTGACAACGTTCTAGACGCTGATGATTTTGAGAAAAGGAAGGGCACATCACTGGCTCCCTGGGTCAGTGGACACCTCAGTTGTGCTTTGAGGTTCATGGCGGTGGTGATGTAGGCTCCATGCATTAGCGCTGACAACCTTGTGGCAGACACGTGGTACTGCAACAATAGGCAGCAGCGTTCATTGGGTGACCAACCGCTCACGATCAACTATAAACTGCTACCTGGCAGGGTGGTCGCGTTGCCTATCCGGTGTATGGAACACACTCGTTACGATTCCAAGCTGTGTCTGCTTGGCTAGATCACGTGGTCAGGCAGCAGCCGCTCCGCAGCTGTGGAGCCCCGGCACAGCGACAGAAGACTGCTTGGCGGCGCGGCGAAGTCACGTGATGAATTTCTGTGGCAGCGGCACAGCAAGGACGTTCAAGGTCAAACTGCAGCCCACGGCAAATTCGGTGGCGTGAGGCCAGTAAAGCTTTCGCTTTAAAAGTGGCATTCTACTCTGCCTAAACACCCGTTCTGCCCGAACAGCAAACTGAACTTTAAACGCTCGAAGTTTCGATTTCTGGTGCGACGTACACCTTGGACACCTGGATACTATAGGAATAAAAAGTTTGCCCTCGCACTACCTCCCGCTTGTCCGAGGAAGTGACCGCCAGTACGAAAGAGCTGGATAAACTGTGAGCAATTCGAATTTTCTTCAGCGGAAGCGATTAGTGTGCGAATTGACAAATTTTGACTCATTTGGAGCAAACCCATGTGTCCTGCCGGGAACAGGTACCGGCATGGGGTGCATATACTATTTGGCGCTTGTCCAAAACTACCGAAGGCGCAGAGGTCGGCGCTACTGTTTGGTCGACCTATTGCTCTGCATAACACTACTCACAAAAGCGGCGCTGCCAGCATTGTGCGGAGTTAACCCTCGCTAGACATGCAGACACTGCTAGGGCCGGATGCTTCGATGCCAGCGCCTCCTTTAAATGCTGCCTTGATTGCGGCCAGGTGGGAGAGGCACACATGCATGCACCACTGCCATCAGTCTGGCCATGCATGTAACTTTGAAACTACTATCCATGTCTGCTTTGCAGTAAAGCACGTCTTCTCTGCAGGCGCGCGCTCCGGCGGTCCACAAGCTGTATGAGATCGGTTTTTGTGCTGAGATGTACTGAGGCTTGGGTGCCTTGCATATCGAGCATCGACACTGCTAATAGGCATTGCCCTGCAGTGCCGCCTCGTGGCTCCGAGGGGCCATTGGTTCTTTGGTTTCGAGCGAAATCGGGTTCAGACATCCTCGCATGGCATCTCAGGTGTTCGGATTAACTGAGCTGCTGCACTCTGCCGCTTCGAATTATCTGGTAAAATTTATATTAGAAATTGCGGGACTGCAGAAATCCTAATTATCCAGGATTTCGATTTACCAGAGTTGAATTATCAGTGTTTTACTGTATATTCACTCATTAAGCCGTGACAAGAATAGGACACAGCAGAAGACAGGACAACACAATTACGACAGAGTACAGACAACATGTATACGACACAACAGAAGACAGGCCAACACAGATAAGACAAGACAGACAACACAATTACGACACAAGACAGACAATAGAAATACATGTCAAAAATACAAGACAAGTTTTTGTTGTGTTCTTGTTGTATTTTTCGACTGGGATAACTTAAGTTGCAGCCCTTCGTAAGCGTCCACGTTTCTGAACCATAGGTGAGCACCAATAAGATGGAGCTGCTGACAGATTTCTCTTTATGGATACTGGTAAACTGCCATTCATGATTCTGGGGGATATGCTTCGCGGTTATTCACGCCAAGCCTTAATATTGTAACCTGTGGGCTCATCGTCGACGAATCACCGAGCCCAGCCCCGAGCGTATGCATTGCAGTGTACGCAACGAGCATTGCAATCAAACCCTTCAATCGATGACGACGCCCCTCTGGCCGCAACCAGATACGCCGCCAAAAAGTCCCGTGCTTAGTGCATGTTCAGCTTATTACTGCGTCAAATAGCGCTACTGCGCATGTCTGGGCTCTTCTATTACTGAGTGCCTTTGGCGAGCGGGTACACATGCAGTGGCATGTGGCACGTTTCGAAGATGCAGCAAAATCAGCACTCCACGGCACCCGGGCCGTACAATCCCTCAAGTTGGTGGTCAATCGGCGGCGAGTACCGAAGCGGGTGGTGTACCGTACCCGTGTGGTGTACTGATAGTCTTTGTGTTTTGTGTTAGTTTTGTTAGTTACTTTTGTGTTCTAGTGTTTGTGTCACGTAGGGTGTATTAAAAGTTCGTCTGTGTGGGTACACTTGACGCCTAGTCCAATCTTTCGGCCCGAGTGTTCTCCGGGGAGATGCGTGACAAAGTTAAGCGGCGAGCCGGTGCGAGGATTAATTTCCTTTTTCTTTTTGCTTTGTCTAGGATCTTTCCGATCTCTCGACGACAGAAAGTATGCATTTGGCAAAAACGTTAGAACTGATGCTCAAGCTCGGGTTAAGCAAGGAAGACGCGATGCGTCTCTATAAAAAGGCGGAAAGAGGCAGATAGAGGAAAAGCAGAGGCGGGAGAACTGAGAGAGAGGGTTTATTGATAAGAAAGGCAGAGAGGTTGGCCTGAAAAATAAATACCTGGCCTGCTACTCTGCTCTGGGGGACGGGAAGAGGAGATAAAATAAGGTCACGATGGGGGACGATGATGATGGGAGGAGGCAGATGAAAAACTACCTAAAAAAAACAAGGCACGCTTTCTCACATCACAAACGGGAGACAAGGTCCGTGTCGCTCAAAAAGCGTGAGAGCGCTCGCGTTGCCTTTACAGTTCTAAAACTATCTGGCCAAACGCCGAGGATCAAATCCTCAGAAAGGAGCGATGTGTCCATAGGCTTCAGAGCAGATGCGAGTATAAGTCTTTCACGTGCATACGCTGGACACGCCACTAAAACATGTTCTATAGTCTCTAGCACGCCACATATGGTACATTCCTGGGAGTCCGCTTGTCCTATTAAGTGCAAGTATTTGCGCGTGAATGCCAAATTTATACGTAGTCTACGGATAACGCATGCAATAGGGCGAGGTATTCCGCGAGGAACTGAAAAGGTCATCGTCGGATCTAGCCGTTTAAGGCGGATGTGGCGGGTGTCTGGCAGGGCCCAGTACCTAGTCGTCGCCCTCCTCATCAATTCCAAAAGGAGACAAGTTGTGTCCACTATAGAGAACGGTACAGCTGTACGCAGGCCACTGCTGAAGGCGCTCCTTACTTCAGCGTCGGCGGTCTCATTTCCATCGAGTCCGCAGTGTCCGGGGATCCACTGAAACACTATACGGTGGCCGTTTTCCTGAGCAAATGATACGAGACGAATGATATCAAGAGCCAGAGCTTGGTAGGCTGTGTGGTGTAGGAAGCATCCTAAAATGTGTAGCGCATGTTTAGAGTCGGTGAAAATGTACCACTCCTGAGGCGGTTCTCCGCAGATGTGGCGAATCGATTCCCGAAGGCCCACAAGCTCTGCAGCGGTTGAAGTAGACTTGTGTCCCAAAATGAATCTGCGGGTCGTCTGTTGTGCAGGGATTGCGAAAGCTGCTGTTGCTCTGCGGGAGAACAGAGCTCGCGAGTCAGAAGAGCGATAGGATAAAAGAGATCGCTAGGCAGAAGAGCGAGAGGATAGAAGAGCTCGCGAGGCAGAAGAACAGGAGAAAACAAGGATAGAACAGGAGGAGTTTATTTTGTGAAAACGCGCATGTCGCGCGAGGATATCAGGAGATCACGGACAATGGTCAGCGTTCCTTAGCGGGTGCAGAAATTCCTAGACTGCCTAGAGTTTATGCAAGAAAGCTGATGGCTCCTTTTGATGACAAAAGAGACGATTTGGATGCATATCTGCAACGATTCGAGTGAATAGCTTTGGGACAAGGCTGGGAGCTTAGTGAATAGGCCACAGCATTCAGCGTGTTTTCAGTCGCGGAGGCGCTAAATGTGTTTGGAAGGATTCCTGCTGCTGAATCGATGGATTACGAGAAAGTCAAGTAGGCATTCCTCCAAAGATTCAGGCTTATGGCAGAAGGTTTTCACGAGAGATTTCGCACCGCGAAACTTGAGGATTCTGAAACCGCTAAGCAGTTTTCCTGCAGGCTGACCAACTATTTCGACAGGCGGATTGATATGTCAAACACAGAAAAGAGTTTTGAAGGAGTGCGTGCCAAGCCGGTGGCAGTGCAGTTTTTAGCATGTTGTCGTCCAAAGCTGGCGCAATACTTGAAAGAAAGTTGTGTTCTTTGGAAGAGTTTGCCGACACTGCAGACCAATTCCTCGAGGCTCAAGGGCTGGGAAATATGAGTAAGACAAAGGAGGAAACACAAAAGGTTCTATAGACAGATGCGACAAAACCAAGAGCATATTGCAGTGCATCTAAGGTGCCAGTAAGGTGTTTCCTCTGTGGTAAGGTGGGTCACCGTGCATTTGACTCTCGGACTAGTAGACTTGCCCAAACGACACAGGTTGTGTGTCAAGCTTGTAAGAGGAGGGGTCATACTCTGGGTGAGTGCCGATATAGAACGCAGGACCGAGCTGCATGCGTTGTCGACTTTCGAGCCGAACTTGTGACATCACCTGAAGTTCCACAGCTGAAAGGAGAGCAAACGCCGCTGAAAAATGAGGTGGTGAGCGGACTACCCAAGTCGATACCATCAATGCCGGTGGTAGTTGGGCAAATAGGGGATCATCCTATATTGGTGCTTAAAGACAGCAGAGCCAATACTGTTTTGTTTCGGAGAAGCCTAGTGAAGGACGAGGATCTTACAGGGGAAGCATCGGGCGTCACTCTGGTAGACAGCACAGTAAGGTACCTTCCTGAAGCCAGGATTCTAGAGTCCACGCCATATTATACTGGACAGGTGTGGAAAAACGCGTAGAGAAACCCATCTACGATATCATCTTGGGAAATATTACGAATGAAAGAAATGTCTAGAACCCCGATCCCATGTGGAGGATGCTCGACGTTGAAGAACGCCAAAAGGAGGAAAGGCCCACGACAGCTCAGGCGTATGATGGGGCAGTCAGTTTCTCGTCGGCAATGGAGACAAGAGCTCAAGCGACAGCCCGAGCAACGCAGCGTGTGCTCTCTTGTCCTATTACGATGTGTCTGAGTGTAAGAAAGGACGAAACTGCAATTAGCCAAAGAGAACACCCGAGCTTGAAAGTCTGCTTCGAAAGAGTTGGGGAAAAAGTGAAAAGAAAGGAGTCGTACGTCATTCGAATATGAATTGGTAAATGGTTTTCTGAACAGGGAATGCATATTTAGCTCAGGGAGGAGGGTTCAACAGCCGGTGCTACCGAAAGATATGAGAGAGACAGTGTTACGCTTAGCACATGACGCCATTATGGCCGGACACCAGGGTGCTCGAATACGGTGTCTAGAATCACCGATGAGTTCTTTTGGCCAGGTGTCAAGAGTAACGTTAAACGCTTTGTTCGGTAATGTGACGTGTGCCGGCGCAAAGTTCCGAAGGGAGGAATTTGTCCCATACCTCTGGGCAAGATGCCAGCCATCGACCTACTGTTATAAAGAGTGGCTATCGACATTGTGGGGCCAATCTCTCCAGTATACGCCATAGGCAATAGATATGTGCTTACTGTGGTTGACGTAGCCACTCGATATCCTTACGCTATTCCATTAAAGACTATTGACAGTATCCAAGTGGCGGAGGGTCTTGTGGAGATGTGCTCACGTTATGGGTTCCCGAGAAAAATTTAGAGTAACCAGGGCTCGAACTTCACGTCGTAGCTAATGAAGGATTTTAACCGCCTTTTGCCGATAAGGCAGTTACCAGCAACGCCATACCATCAAATGTGTAAGGGGCTTTTAGAGCTGTACAACAGCACCCTCAAAAATATGATCAAGAGAATGTGCCAGGAGACATCTACTGAATGGCATAGATATCTCCCCGTTATTTTGTATGCTTGCCGCGAAGTACCGCAAATCAGTCTCGGTTTCTCGGCTTTCGAGATTTTGCTTGGAAAAACTGGTACAGGTCCACTTGCAATACTCAAGGAGCTGCGGGCCAATAAAGAGATCGCGTCAGATATCATGACAACCTACATATACGTTCTTGAGCTGCGGGGCAAGTTGGAGGAGACATGCAGGCTTGCTCATCAAGGCGTGTAAAGGGCGCGCGAACGCAATAAGCGCTGCTATGACATGAAAGCCACTCACAGGAATCTGAATCCGGGCGACAGGGTTCTCATCGGGCTATTCACGGATCCTAATAAGTTACTGATGCAGTGGAAGGCCGCTTACTTTGTGACGCAGAAGAAAAAAGGCATGGATTATCAGTTATTCGTAAATAACACCAAGAAGATTTTCCATGAAAACGTGTTGAAAAAGTACGAAGAGTTCCCGTACGGTGCGCCCCCAAGGTAGCCAGCTTGCCTGTTAGTGGCAGAGGAGACAGATGATGTTGCCGAGGTGCCCACGAGCAGTGGGAAGGAAACGGTAAGATGGGATAAGGTATTTATAAACCCCAATTTGTATGAAGACATACGGTCACAGCTCTAGAGGGAGGTGTTTTCGGATGTGCCAAGAAAAACGTAGGTCATATGTTGCAGATTAGATCTCTCTACAAATAGTGTCAACTGAACAGCTCTAGCTATATCTGGGATGTATTGTTTTTGTTGCTGTTGTGGTGGTTGTTGCGTGCTTATGCAAGGGAGTGTGTTGTGGATACTAACATGGTTATTAAGGACACAGTACGGACAACGGCAGTGGTGTGTTAATGTACCGAAAATGCAGTTTGGTCTCCTGTGTTAGTGGTGTGCTTTTTATGTGTGCGGGACATCTGCGGTGTGTTGTATGCTGGGTCCAGAATCGCCACAGCAGATAGTCGGTTGGCTGGAAGGCATGAAGTTGATTATAATGTGAGCACTTTTCATAGAAAAACTCTTGAGAGACGAGGCCTTTCTCACATATAATATGGAATCTGAAATAAAAGTATGAACGAAAGAGTTTTGAAGAAGACGAAGGGAATGGTGATAAGGACGACGTGGATTAACCAGACTAAGGAAGATAAAGAAGTATTCAGTGAGATGGGAAGAGATGATCTGTAAAGAAGAGAAGAAGAAGAAGACGACGACAAGGATGTCGTGGACTAACTCCAAGGTTGTAAAAGCGCGAGGGAGAGCGAGGCACAGGGGAAACACAAAGAAGCGGAGGCTCCGGCGGGTTAGGGACCCTTCGGCTGGAAGAAAGCAACTCCGGCTACTGCTCCGGTGAGCTCGAGTTCTACGACTTCGCACGTAAACTTCCTGTCGTTCCTGAGCACGTTGCGTAGAGTCAACGGAAGACGCTCTCACCTTCTACGGCCAGGGTGTCTCCAGCGCTGTTGCCCCCCATCCTGGTAGTGCCCCCAACGCCAACATTTCCAACATCACTTCCGCGGGTGCTTGGACCGGGAGCTTGTACGACGCAGCCAACGACGCCGCCAGTGACGCGAGCCTGAGCACGTCGAACGCCACCTCGACGCCGGCTCTGCACCCATGCAATGCCGCGCCCGCACCGAATGAACCGTAAGCACGAACGCCGACCGCTAACAGTAGAACGCTAGTAGTAGACGCTAGTAGCTGTGTTCCTATGTCGTGTGTATTGATACGCTTTGTGTTTCGTGTGCTAGGGTTTTTGGCACGTAGTGTATATTTTAATATGCGTCTGTGTGGGTAAACCTTTTGCCTAGTCCATTATTACGGTCCGAGTGTTCTCCGGGGAGATCCGTGAAATTGTGTCACTGGCTCTCCGGGAAGAAAAAGCATCGTACCGATGGTCTGTGTGTTTAAAAAGTTCGCTAAGTAAAGCATGATGTGCGCACAAAATTCCAGCTCTACCGCTAACGCTCGTAGTAAGACTTGAGACTGACAACGTGTACCACCTCAGGGTGCAGGGATTGCCGAAACTTCTGAAAGCCGTCAGGAATTACCTCATAGTTGAGGTCTCCAAATGGCCTGATCACTTTGCAGGATCGAAAACGCCAGCAGAGGAGCTTTTCGCTGAGTCCGCGTTGGCGAATTGGAAACCGGACCCACACACGGTCTCCCGATATATACCGAGCATCACGGCGTCGGAGGTTGTAGCGTTGGGCATCTCAGCATTGTTGGTCGAGAATCCCCACTCTGGCCAGCTGACGAGCTTCTTCGGCAAGGTGCAGGAAGGTGTGGACATCCGCATTCAGATCGATGTCACCCACATGAGGTAACAGCGTTCAGCATCGTGGTCACGTCGTGGCCGTAAACGAGACAGAACGGTGGCATGTTTGTCGTTTCCTGTACGACTGTACTGTATGCGAAGGTGACGTATCGGAGCACTTCGTCCCAACTCCTGTGCTGAACGTAGACATACATGGAGAGCATGTCAGCTAGCGTCTTGTTCAATCGTTCTGTTAAACAGTTTCCTTGAGGGTGGTCCTGCGGTGAAGAGGGAAATTGGCAATAGCTTTGGTTTTGTCTGGGTCCGGCCGAAATCTCTCATAACTTACGACGTGACCTAAGAACTTCAGCTCAGTATGAGCAAAGTGGAATTTCTCATGTTTAACGCGAGCTCAGAAGACTTTATGGCTTGCAGCACAACTTCGAGGTGCCGAAGGTGTTCTTCGAACGTTGGAGTGAACAGCACAATGTCATCAAAGTATGCGAGGCATGTCTGCCACTTCAGGTCTGCCCGAACTGTGTCTATCAACTGTTGGAACGTTGCGTGTGCAGAGCACAAACAAAATGGCATTCCCTTAAACTATAGAGTCCTTCCGGTGTAATTAACGAGGATTTTTTTCTTGGTCCTGTTCATCTATCTCGATCTGCTAAAATCCTGACTTCATGGATGAGAAATATTTTGCATCGTAAATTCTAGGAAGGTGATAAACATTTCTTGAGTTACTTTGTACAGGCGATGACGGTCAACACAAAACCGCCGTGTACCATCTTTTTTATTCGCGGGGACAACAGGCGCAGCTCAGGGATTACGGCAGGGCTGAATTACGTCATCTCGAAGCATCTCCTTAATTTGACGGCTGATTGCGGCGCGTTCAGTGGAAGACAACGGTAAAATGACTATCGAAGAGGTTGCACAGTGTCATATGTAATGCGTTGCTTGGCCATGTGTGTCCGTCCGACGCGGGAAGAAGTCGAGAAGGTTTTGCCGTAATCCTGGAGATTTTCTACTTGGCCTCGCTGCTGCGGCGAAAGCGCGTGGTTAATGTCGCAATGGAAGTAGGGGACACCGGTGTGCTGTTCTGTTGCCGACACCATGGCAAGGCTGGAAGCTCGTCGAATGTCGGCGATACCATGAATGTGGGTTATAGTTGCCCCAAGGCTGAGATGTTGGTGCTCACCTCCAAAGTTCGTAAACAGCACATCGCTTTCTCCATTTTCGAGGCAAACGACTTCTCTGACGACAAGCAAGGCAGCGGTCGAAAAGCATAATTTGTTTGCTTTCGATGACACCTTCAAACTTCCGCAGTGCGTTCGTGCCGACGGATACCGCAACGCTCGAACGGGGAGAAATGGTGACGTCATCAAGTTCGTAAAGAGGCGCGGGACGTTCGTAAGCACTGTGGATTCCGTTCTGGTTGGAAATCGTCACTGACATTGATTTAAGGCGAATGACCTCGCCAATTTCTGTTAAAAAATCCATGCCGAGGATTACGTCCTCGGAACACTGGTAGAGTACGACGAAGGTGGCTGGGTACGTTTCTTTTTCGATGGCCACTCGTGACGTGCACTTGCCAGCTGGCGTGATCAAATGACCCCCGGCAGTATGAAGCTTTGGGCCCGTCCAAGGTGGGGTCACCTTTTCTGAAATCGTAGCAGAAGGTCCACTAACTACCGAGTAGTCGGCGCCGGTGTCCACAAGTGCGGTGACGTCGGTACCGTCGATTGAAATGTTGAGTTCAGCCGTAGTAGCCGTCGGTGCACAGGAACGTCGCAGCGTCCGTTCACGGCCGCGGTGCGGCGCCAGTCAGTTTTGTTGCAGCGCAGAATTGATGCGGCGAGGCGTGTTATCGGGCTGGTGATCGTCGGAGCGTCGTAGAATCGGTCGGTCATGTCTGTTAAGCGGTGGAGAATCTTGGACGGGTCGCCAGGGAGCAACCTGCTTCCCGAAGGTTGCCGCTTCTAGTTTTCCCGACGGGGACTAGGAGACCTTCCGTGGGAACTGTCTGCGGAAGAACGCTGCGAAGACAAGAAACGACGTGGGGATGGCGACCAGGCATAGTAGTGTGGTGCTTCGGGTGCCTAGGCCAGGTTATCGCTTTTTTCCCGAGGCCATTGACCACGCTGCGGGCGGGGCGCATCGGCACTCTATATCTGCAGACCAAAACGTCGGTAACGACAGTTGCGGTAGACGTGACCGGGCTCGCCGCAGTGATAGCAGTGCTGTGGCATGTTGCAAGTTGCGCGTCCGCGCCGTAAGTGTCGCCACGGTCGGAACGATTGCAGCGATCCTGGTATCTGGCGGCTCATGTGTTCTAGGTTTCCATAATGGAATTTATTAATTTTGATTTTTAGAACGATTGTCACTGATATTGCAATGCCCAAGATGCCTAAAATCACTTTTGTACATCGATTGTCACTACTGATGTTTCCTTTAATAAACTGTTCTTTGGAGAAAACTATTTACGTTTTTGGTACTCGAGCGAGCGCCCTAAGCAGCTGCTAATCAGCCGCGCTGGCCGCGCCGCCAACTCCCAGGCACCGCCACCGTCGCATTTCAAAATCGTCCCCATTGGCTCTACGGGAATGTCACACCCTTGGTGATAGCACAGAGGGCGGTGATCGGCATTACGCCAGACGTCGCCCTTCCGAGGGAGCACCTGAGAAGGGCGAGGAAGGAGTAGTTGGCGGCGAATGTAAACAGGGTGCAGGGGGGCAGCGATGGCGTAGAGGCACAGCGTCCGCCTCGAGTGCAAGATGACCGGGACTCGAACCCCGGTGCTGCGCAATTCTCTACGGGGTTTGTAAAAAAAAAACTCCGCGTGTCGATGGAATTGCATAAGCAGGCCTGGGGTGCGGCCTGATCTCGGTGACCAGAACCGACAAAGCACTCTCTCATCAGAACGGGATTTCCCCATCCTGGTGCAGTACTAGGCCACAACCTTCTATGAACAAACCAATTAACCCTCCGCCGAAAGTCTCCAGCGGCTGCGAAGCAACTTACCAAGGCGGCGGTCAGACCTGTGACGCAGCGGAGGGTGTTAAGAATCTCTGGCTCCGGACAGGCCGCCATTGAAATCTGAACCTGGCAACGTTTAACGCTAGAACCTTATCTAGTGAGGCTAGCCTAGCAGTGCTGTTCGAGGAACTAGCGGGCATTAACTGGGATGCCATAGGGCTTAGTGAAGTTAGGGGGACAGGTGAGGCGTATACAGTACCAAAAGACAGGCACATACTGTGTTCAAATTCAAATTCAAATTTATTTGCCACCATGGTACAGATGATGGCGGGGACCCGTAGTAAAAGCTGCCGTTTGACAGCTTGACAAGGCCACGGGCCCCCACTTTGACAGCAATACAGTAAAGAAATAAAGAAAATAAAAAAAATACATATAGCAGAGCTGTTATCCGGTTACAGTAGTCAGCATAAAATCAACAGCATTGTCCTGGCTGGAAAGAAAACTTACAATGATGGTGAAAGAAAGAAGAATTAGGTAGACAAATCACAGAAAAAAGGTTAGGTGTAGTGTAAGAAAAAAAAAATACTCGGACAGTTTGTGGCGTGTTGTGTTTTGGAGATCAATATCGTTTTGTGCGAGTTTGTTAAGAAGTCGTGGTAGTTTATTTTCTAATGTTTGATTACCATAGAAAGTTCTGTATGTTTTTACGTTCCATTGTGCTATATTTCTTGTGCTGTACATTGCATCTCGTTTTTCTAAACCAGCTAATTTTGATAGAAAAGATATGTTCTTCAACACCTCGTTTTTCACACACTTGCTCAGACGATAGTCATAAAGCTTAGTAATTGGTAGTAAGTTATACTTTAAGAAAAGTGCGGCCGTATGGTAGGTATGCGAAACATTTTCAACAATTCTTAGAAATTTTTTCTGTAACAAGTGTAGTTTCTGAAGATTGCCTGCTGTTGTTGCACCCCAGGTTAAATGGCAATAGCTGAAATGAGATTGTATCAATGAATTATATAACATTAGCATTACATTTCGCGGCAGTATCTCACGGTTCTTGTAAAGAAGACCAATAATACGTGAACATTTATTTGTTACAAAGCTAGCATGATCATCCCACGACATTCTTTCATTAAATAATATACCTAATGTTTTAAATGAAGGCACAACTTCTAAGGGTACGGACTGCAGGAATATGTTCTTAGTGAGACAGACCTTCTTGTTTATACCTCTGAAAACAACGACTTTAGTCTTTGCTGTGTTAATCCGCAACGCATTTCTGCTACTCCAGTTTTCTATTTGCTTCAGTGCATTGTTTGCAGTATCTGTGAGTTCAGCTGCATTATCCCCGGCAAGAAAAATACTGGTGTCATCAGCATAGATGATAAATTTAACGAATGGAGTTGCATGTACAATGTCATTGATGTAAAGATTAATTAGAAATGGACCCAAAATGCTACCTTGTGGAACGCCACAGCCTACAGATTGCATATCTGAGAGGAGACCATTTATTGCCACTGCCTGTTTGCGATCCATGAGGTATGACTGCACATCGCGGATTAGCTGATAGACGAGAACTAGGTGCGGGATTCCTCATTAATCAGGATATAGCTGGCAACGTAGAGGAGCTCTATAGTATTAATGAAATGGTGGCAGCTATCGTAGTTAGGCTTAATAAGAGGTATAATTTGAAGGTGATGCAGGCCTACGCGCCTACATCTACTCATGATGAACAGACTGTTAAAAGCTTCTATGAAGAAGTGGAATCGGCAATGAACAAAGTAAAAACACAGTACACTGTACTGATAGGCGAGCGACTTCAATGCGAACGTGGGCAAGGAGCAGGCTGGCGACCGGGCAGTTGGCGACTATGGGATAGGTTCTAGTAATAGCAGGAAGGAGCTGTTAGTAGAGTTCGCTCGTAGAAATGGTTTAGGCATCATGAATACCTTCTTCCTAAAAAGAGAGAACAGGAACTGGACCTGGAACAGCCCTAATGGTGAGGCTAAAATGAAATTGAGTGCATACTATGCGCTCACCATGATATCGTGCAGGACGTGGAGGTCCTAGGAAGGGTGCGTTGTAGCGACCACAGAATGGTAAGGTCTCGAATAAGCTTAGACTTGAAGAGGGAACGGAAGAAGCCAGTAAAAAGGAAGTACATTAACGAGCTAGCGGTAAGAGAAAATAGAGGAATTCAGGATATCGCTGAAGAACAGATATTCAGCTTTAACTGAGGAAGACGATCTTAATTTTCATATAATGAACGATAATCTGACGGCTATCATTACGGAGTGCGCAGTAGAAGTAGGCGGTAGGACGGCTCGACACGATACCGGGAAGCTATCTCAGGAGACGAAAGATCTGATTAAGAAACATCAAAGCATAAGGGCGTCTAACACTACAGAGAGAACAGAACTAGCAGAGCTATCGAAGTTAATAAATAAGCGCAAGTTAGCCGACATAAGTAAGGTTAACATGGAGGGAGTCGAGCATGCTTTAAAAAACGGAGGCAGCCTAACAGCGTTGAAGAGGAAACTAGGCATAGGTGAAAACCAGATGTAAGCGTTAAGAGACAAGGGGAGAAATGTCACTAGCAATATGGATAAGATAGTTAAAGTAGCCGAAGTGTTCTGCACAAATCTATACAATAGCCAATGCAATCAGGACGTTAATAATGAAGACAGTAACGAAAGAGGAAACAAAGCCTTAGGAATGTCGCATATAACGGGGAACCTGAAATAAAAGTGAAGGAAAGAGGTTTGAAGAAGACCAAGAGGATGGCGATAAGGACGACGTCCATTAACCGAAGAAAAAAGATGAAGTGCTCAGTGAGGTAGGAAGAGGTGATTTGTGGGGAAGAGAAGGAGAAGACGATGACAAGCATTACATGAACTAACGCCAAGGCTATAACAACAACAACTATAAAAGGGCAAGGGAGAGCAAGACACGGGGCAAAAACAGAGAAGGGGAGGCTCCGGCGGGTCAGGGGCAATTCGGCTGGAAGAGAGCGACGCCGGCTGCTGCTGCATTGAGCTCGCGTTCTGCGGCTTCGCATCGTGGACTTTCTGCCGTTCCTGAGCTCGTTCCGGAGAGTCAACAGAGGGCGCTGCCACCTGCTACGGCCAGGGTTGTCTCCAGCTCTGTTACCACACATCCGGGTGGTGCCTCCAACGTCAACAACCCCGGCATCACCTCCACGGGCGCTTGAACCCGGAGCTAAACGACGCAGCAAGTGATGCCAGCCTCAGCACGTCGAACGCCATCTCGACGCAGGCTACTGGACCCATACAACGCACCATCCGCCCCGAACCAATCCTAAGCATGAACGCCGACCGCTACCAGTAGGACGCTAGTAGCAGACGCCTGTAGTGGTGTTCCCAGGTCGTATTTATTTATAGTCTTTGTATTTTGTGTTAGTTTTGTTAGCTAGGTTCGTGTGCTAGTTTTTGTCACGTAAGTTGTATTAAATGTGCGTCTGTGTGTGTACACCTGCCGCCTAGACAATTCTTTCGGTCCGAGTGTTATCCTGGGAGATCCGTGACAAGGAGCAATGCAAAGAAGAAAAGCAGGTGGTGAGGTTCAGGTATCAGCAGATCTGTTGAAAGACGGAGGGGAGATTCTGCTAGAAAAACTAGCCACCCTGTATACGCAATGCCTTATGACCTCGACCGTACCAGAAGCTTGGATGAACGCAAATATAATCTTAATTCTTAAGAAAGGAAAGGCCAAAGAATTGAAATATTAAAGACCGATGAGCTTACTGTCCGTTGCTTGCAAGGTATTTACTAAGGTAATCGCTAATAGAGTCAGGACAGCCTTAGACTTTAATAAACCAAAAGATCAGGCAGGCTTTCGTAAAAGATATTCCACAATGGATCATATCCACAATATCAATCAGATGGTAGAGAAATGCGCAGAATATAACCAACCGCTAGGTATAGCCTTCACTGATAATGAGAAAGCATTTGGCTCAGTGAAAACTTCAGCAGTCATACAGACATTACGTAATCAGGGTGTAGAAGAGCCTTATGTCCAAATACTGGAAGATATATAGAGGAACTGTACAGCTACCACAGTCCTCCATAAAGTCAGGAATGAAATTCCAATAGGGATAGGCGTCAGGCAAGGAGACACGATCTCGCCACTGCTATTCACCGCCTATTTACAGGAGGTATTCCGAGGCCTGAATTGGGAACTCCTGGGGATAATAGTTAAGGGAGAATACCAAAATAATCTGCTATTCGCTGATGGCATTGACTTGCTGAGTCACTCCGCAGATGAACTGCAAATCATGATCAATGAGTTAGACAGACAGAGCAGTATTGTGGGTCTAAAAATTAAGATGCAGAAAACCAAAGTAATGTTCAACAGTCTAGCAAGGGAACAGCAGTTCACATTTGGCAATGAGGTGCTGGAAGTGGTAAAGGAATTCGTCTACTTAGGGCAGGTAGTGACAGCTGATCCGGATAATGAGAGGGGAATAACTAAAAGGATAAGAATGGGGCGGAGCGCATATTGCAGGTTCTCTCAGATCATGAACAGCAGGTTACCAATATCCCTGAAGAGAAAAGTGTACAATGCCTGTATCTTAGCGGTATTCACCTACGGCGCAGAAACGTGGAGGCTAACGAAAATGGTTCAGCTTAAGGACAACACAGCGGGCCATGGGAAGGAAAATGATAGGTGTAACGTTAAGAGACCGGAAGCGGGCAGAGTAGGTGAGAGAACAAACGCGTGTTAGTGACTTCCTAGTCGAAACCAACAGGAAGAAGTAGGCTTGGGCAGGGCATGTACTGCGGGTGCAGCATAACCGCTGGTCCTTAATGGTAACGAAGCGCATTCCAAGAGAAGGCAAGCGTAGCAGGGAGTGGCAGAAAGTTAGTTGGGCGGAATAGATTAGGAAATTTGCAGGCATAAGGTGGGCGCAGCTGGCAAAGAACCGGGTTAATTGGAGAGACATTGGAGAGGCCTTTGCCCTGCAGTGGGTATATTCAGGCTTATGATGATGATGATGTAAACAGGTGCATCTGGGCGACTAGGACGCGGCGGTGGATGGCAAACGGCTGCTGCATATGTCACCATCTGAGGTGTTGTTATTGGTTAAAGAGGGTGTGGCGACCTGAGCGCCTGCTGGACCTCTTCACGAATAATGTCCGATATTGAAGGAACCTGCGGTGACTGCACTGCTAGAAAGAGCTTTAGAAGCTCTTCTCCTACGACGGTCCGGGTGTTCTCTCGTCGGACGGCATGGCTAGAAGCATTGACACCGCTGGTAGCCATCAGTGACGGCGGACACTCGTACTGTCTGGATTGCATGTCGAGCATCTTCTCCATCGTAGTGGCTTCAGAAAGAAATTCTGAGACTGTTTCGGGCAGGCTTCGAACTAATCCATCGAAAATCTGCACATTGATGCCCCTAATAAGATAAAGGAGCTTCTTTTCGTACCTGTTGAGATCAGCCAGGCGGAAGAGCTTCGCCATGTCCTCGCAGCAAAAGAGGACGGTCTCGTTTGGTAGTTGGACGCACGCCTGGAGGACCAGCTCGGAACGCTCTTTCCTGAGGACGGTGGAAAAGCCTGTAAAAGTGAGTCTTGAAAGAACCCCACGTTGTTATTGTGGCCTCGCTGTTCTCAAACCAAGTACGAGCTGCGCCCTCAAGCGAAAAAAACTCGTGCTGCAGCTTCGAGTCGTCAGCACACCTGTTGTATTCGGATACGCGCTTGAATTTCTCGAGTCAGTCCTTCGGGCCCTCGCCTGGAAAACCTTGGAAGTTCGGTAGCTCACGTGGCTGCTGCAGTACGACGGACGGCGAAGTGAAGGCATTCGGCATGCTGACGGGAGTTTGCGTGTAATCTGAAGGTCGCGCTGAATCGGTGGTCAGTGTCCTCACGGTCGGTCGAGACTGCAGAGGCCCGAACTGTGGTTGCAGTCCTTGCAGCCGCCGGCTACCTTAGTGGGTGGGCGTAACTTCGACTGTCAAGGATTCAGGCAGGCTGGAGTCCCGGCTTCCTGGAGGGGTCCGAAGTATGGGGTGCGCTTCCGAACAAAACTGCACCAAGATATTACGCGTGAATGAGGGAGATCACAGATCACAAGAAACAGCGGCGGGCTTTGACGAACGTCATCCACTTCCTCTTTATGAGTCGGCGCGCGCTTCAGATCAGCGCTAGGCGAACATGCGGAATGCACTTTGTCAATGTTGTTTACATGGCTTGCACGTGATGCCAATTCCGCCCCCATTAAGCGCCGGCGGCCGTGCTGCCGAACCATTCGTCCGTCTCCCCGCATCCGCCCTGTGATGCTTGAGCACTTTGAGGAGGCTGTGGATTATTTTCAGCGCGATAGCGTTAAGGTTTCCGTTCTGCAGAAAATATGGCGTCGTCGTCGCCGGCAGCGTCAGCGGCGTCGGCGGTGTCGGCGTTGTCATGCCCTTAAGACGGAGAGTGGGCCGCAGTATGGCGGCGACAGCATTCAAAAGGGTGCGGAGGCGTCGCGGCAGCAGCTATGTAGAGCCATGCAAAGGTAGAATTACTAGCTGCGTGGCATCGGGTTACATCACGCCGCAACGCGCGGCAACTACGGTCACAAAATTAATGACGTCTCTTCACATAAGCACATCAAGGAAGCATTCTCTGTCGACTATTCTATATGGTGCAAATTCAAAGAAATGAGGTCCTTGAAGTTCGTAGCGACTTTATGTTGAATGCCCAAAAGCAAGGACCGCAGTCGATCCACACACTACACAATGGATGTCAGTCCCGATCTGTTTGAATAGTGTTCGCTTTCCGCTTCAGTTTTCTTTTTGCTGACACAGCGAGTACCATTTATGGCATCGGTGCGGAGTCCCCTTTCGAATCTGGAGTCAAGAAAACTTGAACATGATTTGACGTGAGCTTCCTCTTTAGTTCTTAGAAAATGCTTTCTTGATGTGCGTTCAATTCGAACACTGCCTTAGTTTTGTAACTCGGCGATTGCTTTGGTTT